>NC_058134.1:121138974-121384291 GCF_016433145.1 Gracilinanus agilis | reverse complement strand
CTCTCTCTCTCTCTCTCTCTCTCTCTCTCTCTCTCTCTCTCTCTCTCTCTCTCACACACACACACACACACACACACACACACACACACACACACACACACACGATTCTGTACACAGAGGTATAAATAGAATCACAGGATGATAGAATTTCAGAGAAAGAAAGAACCTTAGCAGTCATCTAGTCTAAATTTTTCTGTTCATCATTTTTTTTTTTGGTTGTTGTGTCTAACTTTCCATGAACCCATTTGGGGTTTTCTTGGCAGAGATACTGGTTTGCCGCTTCCTTCTCCAGTTCATTTTACAGATGAGGAAACTGAGGCCAACAAGGTTAAGTGACTTGCTCAGGGTCCCATTACTAATAAGTGTCAGGGGCTGTATCTGAATTCCAGAAGATGAGTTTTCTTGACTTTAGGCCCAAGCCTCTATCCATGGGACCGTCTAGCTGCCTGTACAGATAAGGAAATTAAGTCCCAAAGCAGTTACTTGATTTTCTCAAGCCCACAGTTTGTGACAGAGTTGCAGTTAGAACCTGCTTTTCTTGATTAGTGATCTGGCTGTTACCCTCTCAGTCAAGGGTTCCCTAAATCATCGGGTATAGATTACAACCCATCTAAAGCAGACTTCCCAATGCCAGGACTCAGTTCCAGAGGAGCACCCTGCTGCGTGTTACTGCACAAGGGAAGCGGAGACGTTACTGCCACTTAGGAGGACAAACGGACGTGCACTCTGAATGGAATAAGCTCAATGTCTTGGCTGGTTTTGCTCAACTTTCCCCCCTCTTTTATAAGGAAAGGCGTCCGCTGCAGATGGAAAGTGTATTTGGAAATGACTGCTATAAAAGCGAAGCATCACAAAACCTTTCTCCAAGTCTGAATTGGCTGAAGGTCCCGAGAATGGCTCGAGCAGGGGGAGAGAAGGACATGCTTTCATTTTCCTAAGGAAGGGTTAGTTTTGTGGAAGCAGTGATAGAAATAAGGCCCTGCAAACCCCTTCACCCCAGGAGCCCCTCACAAGAGCCTTTTAGTTGGAGTCTCTGCCTCAACTCCGTCCCCACTCCAGCCCTCCCTCTACTCTGCAGTTGCCAAACTGAGCTTCCATTCTGAGGCCAGGTCAGGCTGTGGTCACCCTCCACTCCACGACCCTGCTGGCTTTCCATCACCTTGAGGATCAAAGAGAAAATCTTCTGCTTGGCTTTTGGACCCTTCCTACCTTTCCAGTCTTCCTTTTTCCCCCCTTCTTTTTAACAGTGTATTGGTTCCAAGACAGAAGAACAATAAGCACTAGGCAATAGGGGTTAAGTGACTTGCCTAGGGTCACCCAGGGCCAGATTTGAACCCAGGACTTCCCGTCTCTAGACTCGGCTCTCAATCCACTGAGTCACCCAGCTTGCCCCCCCTCCCCCCCCAGTCTTAACACCTTTTTTCCCTTTTTGGTCTAATCTGTGATCCAGAGACATGGGCCTCCTTGCAGTTCCTCCCAAAAGACACTTTCTCTTCCTACTCACTGAATTTTCCCTGGCTGCCTCCTGTGCCAAGAACTCTCTCCTTGCCTTCTGGCTTCCTTGGAGTCTCAGCTAAAGTAGCAGTTTCTGCAAGAAGTCTTTCCCAGTTATCCTTAATTAACCCCAGCAACCTTCACTCTGAGATGGTCTTCGATTTATCTTGCTTATACATAGCTGGTCCTGTGGGGTCTCTCCCACTAAGCCGTGAGCTCCTTGGGAGCAGGGCTGTCCTTTGCCTTTTGGTGGTGTGCTACTGGGTCTGGAAGACTCATCTTTCTGGGTTAAAATCCAGCCTCAGACATGTCCTAGCAGTGTGACCCTGGCCAAGTCACTTAACCCTGTTGGCCTCAGTTCCCTCATTAGTCAAATGAACTAGAGAAGCAAATGGAAAACCACTTCCAGTATCTTTGCCAAGAAAACCCCAAACGGAGTCCTAAGGAGTCAGATGTGACTGAAAAATGATTGAACAAGAACAATTCTCAACACTTCACTCAATGCTTGGGACATGAGAGGTACTTGATAAAGGCTTGAGGTCTGGACTTCAGTGTTCTTCCAATACTGTACGGTCTTGTGATTTGCTTGAAGGTTACCCCCAAGAGCTCTCCCTGCCCTTCCAGCTTCAGTGCTTGTGGGACATGATGGGACAAAGCCGGAGGTGCCAGGGCTTATCAGATGTGTCGGGACGTGCTTTCACAGGGAGAGCTTCTTTGGTGTCTCATCACTAAATACGTCGGGACATCTGGAACAGTTCCTGCCATGCTGACAGGGTGAAGAAAGATCCCTCTGCTCCACCTTTGCCACCCAGATGGTGTAAGTGGCAGACAGACTGATCTTCTGCCCCAAAGACTCCTTAGAGGTCATTTCCTTATGCAATACCTTCTGTGACTTCCAACAGCCCACAGGCTAAGGCCTCATCATCTCTGGGTAGACTGAGAGGGACTTAATATTCTTTTTGGCTTAATCTTCAGGACAGTTGCCATCAAACACTAAATAGCTGGGTGACTGCTCCATGAGCCTCAGTTTCCTCATCTATAAAATGGAATGGCTCCCAGGATTGTTGTGAGGATAAAATTAGACTATTTATAAAGCACTGTGCAAGACATTAGTTAAATGCTAGTTATTATTAGTAGTAACCTTCCATTATTTCCCTATGCAAAGTTGCTAAATTTGTCTCTTCTCTGTCTCTCCCACCCAAGTACATTCATGCTCCTGGCATTTAGTTTTCACTTCCTAAAAGATTTTCCCACTTCCTCTTGAATTTGAAAGACTTACTGAGCTTCTGTGTCAGAGAAAGTATTTTATTTGAAATGCCTTTCCATCTTCTTTCCACTTATTGATCAATTATCAATCAATAAGTATTTATTAAGTGCCTATTATATAGCAGACACTGATACCACGATTAATATCATCAAGGAGCTTATACTTCTCCTGGGGGAGATGACCTATACACAGAGAAGTACATTGTTGTTGTTCAGTCAGGTTCTAACTCTTAGTGGCCCCATTTTCAGTTTTCTTGGCAAAGATATTGGACTAATTGGCCATTTCTTTCTCCAGTTCATTTTATAGTTGAGGAAATTGAGGCCAAAAGGGCTAAGTGACTTGCCCAGGGTCACACAGAGTAAACGTCTGAAGCCAGATTTGAACTTGTGAAGATGAATGCTCCTGAGTCTACTAGTGCTCTAGCTATTGCACCACCTAGCTGCCCACACAGAGCAACATGTGGCAAATGGACAGGAGGAGAGAGGCAACCTGAAGTAATGGATGGAATGAACTGACTCCCCATTTCTGATATACAGCATCTGTGTGATAGGATAGGTCATTTACTTCCTCGGTGCCCTAGGCAACTGTCTCAGATGCTTGGTTTGAGAGTGGGTGCCAATAATGCCAGAGGGAATCTGGTCATTAAGACATCTCCAAAGCAGTGACAATGGAGAGGGAGGGAGGGAGGAAGGAAGGAAGGAAGGAAGGAAGGAAGGAAGGAGGAAAGGATGTAGGAACCAGAAAGTCTTCATGTAAGAGGCGTGTAAAATGAACTCTGAAGGAAACTCAGGGTTCTAAGAGGCTGCAGTAATGATGGAAGGCAGTCCAGGCACAGGTGTAGAGCCTGTGCAAAGACGCATGCCCAATGTCATGCATGAGGAAGAGCAAGAAGGCCAATTTGACTAGGTCACTGTTTACACGGAAGGAAGGTAATGTATAATAAGTCTGGAAAGGTAAGTTGGCACCAGGTTGTGAAAGGTTTTACACAAAATAGATTAATCTGTATTTAATCGTATAGGTAACAGGAAGCCGCTGGAGTTTACTGTATAGGGGAAGTCCAAATTATATAAATCTTTCAAGGTCAATTTAAAATCTTGCCACTTGAACACAGAAACCAAGACCGATCTAGTCCAAAGCAACTTCCCTCATTGCTGAATTTATTGCCAACTGTATTACACATATTGCCTTATAATATCTCATGCTGTAATGTTATTATTTAACTCCCATATTTGGTTTAATTTTTTCTTTTTTTTTAATCAACTAGATTGCAAGTTCCTTGAGGGCAGTCTCATACTTCTTTGTTAGTTCCATAGTGCTAGGATGGATACCTTATTAATAAGTGTTCACTAATTGAATGATTTGTGCATAGAAGTTACAAAGACCCTGGAAATGACATTTAGAAAAGTATTTTTCAAGCAGTTTCTTTATAGGAGAAGAATGTTCTGTCATCTTAATTGACCTTCATTCCCAGGAAGCTTCAGCATTATTTAATTATTTTCTGATTCTTACCACATTCCTTTTATTTCTTTTAAACCCTTAACTTCTGTGTATTGGTTCCTTGATGGAAGAGTGGTAAGGGTGGGCAATGGGGGTCAAGTGACTTACCCAGGGTCACACAGCTGGGAAGTGTCTGAGGCCGGATTTGAACCTAGGACCTCCCATCTCTAGGCCTGACTCTCAATCCACTGAGCTACCCAGCTGCCCCCTCACATTCCCTTTAATAGTCTGATTTCAAATTTTTTTAGGTCATGAGCAGAGTTTTATTTAGCACATAGCTCTGCATCCAGCAGGTGCTTAATAAATACTGTTTAAATTAGAAGTTTCAGTGAAGGGGTCAGCTAGATGGTTCAGAGCTGGGCCCAGAGATGGGAGGGAGATCTTGCTTCTCTTCTGCCTTGGAACCAATACATAATATCGACCCTAAGACAGAAGGGAAGGAAGGGGGGTTTTTTGTTTTTGTTTTTTTAAAGAAAAAAGTTTCCGTGAACTCTTGTGCCAATAATCTTTATCTAACGACTTTTAAAGATGTCACACTTCCCTTGCACGAGCATTTCCTGTGTCCTGGGAACTAGCTCCGAGGGGCAGAAAAGTTCAACACTGACTTTGGCAGCCTATTTCAGGGCCAGACTGCGGAGCTCTAAGGGGGGAGGGAGGTGCTCACAGGGCGCGGGTGTCTACCACACGGTGGCAGCACTAAGCAGCGCTCCGAGAAAGGCCAGGCTCAGCGGCCCCTGGGAGGCTGGGGTCTCGGGGAGGGCGCGAATTTCAATCCAGGCTAAGCCCAGATGTCCTTGCCTGATTCACAGGGACCCCTTGGCTCTTTGGGATGGAAGTGAAAGCTTTGGGGCTTTTTATACTTAATTTGGGGATATTCTCATCCCCTCTCTCTCCCTCTCCCTCCTCCTCCTTCCCCTCCCCCGGGCTACTTTACATAAAGTCTGCATTCAGCCGCATTTGAAATAGAGCATAATTTTGAAAAGTCCATTTCCAGTGTGCACCACTTCTTTACTGCCGTGTTCATGGCTTCCTCGTCAGTGTGTCTGCTGACGGCACGAGGGCTATTTAAAGCTGGGAAGGGAAGGGAAAGGGGGTGGAGGGACCGGATCGCTGCGTTCAGGTACACGGAGCGGTGCCACCTGGAGAGAGCCGCGTGCTGTTCCGCGCAGACCCAGAATACAAAACTAGGAAACCTTAGCCTTGTCGATGTGTGACTCAACAAAAGCAGCCCTCCCGAAAAAACATGGGGCTGACTCCAGAGGCAGTGAGCCCCCCAGCCCTGGAGACACGCAATCCGAGGCAGAAGGGCTGCTTCTCCGGGATGACACAGAAATGCTCTCTCCTTCAGGGTAGGATGGAGACTCCCCACATCTACAGCCCTGGATTCCAAGGGGGACATTCTATTTCTGTTTTCCTTCTTTCCTTCCCAAAGCCTTCTAGCTTTATCAAGGTCAGTTAGTGTTTTGCAATTCAAATTCAGAAGGTAGAGAAATGACCAGCTTCCTAGGAAGAGACTTCTTTAAACTATCCATAGCCTGGAAGACCTTCATCTTTACATAGGCAGCTTTTAATAGAAGGCAAAATAGGACTAAGGAAAGGTGATTCAATACCCTGAAGAGGGAAGGCAAACTTTGTAAAGTGCAAATACCTTCTCTGGTCTCTCCAACTGAATACATTTGAAAAGAATATCATGCAAAGATTTTTCTTTTCATCTCATGATAGTCTAAAATTATTAATTTTAAGTTAAAATCAAATAATTTATTTGATTTTAAATTAAAATCAACTGTTAAGTTAAAATAAAACTTTAAGTTAAAATAAAATAATTGATTTTAAATGCTTTCCTCCTATTTTAAGTATCAATTCTAAGACAGAATGGCAGCAAGGGCAAGGCAATTGGGATTAAATGAGTTGCCCAGAGTTCCTAGCTAGGAAGTGCCTGAGGCCACATTTGAACCCAGGTTCTTCTGACTCCAGGCTGATACTCTATCTATTGTGCTACCTCGCTGGTTCCATGATGGTCTTAATTTTAAGGGCAGTCAACCAACTGCTCAATGAGCAATATCAGTGTGAGAGCTGCAGGGGAACATGGTTCAGCACAAGGATGATAAATACAGGTTGAGAGGGGGAGATTTCCATGCCACAGACAGGACCTGAGGTTGCCAACTGGTGAACAATTCTGTTCTAACATGTACGTTGAGTTCTCCTCCATTTAAAAGAGCTTCACTCAAAGTTTGTTGGAGACCCTGACAAATCTGAGAAAGAATCAACCCCAGGTCTGGTAGTATCAGAACCTACCCATTTCCTAAGGTTTCTGTGGGAGGAAACTCTGTTTCATATCCTGTTTTCTCTGTTCATATCCTGGGGAGAAGTCCCCTGGGAAATAGGCATTTCTCCTTGTGGGGATTCCCTCTGGCTTACAGATAACAAGTGTATTGTATAGTCCAAGAACTTCTCTGCTGCTGTAAATATGCTTGAGGGTAGAACCTAGGGGAGACTTGTTTACCACATAGCTATGAGAATTCTGTTCTGAGATCTGCCACAGTAAGCAGGGCACCAACAGCTCATGCTCTTTTCTCCTATCTCTTTGACCAAATGAACCCCATGACTTACTCTTTCATGTATATTATATATAGAATTTACATATGATATATATATATGTGAACACATGATATAATTTTTATGTGTCTAAATTTGTTGAATAAAATAAATATAGGAGCCAACTGTCATGAGATAAAAGGAAAATCTTTCCATGCTATTCTCCTCAAGAGTGGTCACAAAGGAGACCAAAGTACCTTCCATTAAAAGCTGCCTAAGTCTAAAAGAAGTCTTCCAATCTATTGGTGGGTTAAATGAAGTTTCTTCTTGTAGGCTTGGTCATTTCTCTACCTTATGAATAGTGTATAATTGTAGATTTTTTATAAACCCTTTACAAGAGTTTCATGCCATTTATTTCACCACTCAAAGCCAGAACTGGCTCTATAAATTAGAAAGGAAGGAAGTATTTGTTATGAAGAGGCGAAATCTACTGAATTTGGCTCTTAGTGTTGTCTAATTTCTTAGAAGAACAACAAGAGTAGGGTGACCTCAGGATAAAAACAATGACTTCCCAAATAGAAAATGGGCCATGCTAATATTTTAACACATTAAAACCCTTAGGCTTCAGGAAAGATTACAGTGCTGTTGACTGCCCATGCATCCTACGTGTGGGTCTCCTTGCTAGACCTACAATGTGATATCTGATTTGTAATGACGACAGTGACTTTCTCATACTAAAAATCACTAGTTTAAGAGCCTGTTCTCTAAGGATTACAAAGCAAATGTTCATCCTTAGAAAATCAATATATGCTTTGAGACAAGGAGGCAGGCAAAACAGGGCTCCACCTAAGTCTTTGAGTTGCTATTTCAACAAGGATCCCATTTGTGAGGTAGTTTAGTAGCTAACATGACACCAAGAGAACACAGGGAATCTCTGTGAAACGTTCATTAAGTCCCAACTTCATATACCAAGTTGATAATTATAGACTTCTTTAAAGGAATGAGCACACAGGGAGATGTTTCAAAGAGATGGCTTTTTAAAATCATGAATTTGCTGCTTTTAAAGGCTATTTTAAGGTATAACAAGAGAGGCAAAAATGTTGTACATGCTAAATTATTGCAAATACCTTTGCCCCAGGCCCTGTCACTACAGAATCTTAAGGGAAGATGGCTATACATTTTTTTCTTTTTCAGAGTTTTAAAGGGGGCCTGATGTGATCCTAACTATATTTTTCACTTCTCCTTTCAGCTGTCTGGTAACTGTCCTAGACACAAGCTCAGCACAGCTTGGTCGATACAACCTGCAGCATTAAAATAGCTGTTCCCTTCTACTTCTGAGTTGGAACAAGAGAAAATATTCTCATCTTTTTTTTTTTCTTACAGACATAACATACTAGGTTACAGTCTAGGTCATAATAACAAAGTGTTTAAAAACAGCAGTGGTGGAAGATAATCTTGCCTCAAATTGGCACCTTGGGACAACTTAGATACCTGAAACCCATCTCTCTCTATTTCTCTCTCTCTCTCTCTCTCTCTATTTCTCTCTCTCTCTCTCTCTCTCTCTCTCTCTCTCTCTCTCTCTCTCTTTTTCTCTCTCTCCTTCCTTCCTTCCTTCTTTCCTCACTCTTTCTTTCTTTCTTCCTTTCTCTTTCCTTGATCAATTCTTATTTGGATGTTAAGTTTGAGATAATGGCTTACCTAGCCTTAGCCAAATTATGCCATGGGAATTCCTAAAGGTAATCAAGCAAATAAAATCTGTAAAGGGAAACTTCTGAGTAACACACCTTGTGAACACGCTGCTTTGACCTCTTCTTATAGCTTCAAAGAATCTTCTGCTCGATTGTGTAACTTGAAAAAATCCAAGCAATGTTGCCAGAAGCTTCTCTGCATTCACCTGTCCCTACAGGTAGTAAAGATTAGAGGGATCAGAACCACAGTGTTTATAAAACTTCCCTCCCCCACCCTGTGCCAAGTTCGAAGTTCATTTTCTTATTCCTAAAATGGAGGGAGTGGTGATTAAAAGAACACTTAACCACCAAGAGAAGGAAGCACACACCCTGAAGGAAAAATAGCAAAGGATGAGACATGCTTACAACAATGCTTCAAAAACCCTGCTACTGGCACAAATGCCACAATATAGGGGGAACAACAGAACGCATAAAGTTTATTATTTTTATCTGCACTTGTTGAACCCTATGACTGTGTGTACCTTTGTCACTAGGAAAAGAGAGAGTACTTGAGCCCAAATTTCACTCCCAAGAGGACAATCTGTCTCTTCTGCTTAAAATTTCAAACTTGCTGAATGTTTCAATTGAGAAAAAAGCCCCTGATGAAAACCACCACAAATAAAAACAAATTCCACTGAATTCTGCAGGTTGAGTAATCTGTAATTAAAGACACATCTCATGCTTCAGTGACCTAGCAGGGGTCTGAATTTTCTAGGTTTATTGATGTACTTATTCTAAATTGGACCAACTTGTTGGCATTTATCATCAGCAGTTCTGCCTCACTCTGATTATCCCAAGTTGGCTAGTTTGGGGTGGTGAGGATTTTCTGCAGGAAAATGGAGAAGAAAGTGGAAAGATTAAGGTGCTCTGAAACCATAATGAATTCATTTGTGCTTTAAAGGAAGGTTTTCCCCCCCTCACATTGGTGCCACTCTTAAAAGGGCCCTTTTGAGTGTTGGAGATACTTGCACAGACCAGGCAGCATTTCAAAATAAACTCCACACAAAGTCCCAACCTTCTCCTGTCCAGCCTTTGGGACTCCTGGTACCTAAACTGACTTTGGATTTACTGAGCTTTATTTGATTGTATATTCTTTTGCCATTCCACACACATCCTGGAGGTAGTGGCTTCTTCTTTACCCTAATCCCATCTCCTTTTTTTAGCAGAACACCAAATGGAAACATTTCCCCAAACAGTTCTGCTGAATTCATTATGGCTTCAGACTCCTGAAATTTCCCATTCCCCCTCACCTCTTCCTCCTCCTCCTACCCCCCAACTAGCTCTAGGTAGGGGCACACACGGGTCTATTCCTTTCCTGGGAACAACCAGGGCTTGTACAGAGAAGCCAGTAACTGGAGGATGCGGGAAAGCTGAAGAAGAGGCCAGGATCTAACAAACCTATGGTTAAACTCACCTCAGTGCGGAATTCAAAAATCTTTCTTACTTCTTTTGACAAGTTCACACAAAATACCCTTCTGAATCGAGTCGGGAACCTTCCAAGGCTTACCCTCAGAGCAGGCTTGGCATTTAATTTAAAGGGTTTCGAGTGCTTAGTTCTCTCCTCATTTCTCCCTCCCTTCGGCACCTAGTGTCTCTCTAGGGCTACCTATTTGTGGCGGATGCAGGGAGGCCAGATGCGGGGCCCCTGCATCATTCAAAAAGGACCGTGTGTCTGAAGGGGGCTGCCAACTCTCTGCTGCCCTCCCAGCACTCCCCTGCAGGCCCACGGAGCAGCACTGTTCCAGACTGTTATTAAGATCTGTTCAACTGTTTAATTACATAGCCATTCAGCCGCTCCTACATTCTCTTACTTGCCAACCTAATTAGCCGCCCACTCACATACTCTCTTACTCACTTTCTCATCCGCCCAGGCACACATACCTCCCACCTCATTCACTTTCTCACTCACTAACCTAAGTATGGTCTCAGAGCCTCCATTTGCTCATGGATGCTCTCTGAGCCTACAGACTCCTCACTTACCCACGCCACAAAGCAGTGGAAGCAGCTGCCTTGCCCAAGCACACAAGAAGCACTCTTTTCAGACCTTAAAGTTTCAAGGACTTGTTGACCACATTTCTAGTTTAAAGATTTCACTGGAACTTAAGGGGTAAGGAGGAAAGAGAAAGGGAGGAAAAGGGGGGAGACTTTAAATTCACTAAATGCTCCCTTTTAATCTAGATGACTAATACTACAGATTTCCCATCTTGATGGACAGAATCTCAGGCCTGTTTGGACTTCTCTTGGAAATAGAGAGTGTGTAACTTTAGGAGTTTCATTTCACATTAAGTTTTTCTAATAAAGGTTATTTTCAATCACCCCCAAAAGAGATAACAGATTTTTGCGTGTGGATAGCATACTGAAAATTCTAATTCTGATTATGTTTAGAAGCTTACTGATAAAGTGGCTCCCTTTAATTCTCAGAGGTCAGGGTACTGGCCCTAGCATCAGAAAGGCTGCTTATCTAGTAGTGGGGATGGAACATGTTGATCTTGATGGACACTCCAAAGAAGTCCCTCTAATGACCAAGAGAAGGTCAGCTGGGATTATAGATGTGGTCAATAGCTCAATAAGAGGTCATAGGGAAATAGTTCATTCTAGGGCAGAATCTACCACACCTTGATTAGTAATATTATTTACTAGCCCATGGATTAGATTTGAATATGGTTGCATTTGCTCTCGGAAATACATTTTTTACTTAAGATATGGAAAGTGGACTTGATTAAAGGTTCATAATGGAAAGAGCAATGATTGTGTTAATGAGATAGAATAAGTCCTGAATTGCAAAAAGTATGGGAACTCATTGTACATTATAGGAATGGGTAAGATGAATAATATACAAACAGAGAAATGGTTGGAGCATTGAACAGATATGAGATTAATCTTGCTTTCATCTGAATTGGACAAAAGAAGGGCGAATCCACACCCAAATAAGGTAGAGAAATACATTAACTTAGCTGGAAAATTGGTGGAGATATTGGGAATGTCACTCTCTTTTAACTTTTTCTTTGTAAAGAAGAGGTGTGGGGAAAGAGATTTAAAAAAGTACAAGAGCACACGATAAGAAGGCAAGATAAGATAAAAACCAAAATTAGCAAGGATAGCAGTAAACATAAATGGGACGTATTCACTCACAAAATGGAAAAGAAGAGCAGAATGGATTAAAATTCAGACTTCAACAATATAGTCTTTACAAGAAACAGATTTGAAACAGAATACATAGTGAAAATAAAGGACTGGAGCAAAATCTATTATGCTTCAGGAAAAATTAAAAAGAAAAGTAAATAAAAATTTTAAAAAGCTTGAATGGCAATTATGACCTTAGATAAAGAAAAGTAAGAACAGATATGGTTAAAAGAGATAAACAGAGAAACTATATTATGCTTAAGGACATAGATAAAGTATAAATGTCAATATTTGCTATTTACACACCAAATGGCATAGCATCTAAATATTTAAAGGAAAAGTTAGTTGAACTGCAAGAAGTAAGAGAGTAAAACTATAATAGTCAGGAATCTCAACATACCCCCTTTTAAGTCTAGACAAATTGAGCAAAAAGATAAACAAGAAAAAAAGTTAAGACTGAGTAGAAATACAGAAAAGTTAGATATGATAGATCTCTGATGATTTCTGAATGAGAACAGAAAGAAATACACATATTTTTCTGCTGTTCATGGCATCTTTATAAAAAAAAAATGGCCATGGCCATGTATTAGGGCATTAAAAACCTCCTAAGCTTTTTTTTTTTTTTTTTTGGCTCTGATGTAAACTTTATTGTTAAAAATAATTTAAAACTCTATAGGCATAAAAGAGAAAGAGCAAGGCTATCATAGCCTAGGGGAGGGGAGGGGAGGCAAAAGAGTTACACCAAGGGGCAGTTGAGTGGCTAAGTTGATTGAGAGTCAGACCTAGAGACAGGAGGCTCTGGGTTCAAATATGGCCGCAGACACTTCCTAGTATGTGACCCTAGGCAAATCACTTAACCCCCATTGCCTAGCTCTTACCAGTCTTCTGCCTTGGAACCAATATGTAGTATTGATTCCAAGATGGAAGGTAAGGGTTTAAAAAAAACACAACTTACACCAAGCACCCGGGGACAAAAAGAAACCTTGTCTTTGTTCTCAGTCCCTGTTTTTCCCAACGTTGTCCTGGTTGCTTTGTGGCTCTAGAAGCTGGGAGACCAAAGTTCAGACACTGGATCCCTGCCCTTACCTTGATTTCTCCCACCCTCAAGGATCATTAGAACAGCTTTTTTCTGCAAACAGAATCAATTCAGTAATATTAGAAGGAAAATAAGTAATTTGAAAAAAATCTTTGCAGGAAATTCCTCTGATAAAGATCTTATTTATATGACATGGAGTAGATTGAATCAAATTCATAATAAGTGTTATTTCCCAAATGATAAATGGTCAAAAGATATTAATAGGCAGTTATTAAATGAAAATGTAAATAAGCTATCAACAACCATATAGAAAAGTGACCCCAATTCAAATTAAAACAACTAAATCCCACCTCATGGCCACTAGATTGGAAGAAAATAACAAGAAAGGAAAGGAAAATAATAATTCTTGGAGGTACTATGGAAAGACAATAGTGTAGTTATATTATTACTAAGTCTCTAATCCAAAGATAACCAAGAAAGAAGAAAAGACTCATAAATACGTAAACATGTTTCAGTAGATCTTTAAAAGAAAAAAAATAGCAAAGAACTGAAATTCAAGGTGGGACCCAGTGTATGGGAAATGATTGAACAAATTATGGTAAGTAAATATAATGTGATATTATTACACATAAGAAATGATGAAGAGAAATCTGGGAAAACTTAGATGAATTGTTATAGAGAATAATTTATACAATGTCAATGTAACAGTGGATAGAGCATTGGGATTAGAAGCAGAAAGACTCATCTTCATGCTTTCAAATTCACTTATTAGCTATGTGACTCTGGGCAAATCACTTAACCCTGTTTGCCTCAGCTTCTCTTCTGTAAAATGAAATGGAGAAGGAAATGGCAAAGCACTCCAGTATCTTCACCAAAAAAATCCCAAATGAGATCACAAAGAGCTGGATATGACTGAAATGACTCAACAACAATGACCACCTAGGGTTCCAAAGGACCAAAGGTGAAATTTGCCATCCACATCCTGGCAAAGAGGTGTTGGATTCAGGTTCAGAATGAGACATATCCCCTAATAGGGGAAATTTGTTTTGCCTAACTATGCTTATTTATTAAAGGGGTTTTGTTTGTCTTTTCTTTCAGTGGGAAGACAGAAGTTAACAGAAAAAGGAGAGGAAAGCAATAGAGTTGACCCTCCCCAAAAGAAGACTAAAACAAAGAAAAAAGGGACATTTATTAGAGCAGTTTTAAAAAAACACACAGAAGAGAACAGAAGACAACAGAGACAGAATGTTGAAAGTGATATATTAAATTTATTACATATTTAAAAGGTAAAGCAGCCTAAAGACTCATAGTTTCATGTAAAATACTCTTTCTGTTCTACTTTGTATATAGAAACACCTTTTATTTGTTTAAGTTTGAAATTTTTTCAAGGCCAGGTGAAGATGCTGGTAGAGAAGGTTTTCATTTCGTGCACTATCACTTAACATGACTTACTCTCCACATACCTAACGTTACATTTAAATGCAAAATTGACCTTCCTTATACATTACTTATGATATGTAACTTTATGGCTAAACTTAATTGCTATTTTTTACTTTACTTAATTATCATCATTTTCTTCATTGAATTTTGGCTGTTTTGCCACACTTTCCTTAATTTCACTTAGAGGCCATTTCAACAAAAACCTTTCTATGGAAGTTTGTTTCTTCATCTCTTTCAGAATGTTTTGATAATGTGTGAAACGTGTGTCATTACACAGCTCCAACGCACGACCTGTTGCAAATTTTTCTGGGTGTGTCTTTTCAATAAACTGTTGAATTTCCCCCCAAATCCACAACATTTCCTTAATTTTGCTTGTACTGGTTACCTCAGTCCACCTCAAGCTCCTCCCATGGGTAGAAGCTAATGGTTCAAATATATCCACTATAGTTAAAGCAAAAAATCCCAATGGGGACTGCTCATATTTCAAATTTCTTGTGACTTAAGGCATGTATGTATCAAGGTACCACTGTATTTTAGAGTTGGGAGGGAGCCATGCTATAATCTAGTCCCAAACTCTTACCTGAAAGGTCAACAGTGATGATATCTAGAATGCTCTAGAACCAGAAAGGAAGTAGTTCAAAGAAAGGTGATGGAGAAGGAAGAACTGATCCAGTTTGGGGAAGCTGCAATGTAGAGAGCTCAGGAAACAGTTCAAGTAGCTTACTGTAAATGAAATATCCTTCATCAGATCATATATTTTGATTTTGGGTTTGGAAAAATGTTTATCTTAGGTATAGATGACAGATGAATAAAGAGGGAGTATTCCAATTTGGCCAGCACCCAAGGAATTTTCAAGAAACTAAATTAAAGCTTATTATAGAATATGAGATTTGAAGTCATGAAGATCACAGGATCAATAGATTTAGAGCTTGAAGAGGCCTTAGAGACAGTCTGATCCATCTACCCTATCTTTTTACAGATATGTGGACTCTGAGGTCCAGCATGGTAAAGTCACTTGCCCAAAGTCACACAGGTAAGAAAGTAGCAGCCTTGGAATTTGAACCTAGGTGCTTTGATTCCAATTCCACTGCAGAAAAAACAGGACTTGAAAAAGAGATAATGGGCAGAAGATGAAGTGGACTTCTGATGAGGGTTCAGATGACTAGAAAGAATGATGATCTTGCTTGAACCAGCAAGAGGAGAAAGCCATTAAGAGTTAGGACTGCCACCCACTGTCTTTCATCACCGAAAACAATAAACCTGAGAGGCACAAAACCTTATTAAAGCCGTAAACATATTATGTCAGAAGTTTCAACAATGTTGAATCAAACAAATCAGCAAATAAAGAACAAGACAGATTTGCTCTATGCCCCCTTTCCAAACATGCCTGAAATTTTCTAACCTTTGGCTTTGTTTTCTTTCTTTTTTATAGACGAAGTCACTATTTTGTGCAATTCTGGTTGTACTGATTTTGCTGTTTATCACTGCATGTCTATCTTTCCATACGCCTTTGCAGTCTACATGTTTTTCATTTTTTTAATAGCAACATAAATTTCCATTACGCAAATAGACAATAATTTATTTTGGACGTTCACTAAGCACTTGACATTGATTGTTACTAAGTCTTTGTTATTACAAAACTGAGTAACTATGAATTATTGCTATGCAGGCAGATCCTTTCCCCTCCCCTTACTTCATCTTTATGACCAAGAGGCAGAATCCTGGTCTTGGGGCTCTGGAAGACCTGAGATACTTGATAGCTGTGTGACTATACCACTTTGTGCCTTAGTTTCCCCATATGCAAAATGAAGGGGTTGGACTTGATTTCCTCTAATGTCCCTTATAGCTAGCTCTAAATCAATGATCCCCTAAGTCCTAGTTAAATCATTGGGTTAAAGAACAAGATTCGTTTTCTTACTTTTCTTTTCAAAGCTTGATTAGGAGAGATGTTAAGAGGGAAGAGAAGAGAGAATTAGCAGCATAACCCAGCATCTTGGTGACTGGTTCAATTAATTAATTTCATTTCAGCAAATTCACTACCCTCCATCCCTTGGCAGTTGGGCTTTGTGAGCTGTTGAGGTTGGCCAACCTTCAGCTAATGAAGAGCTCTTCAAACTTAGCTGGGCTGATCCACTGACAAAAAGTATTCAGTCTATCATCAGGTCCAACTTGAAGTCTTGCCCCTTTTGTAATACCTGTAAGGGTGGACACTGTTGGCAGAGCCTTCAGGCACCCAAATAATCTCTATGCCCTAAAGAGTAGGGTTTTAGTGAAGAGACAGTTCATTTGTTCTGTTAAAATAGTTTTTTGTGTTTACTGGTGAAGAAAACCACTTAACAAGCTTATAAGGAATGCACTTTCTTTTCCTAAGTAAACAATTTAAACATCTATTTTGAGGTATTTTTGATGGGTAGTGATGACCACTATCCTTTTAGTAACAGCAGTGGTAAAAAGCCTTCCAAATAGCCTTAGTTAGCTATTGATTTGGAGGTTGTTTACTCTCCAGGGATTTCACAAGTACCTGCTTCACATTTTCATAGTCATCCTTTAAGTATTTTAAGCAGGTAGTAGCTACAGCATAATGTGTTAAATAGTGCTAGACTTGGCCAAAGGAAAACCTAAATTTGGATAATTTCTCAGACATTAACTGTGGGCTCCTGGATAAGTCACTTAATCTCTCTTAGCTTGAGTTTCTCCTTGTCTATAAAATAGGAATAAGAGTAAGAGTAAGGACAACAGTCCTCCTCCCAGGACTGTTGTGAGGTTACAATGAGGTTTTCTTTGATGAGGGCTGGAAGTGAGTTACCTTGGAATTTTAATATAACTAAATAAATTTAAATTTAAAAAATGTTGATGTGAAATTTATTTTAAAATATATTACTTTAATGAACAAATAGCATATACCTTCTAAAAATAAAATGGCCATCTCTCCTGTATTGTGAAGAATACATCTAGGCGTAAGCCAAACAAGAAGGCAGCACTTAAATAGGTATTTTTAATAACAACTCAAAAAGATGCAGCACTTTCCTGTTTGGAAAGTGAATTCCTTAAAAAAAAAAAAAACACCAACCCAACAAGGCAAATACTATTATCTCAGTTTTAAAGATGGGAAAATGAGGGTCCAAGAGACTTAAGGGACTTGTCTAGGACTAATTTTATGAATAATTAGTGTCTGCTGCCTTTGAAACCAGGGCTTCTAACGCCAATTCCTGTGTTCTTTGAAACTTAAGAATACCATATTGGTGACTAGCGTACATTTGAACTAGAAAAACAAAACAGGTAATGATGGATTGATTTGATTTTTAATCTGATCCATGATATTTAGTAGTTAGTGATATTTTTCCCTAAATATTTCTTTATACTCTAATATGAATCTTATTTTGCCACTTTAGAGTATAATTACATAGTTTAAAATTTTTTTTAATTATATCTTTTGTTTCCAAATCATATACATTTTTGGGGTTACATACTGCTCTGTCTCTCTCCCAGTGCATCAATCCCGTCTTGTAGTAAAGAAAAACAGTTGAGTGAAAATAATCAACACATTATTCTCATTTAATGGTGTATGCAATATTATGAACCCACAGGCATCAACTATCTATGGAAAGCAAGGAAGAATGTTTCATCATTTGTTCTCTGAGGCCAAGGTGGATCATTACAATTACTCAGAGTCTGACTTCCACTTAATTATTTTTTGTTTGTTTACATTATTTTAGTCATTGTCTATATTGTTCTCTTGGTTCTGCTTACCTCACTGAGGAGCAATTTGTACCAGTCTTCCCAAGTTTCTCTGAATTACTCATATCTTAGTTTCATGAAGTACAATGAAATTCTATTGCATTCATGTTACACTATTTATTCAGCCATTCTCCCTTTGTTTCCAGCTTTTTGCTACCACAGAAAGTATTGTGATGACTATTTTGGTAAAAATGGAGCCCTTTTTTCTTTCTGACTTCCTGGAGGGATATCACTCACATAGTTCTAACTATACCACCTCCCTGAAGGATGTCCCCTCAGCTTGGTACTTAAACTACTGGAAGGTTTTGGCATCATCTACAAACATGATAATTTTACCACAGATTTCCTTATCCAAATAATTTAAGACACATTGACACTTGGGTGTTTATGTTCATATATAGATGCATATATATGCACATATGTATGTATATACATGTATATTAAATAGATAAGATTAGTTTTAGTATTAATCCCAAGGAAACTCAACTTTTCATCCAGAAAAGTAATGTTTATCTCTTACTCTTTCCTTTGTTTCCATAGGTCTAAGGGAAATTCCATGAATTAATGCAGCTTCACTTTGCAGAAAGCTAATTTTAGTTTTTAAATTATATGTGGATTAGATCAGTGAATCAAAACCCAGAAGAAAACCATGGTGATAAGATGTCTACATTTGAAATGAGCTACCAGTGGGAAAGCCAGACTATTATATCAGTATTCATTATATTAGTCAGAAAAGAACCTGTTGGCTTAGGTGAGATTTAAATGTCTTTCTTACTCTTGGAAAAGTAATTCATAATCATGTAAACCAAAGAAACTTAAAGCTCTAGCATTTACTTGTAATGATCAGGTCAATCTTATGTCAGACATCCACATTTACAAGGATCATACTTGGAAGGTCCTTGAAGTTATTTATTTAAACCCCTTCCTCTTATAGATTAGAGATTAAATTACTTGCAAGCATTTGAGGTAGAATTTAAACTTAGGTCCTGTCACTCCTAATCTAGTGGTTCTCCCATCTCATTCCTGTTCCTCTATTCCACAATGCCTCCTCTAACATTTTAAAATTAAAAAAAAATGTAATGGACAAAAATAGAATTTCCTCTTTCTCTATGTCACCTCTCTCCCAATTGGGAGGAGAAAAAAAAGAAAAAAACTCTTTATTAAGTATGCAGAATTAAGAAAAAAAGGATTCTGGCATCATCCATGTCCAAAAGCATGTCTCATTCTGGATCCTGAATCTCTTCTCTTCTACACAACATTTTAAGGTTTAGAAAGTATTTTCCTCAAAATGACTCTGTGAAGTGGGTAGTGTTACTATCCCTATTGTAGACATGAAGAAACAGGCCAGGAGGCAAAGGACTTACAGAGCTACTACAAGGCAAGGTTTGGATCAAATCAAAAGTCAGCACTTCTCCTGACTCCACGTCACACGCTCCCTTCAGCCTGATTGCTTTGTCTGTCTTTAAGTCCATCCTCTACTTTACAAATGATGACAATGAGGCAGAAAGGTATCACAAATAGCATTTCTAGGTAGGTTATCATCTAAAACAATTGACAGTCTCAACAAAGATGAATTCCCTCCTCTGCCATAGTTCAGGGTATAGGTTGAAATACTGAAGCAAAGGGAAGTGTGAATTATCAACCCAAAGTCACTCAGGAGGTCAGGGACTGTGCTGCGTCCAAAGTTCTAAGTGCTAAGTTTGGACCACTATGAAGGCAACCTGTCCTTCTTCTTAAGGCTTAATGTCACATTTTAAAATGTTAAGATATAAAAAAAATTCTCCAGGAAACAAAAAAGAAACTGAAAGAACCAGCAATACAATATAGTGCAAGTCAACAGAGGAAGAATCAGTCTGCAGTACAATTTGCCAAATGAGTTAAGTTAGATCTGGAAAGGTTATTGTTCAATCATTTTCAGACATGTCTGATTCTCTCTGACTCCATTTGGGGTTTTCTTGGAAAAAATATTGGAGTGGTTTATCATTTCCTTCTCCAGCTCATTTTATAGATGAGGAAATTGAGGCAAACAGGGTTAAGTGATTTGGCCAGGGTCACATAGCTAGGAAGTGTCTAAGGTCAGATTTGAACTCAGGAAAGAGAGTCTTCCTGACTCCAGGCCCAGCACTATATCCATCGTGCCATCAGATTTGGGGGCAATATTTTCCTGTAACTGTTTCATGTGCTTCCTTCTATGGGGTAAGGGTCCCTCCTCAGAATAGCCTTAGTTAAGGTTTGTGCAGCATCATATATTGCTAGAGCAGAAAGGAATCTAGTTCATGACAGGGCTGGGACATGGAGCCAGATTTTCTCATTTCCAGTTCAATGATTTTTTCCCAGTGTTCCACAGATGATGATGATGATGATGATGATGATGATCATCATCATCATCATCATCATCTTCATCTTCATTTTCATCTTCTCCTCCTCCTTCTTTGCCTCCTTCTTCTCTTTCTCCTCTAATCCTTACCTTAAGTCCAAGTAGTAGGCTATAATTGCTGCATTATATTTCTATGTTTGGGAGAGTATAAATATAGTTTTGTTCCTAAAAAGATGTCATCTGAAGGTCTTCTCTCAATCTGATATTTATTTGTGCCATTTCAATCCCTTTTTAGTCAGGAAACATCACCTTGATAAATCAACATGAATCAGTTCTACTTACATAGTATTCAAGATTCCTGTATAAATTCAACAAGAATCTGAGGGAAGATAAAATCATAGGCTTATCGACATCATTTTTTTCAGTACATGATAGAAACTCATCAGGTCCACTAAGATGATGGTACTGCCAAACCATCTCTCAGATTGGAAATTTTCCTTCCTCTGAAAGCTGCTCTATTGAATTGGGGGAGTTTTCAAAGAGTTAGACAGAAGGGGGCATAATCACAAGCCTATTTTGCCAGATAAACTACATACGATGTATCCTCCAGCAGCTCCCTGAAGTATTCAGGCCATGAGTCTCAAACCACTATGTGATCACTATAATGCAGCATCACTGCCTACATTGGTGCCATGTAATAAAGTATTCTGGGAATTCTTTTGCAGGTTCTTAGTTGCTCCAGAGGGATGCAGGAACACCAGCAAAGTGTAAGGGCAAAGAATAGTGGATTGGGAGGCAAGAAACTTGGACTTAAATTTCAATTTTATCACTATATATGACTTGTGTGTATCAGTTTCCTCACTGTGAAAATGACTTGGGTGCTCCTCTGTTCAGTCTACTTTAATCTTCTCTCCATCCATTCAGATCACACTAAAGTTGACCTGTTGCCCTGGATCTTTGGAGCTTCCTTGAGTCAAAATTGAACCCTTTGTAGTAGCTAGGGGCAGAAGAGGCCCTCTGGTCATCATAGTAAAAATTCCTCTCCTGGGAGATTCTGAAATTGCCTAGTATACAAGATTGCACAGTTCTCTTATAGTTAGGTCATTGGTCTGTAAGCTGATCCCATGGGCATTCTTTACCATAGCCCTGATAAAGTGCATTCTCTACTACAATAAATAATCACAGTCTACCAAGAACTCCATTGGGCATTGTTATATTCATAATCTGGGATCAGATGGATGCCACCTTGACTGACAGGGATGGCAGTTGAGAGTTTGGAATGTTCCCAGGTGCCATGAGCCAAGGGCAAATGTCAGTTAGCCCCACACTATACACACACACACACACACACACACACACACACACACACACACACACACGTATATATACGTATATATATATATATATACACCCCTGACAGCTACATTGAAGGAGGTCTCTGGACTCAGAAGCTGAGAACTGGGGATCACAGATCTCTGCAAGCCTCTGTGGTTCTATCTGGGCAGTGGGTAGCTGAAGAGTGTTTGAAGGGTGGTTGAAGAAGAGGGTAGGAATAAGCCTGAATCTATTTCCTGGCTAGATTGTGAGAGCTAGTGAACCATCAGTACTATTGGTGAGATAGCTGAGAGAATAAAGACCATCAATATATCTGCAGCAATAGCCTTCCCTATTCTCTGGCTTGGCTGTGGCCAACTCCAGCCAGAGATAGAGAGGTGAAAATCTCAAGGCTCCACCAGCTTAGTAGCCTCCAGTCCTGATAATTAATTTAATAAATAATAGAACAATAGGGTTTCCAATCCCCAATCCTTGACCTTGTTATCCTTTCCCTACCTGTAGATAAAAGAGTGTTTAATAACAAGTACCTCCAGGAATGGCCTTTCTATCATGGCCCCTGGGAAGGGGGTCAAAATGCAGTCAGATCCTGAACATTATCCAACGCTATCAATAGCCCATCACCAATCTATCCAAACCCAGGTTGGGCCTGGAGAGGTTAACCATATATCTAACCTCTCAAGGGTCCTTACTTGGGCCTAAATTCCTAAAGAAATTTCTAACAGGTTATCAACCAAACTTGTCAGAGAGAAGGGGATAATTTACAGCAGCAGCCAGAGTGATAGGAGTAGGTGTTCCTCCTACCAACTGCAGCTGAGGAGATCATAGACAGATACATATCATCACCTGATTAGATTATATATCTATATTTCTCTCTACATGCATTATTTCTTTTTTCTTTTTTTTTAAACCCATAACTTCTGTGTATTGGCTCCTAGGTGGAAGAGTGGTAAGGGTGGGCAATGGGGGTCAAGTGACTTGCCCAGGGTCACACAGCTGGGAAGTGTCTGAGGCCAGATTTGAACCTAGGACCTCCCGTCTCTAGGCCTGACTCTTAATCCACTGAGCTACCCAGCTGCCCCTACACACATTATTTCTTTAACAGCATGTAACATTATTTCAGGAGATACTCTGCTGCCCATATCAGTTTTTATTTTGTGGCTTCCCATTATTTCTTACCTATTAAAGAGTTTTATTCTATCTCCATGTTCCTACTTTCCATCCTCTTTTCCCAAATAATCCTGCTATATATTTCTCAAAATATGTCCTTCTCTTCCCTCCTATTTATTTCTTTGATTCTATTATAGTTCCAAGTTCTTTTACCTTCAAACCTTACTTCCTCTATTTGGCTGGGAGACTTCTTCCATATGAACTATAGAAGACCTTTAGTGGTTCCTAAAACCACTTTAGGAACATTCTTTTACTATGGGTAGGATCTTTTGGATCCAGGACTCAAGTACCTCTCCTACAAAGTATAATACTATTATTAGGCTATCTTTCATTACCATGAGATAGTAAAGAAAATGGATTTTCTAAAGTAGAGAAGCAATATTTAGATAAAAATGCTAAACATATAATTGGAGTAATTTAAAAATAAAACTAGTATCTTTTCCCTATTGAACTGTAATGCTTCACTGATTACTAACAAGAGGGGTCATAAGGGATTTTGTTGACTGATATGCAAACACTGATTATGATGGAGGTGAAGTCAGTGTTTTAATAGCCATATGGACTTAATCTTTTTATTTTTTGTCTTTCAAAAAATACTATTTGTTACATGGGATGAGTGTAGGGAGAAACGATGATATTAAAGAAATACAACCATATGAACTTATTTTTAAAAAGTGGGAAGTCTCTTTCCTTCTTCATAGAATTTTAGAATGATAAGAGGCCTGAGAGATAATATAGTTCAACGATCTCATTTTATTAATGAAGAGATTGGCCTAAAGAGGTGAAGAGATGTGCTTCACGCAGGAAATAAGTTGCAAAGCTGGGATGAGAGCCAGATCTTCTATCTCCATGTCCAATGATCTTGCCTTTCTTTTTTCTTTTTTCTTATGAATCAAACAAACATAAGAGGCTTTGGTGACCAGGCCAAGGTTATAGAGCCATTTTGTATCAGAGTGGAACTTGAACCCAGGCTAAATACTATATGTACAATAAGATTGTAGGAATTTGAACTAATGAAGGGTTTTTTTTTAAATAATAAAGTTGATAGGATTTGGTGGCTGGTTCTATTCACTAAACCAAGTTATCTCTGATATCTTTATTATAAGATATTATTATTATTTATTTTAAACTCTTGCTTTCTCTTTTAGTAACAACTCCAAGACAGAAGGGCAAGGGCTAGGAGGCAAAGGGGTTTAAGTGATTTGCCCCAGGTCATACACCCAGGAAGTGTCTGAACTCAAATTTGAACCCAGGTCCTTTAGACTATAGGCTTAGTTCTTTATCTACTGAGCCACCTAGCTGCCCCATAAGATACTATTTTTGCAAAACAAACCTGGTTTCTTTGAAAATACTTAAATTGAATTTGTAAAAATGGAACAAAAATCCCACATTTTCCAAAGCAATTTCTCTATTACTATTTTGTTCACTGTTTTGTCACTACTTTCCATCAGAATTCTTTCCTAGTCCTCTAAAATCTAAAGCCTTCCCTCTGGGATGATATCTAATTAATATTGCATGTATTCTGTTTGTACATAGTTATCTCTCCCATTAGACTGTGAGCTCCTTCAAGCCCCAGTATTCACATATCAATACCATGCTCAAGTATGTCCAATGAACCTTTTTAAGTTTATATTTTTAATCATTTCTTCATGTTTGCTTTTCTGTTGATGGAGAGAATAATTTTTTCGTCTAGAATAAAATGGAGATGGAGAGAATACTCTTTTTTTCCTCTAGAATAAAATTTAACTCTGTTAATATTTCCTCATAAGGTCTATTCTCCATTCTTTTAATTATTTTTGTTATGACTTTCTAAATTCTTTCGAATTTTGCCACATCTTTTAAAAAAAACATGGTGACCAAAATTGTCTATTCTGCTAAGAATCTGACTAATCCAGAAGATAGAGGACAAAATATTTTCTGGCCCTTGTAAGTCACACTTCTTTTAATAGATCTCATTATCATGCTGGTCTGTTCCCCACCCCATCTCCCCAACACACACATAATATTACCACATTACTAACTCATAGCCTGTGGTCAACTATGATTCCCCAGTCTTTATCTTCTCTTGCATTGAGTCTAGCCAGTCCTTCTCCATTCTCTATTTTGCTTTTTTGGTTTATAAATTCTTGCTCTTTCTATAAAATGCCAGCTTGCTTCTGTGGAACTATTTTTCTAATTATTGTAGTGGTTTTGAATTTCCAGATTATGTATAATCCTACCTAACCATCCACACGTTTTTTTTGGTTGTTATTTGTTTGTTTGTTTTGAAAAAAGCCTGTGTCTCTCCATCTCACCCAGGCTGAAGCTGAAAATGCAAAGATCCCAAGACTAGGAGGCACAAGAACCATGATCTGCTTCATTTGCAACCTGGGTATTCACTTTTTTTAGGCAACGTGGTGGTCCTCCACTCTTTGGGGCTGGTAGTCCTCCACATCAGGGGCTCATCATATTGTTGCCCAAACTTAGTACAAACAATAAGGCCAGCATAGCCCACTGAAGCTCAGAACTCTTGAACTAAAGAGATCTAGCAGCTTCATTTTCCATGGTATTTAGGGTTAGAGGTATGTACCATCGCTCATGGACACCATTTCCAAGTCATTAAATTATTATAAGCAAAGGGAATGGAGTTAAAGCATAGCAAAAATTCTTGCCTAATGTCTTTAGAAAGTGATGTAAGATTTGAAGACATATGATTAAATTTTAGGGATCCTAGAACTATACACAATAAGGTCTGGGTTAATTAGTCATTCTTATTTATTTAATTCAAGTCAGATGTTTTTCCCCAATTCTTTACTTTCCTGAGGCTTTTCACACCCACATAGCAACCATACTGAATGACTTCTCTTTGACCCTGACACCTCCTCTTTTTAAGGACAACACTAATTCATTAGGAAGTAGAAGAATAGCTGGCTGTAGGTCTCACCCTAAGATAGACTAACTATAAACAGTAAACTGAATAAAGAGAGGGAATGACTGTTTTCACTTCCTAATTTTGACTTAATCTTTTCTGTCCTGAAGGAAGAACTGCCAACATGGAATTTACCTGGTCACTTCAAAAGTGAAGGAAAAACTTTAAAATTTCCACTATTTTTTCAGAAACACGATTTATTTAGAAATGAAATATTGGAATGATTTTGTCATCCAGGAGGACCAAAACAACTTCAGAAATATAATTCTTAACTTTTGTTAAGAATAATATGTGGTAAAATGTTCAGCATTGGCAAAAATTATGTAATTTGATGGTGGCAAGGAATGAAGATAAATGGAAATCTACTAAATGAATCTGACATGTTTAAATGATTTCTGGACGCCTTTCCTCAGTTCCCACTGAATATCAATATTGAAAATACTTCCACTGGCTATCCCTAATATGCTTTTTTATAAATTTTTTACAAAACATTTTTTCAAAAGTTTTACATTTACATTTATATCATGAATACATTCCAAATAATCAGGCCTAAACTCCACAATTTCCCACTCTACACTGTTCAACTGTCTGTTTATGTTCTTATAAACTTGTTTTCATAGAACAGTCAATTGAGGTTTAAAGTCTAAAGTCATGGTCTTCTGTAAACAACTACTGGTATCAATTAGTAATGCCTGTAATACTGACTGACTGTATTATACTTCATCAATTTGACTTTGCTGCAGTATTGGTGTCCCAAATCTGACAAACTAATTAACACTAGAAAGTCATTTAATAACATAAAAAAATGACAGAAACAAAAAAAAACAGTCAGAAAAGGCTGGTCTTACTATGAAGATGCTGTATAAACTCTAATCCATCGTAAACAACTATTGTAGATCGTTAGATGTAGCTGTTGTTTAAAAGTTACATCTTCTTTTGAAAATTCTTAACACCCAGTTTTCCTCCATAAATATCAAGTATGCCTCGAAAAATGCTGCCCTTTGAAGTTTTCCCATTTAAGAACTGCTATTTAGGAATTGAAATGCAAAGATATAAGGTAAAATCCGAAAAGATTTTTATAGGCTTCATGTATAAACTCACCACTGACTGGTTTCCAGCAGGATCATCCAGGGCAGGTCAGATTGTCTTGAATGCATAAAAATTAAACTCCATTTGGAGCACCAAACAAGTTTTAAAAAAGAAAGAAAGAGCAAATGTCAGAGCTATCTCTCTCTAGCTCATCTTATTTGCAGGCACACAGACATAGGAATCCTTCAGGACCAACAAAGAAAACCACAATAAGCTGTTTTCTTAATTCCTATGAAATGAGTCAGTAGGTCAACAACTAATCCACTTTGGAAAAAGAACAAATTTTCCTAAAGGCACTCACTGTATCTGACACTTTATTCTTCTTTTCTCCAGGTATTCCTATGTTAACAACATTCTTGTGACAGTCCACCTGTTTTTGAAGTCAGCATACACAAACTCCCCAAATAACACCAGGATGTAGCAGATCTCTTCATATCCGTAATTTTTAATTTGTACATTAATAGAAGGAAAAAATACATCCAAGCACATGTGGATGAATGTTCTTCCCCTAAAAAATTCTGTTATGCCATTTTCAGTCTATTTCAACCATGTCTTCTTGTTTCCTACCACATGAGAGAATACCGTAATGTCGAAAATTGCAACAAAAGCAGTAAACTAGCAAAAACAAAGACACCACCCTTCATCCTTAGAGGAATTCCTGTTTCCCTTGGTACATTTGATAGATTTGGTTAACTATCCAGTCCATCCACAAGCTTGAAAACTCTGCACTTGCTTCTCTCAGTCCCAGAGCACCACTGTCTAAGTGAAAAAAAAAAAAAAAAGCAAAAAAAAAAAGCAAGGGTATTTAAGAGGCTGCTAACCCTCTTTTAAATCCATGACTCAAGATGATGAAAATTAGTTTAGTAATAACCTCCTAAAACTACCACCTACTCACAGCATTCAACATTTCATACAGCTAGCAACTGACTGCACAGGAAATCACTCGCTACTGGCAATGATTCCACAATTCCAAGAACTCACACTTTGGGGTGTGTACACACACACACACACACACACACACACACACACACACACACACAGTTAACTGTCAACAAAAAAATTGGGGGCACTTTTACTTTCCAAATCATGAAACAGATTTTTTTAAAAGAAAAAAATTCATTCTGATATTGAGAAATTCTGTCTGATAAAACCACGAACTAAAAACCTGCCATTATGAATCGAGGGGTTTCACAACATTCATTCCAAAAAACTGTGGCTATTCATTTCTGGAAGTGATTCACTGGAAAAGCATCACTGTTGGGCAGTGAGGGGAAGTTTCAGAGGAGATCATTAAGTTTTAAGAGTCAGCTTGCACTCTGAGAAGTGAACAAAGCCTTCAGAGGCTCTGCACACGTGTCTTGGTGACCTCTATAAGCAGTTGCCTGAATCATCATGCCACAAGATGACACGCTATGACCAATTTCCTCTTCTACTTCCTCTGAATACAAAACTCCATGCCTATATGCCCCCTGTACACAATCCCCTGCCTTGATGGAAATTCTCAAATAGATCTTTGAAGCCCTCTCCCTCAGCCTTCTATTTTGAGTCACCTGTCAACTATTCAGATGCTGGTGAGTAACAAGCACATGGACATTCAATTCCAGTGAGTAGCTTAGAAAATCCCATGATTTCTTCTTTCATTCATTCGGTTATTAATTTATTTACTCACTCACTCATTTATTTATTTATTTGAGCTTTCATTTATTTATTTGTTTTAAATAGGAGGAACTGTAGAAACAATTTCAAATCTTGCTAAATGATTCCCATTTATCAGGCAAAATCTCATGTGAATCTGGTTTCTGGACCTCCTTATAATCAAGATAACCAAAAGAGAACAGCATCAGGAAAGAACCCCCCCCCATTCCCCCTACCCAGGCCACCCCATTTCACAAATGTTCAGTCCTTCACTGCACGTGACAAGAAAAGTAATTAGACTCAAGAGAACTAGTCTGGACCTGGTTAGAAAATTAACCCTTGGGTGAAAAGGAACATAACTATTTTCAAATATGGAAATAATCTACTTCATTACATATCAAGTTAACTGTAATTAATGAGGTATCTACAATAATTTCCTCATACACCAGGATTAAAGATTTTTTCAGATTTGAAAATCTTTGTCGTGGGAAGGAAGATACTTATTAGACCAGTCACGTTAGCAGTACAGCTGAACAGCTTTCACACTTAGACACCCTTTGAAACTAGTCACCAATAGCTAAAATGTGATGTTTTGTATTTCTTGGCTCCTGCTAAGACCAAAGGCTTATGTGATACTCAAGGATAAATTCCCTAGCCAAAGAGGTGGGTCAAGCAGGAAATATGGGTGTTGAAATTACCTTGAGGGGGATCAAAAATTACTGATGAATGCTAAGGGAGCTAATTTTCCAAAGAGAATTAGGACTTTGTATTTAAAAGAAGATATTCATCTTAGTCTCTTAATGGGATTCTGGCTGATGGCTAAGGGTGGTATGAATTTCTACTTAAAATATAATTGAGTCTTATTAAAAAATATAAGTGGGCAGTTAGGGTAGCACAGTGGACAGAGCACTGGGCCTGGACTCAGGAAAATTCCTCTTTGTGAATTCAAATCTAGCCTCAGATACTTAATAGCTAGTCAATTAACCCTGGGCAAGTCAATTAACCCTGATGGACTCAGTTTTCTCATCTATAAAAGAGAAGGAAATAGCAAACCACTCTGGTATCTTTGCCAAGAAACCCCCGAAAGAGTCACCAAGAATTCGACATAACTGAAAACAACTTAAACATCAACAAGGAATATAAGTGAATACTTCTGGAGTAGTATTCATTTTGGATATTTATAGAAGTCATGAAGAAATATTCAACCATAATAAAATGGACAGATCACACATTAACTTTTAATAAAGTGAGTCTGCATACGGTATGGAAAGTCCACAGATATTCCTATAATCCATACTTAATAACATGTTAAAGAGAAAATCCAAGATGCATGATATTTAATTTTCATGTTATTTTTAATCAATCAATCAATCAATCAATCAATCAATTAATTAATTAAATCCATGTTAAGGATGATGTATATTACTAGGCTTAAGATGGCCAACTTAAGGCACTGCATTATGAAACTCCTCTTAATCTTTTTGAAAGATAGAGAGAATAAAATAAAACTTCCTTATGGCCAACTTCAGTTCTTAATTATATGATGCTTTACAGTTTACAATGCATTCTTACAACAGACCTCTGAGGGGGACAGTCCATGCGTTATCATCCTCATTTTATAGTTGGCGAATCTCAAGAGAAAAAAATGGAGCAACTTCTGTGGGGCTCGCTAGGTTCATAAGTCGCAAAGCTGAAATTCAAACTTAGGTCTACTTATGATAGAACAGAACATGAACCCAATTTCCTCACTGCACAGTTGGTCCTGCCATGGTGCCTTTCAAGGAGAACATGTACCAAAGAGTTGGCTATTTTTAATGGACACAAATCTCAAAATATGCCTGGAACTAAGTTCTATATTTTTAAAAAAATGGATACTATGGATGTAGGTGGGAGTTTCCATTTTCCCATTAGTTACAGGTTTCTGTACTGGAAGCAGCTGCCCTTCCTCCCTTACTTTTAGAGCTCTTTAGGGAGCATCCTGGTTATTTGTAATGTGACCCAGAAAGTGCCAATGCTTCTTTAAATTCCCAAAGATGGAGCGGGAGATGTAGATACATGACATTCAGGTGTCAGAGAGGGAAAAAGGGAGAGGGAAGTGTCTTGCCTTGGCCTGGCTAGGGGTGGAAAACAAACTCGCCTGGGTGGTGCTCCCAGAGGCCCGGGAAGCCCTCTCCTCCCTATTGGTAGGTGAGTAGGTGATGGGAGTCTGGCGTGAAAGGAAAGTTTAAGTGGCCCGGGGGCCACTGGATGATGGAGAGAGCTGTAGCACCATGGTGGGCTGGCTGAGATCTAGCTCCAGGAGGGGGGACCTAGTTAGAAATATCCCTTGGAGGAATATAGACTATGGAGAGCAATGGAGGAGAAGCGAGCAACAACCATGCTTTCTAACAGGACAACGGAGTGAAAGTGGCGGCAGAGGGACTCATGCCAAGTGCAGGTTCAGAGGGAAATGGCAGGAGAGGTGGGGCGATCAGGGGGAGCCCTTGCAGTGAAAGGACAAAGCACCCTGCCACAGGTTGGCTCTCCATCTTCCTGGGATCTAAATCAGTTCCTGGGAGATGGTGTTCCACAAGAGAATGGCCAGACTATGAGCTCTGATGCTGGTCTTTGAATTCTTTTTTTTTTTTTTTTAAACCTTTATCTTCTGTCTTAGAATCAATACTGTATGTTGGTTCCAAGGCAGAAGAGCAGTAAGGAATTAGTGACTTGGCCAGAGTTGCACAGCTAGGCAGTGTTTGAGGCTAGATTTGAACCCAGGATCTCTCTCCTCCAGGCCATGTGCTCTAGCTACTGTGCTACTTAAGGGCCTCGGAATGTTCCTATTCGGAACGACTGTCCATTTCTATTTTTGTCCGTCTGACAGAAGCACGTCTCCTTATTTTCTAGTCACACGCATGTTCACATGTATATAAAATAATAGCAGGTTTTTCTTCTGCTGCAGAGAAGGGGCTCCTCCTGGGTAGGAGGTGGACAGCTCAAGATTTGTAAAAGGGAAAAGGAAAACCAAAACGAACCAGAAAAATCAATAACCCATCCTGCAAGAAGCAGGTACTTTGCAATGAGAACAAATCCAGAATACTTGAACTTGGCCAAGATGGCATTTGCAGCAACTGAAATTCCTTGGTAAGTTTTTCTGTCATGGAAATGTGCATTTTGAACTACATAGTTAGGATGTGACTGAGCTGTATGAACACTGCCAAAAGCCTCTGGGTACTTCCTGTAGTGTAGACACCACTCAAGGGTCATAAATGGTTTTCATTAGAATCATTATTTGTACTCATGACTTCTATCAAAAATAAAAAGAATATAAAACAAAACACAAAACCAAGTTGGCTTGGCTTCTACCCAGAGGTGAGTTGAAAAGTGGTTCCAGTGAAGCTTTGGAGACAGAGGAGTGAAGGGCCAGGAGTCAGGAGATGCTACACCCAAACCTGGCTCTGCCATCTTAATATCCATGGGACCGGGGCCCATTTACTTCACCTCCAAGAATGTCCATTTCCAAAATAAGCACCACGGTGTTCACCTTGTATTCCCTCATCCCCATCCCACTTCTAATTAGGGAAAGTTTCAACAGAATTTAGGGTGGCTGGGGAGCACAGTGGATAGAGCACCAGGCCTGGAGTCAGGAAGACCCAAAGTTGAATCTAGCCTCAGATATGTACTAACTGTGTGAATCTGGGTAAGTTTTCTTATCTGTAAAATGAACTAGAGAAAGAAATGGCAAACTATTCCAGTACCTTTGTTAAGAAAACCCCAAATGGGGTCACCAAGAGCTGAACACACCTGAACAGCAACAGAATTTTAGAGCTGAAAGGAATTTTGAAGCTTATATAGTCCATGAAGAAATTTCGGTCCAAGAAAAGGTGAATTAAACTAACAGTTGCTCAAGGTCACACAGGGAGTTAAGTGGTTTAGAGTGAGGTGTTTAATTATTCCTAAATCACCAACTTGGACTGCCTACACTTCATTCGCTGTAAGATTTTTTAGCTTTTAGTTGAAAGAGGAGCATGAGGCATTAAAATGCTCTCTTTTTATCCCATTTCTCCTAAGTTTTACATAATGGCTAATATTTCTATTAGAATAAAAATTAAAGTTACAATTCTCTTCAGTGATTCAACTTAAATATAGCTAATGTAAGGAAAACTATATTTTCTAAACTTGTTTATCTTTCTAAAGTGGTTTCATTAGCTCTCATGCTGACAAATGGTAAATCTCACCCAAACATATACAACTTGGTTAAGGAAAGAGTTGGGGAAAATGTACTCAAAAGTTATTTTCACAAAAATCACAAATAACAGATATTGAACTATAATAGACCTTAAAGAAAATCTAGTTCAAGCCCTTTATTTTATAGATAAGGAAACAAAGGCCCAAAGAGGAATGTCATTTATCCTAAAGGCTAAAGTTGTTTGTTTTTTTTCTTGGTTCTTATTAGAATGATAACTAAAAATAGTTTTTCTTAACATAAGAAAATTGGTACCAAGGATGTTGTGGCAATAGGCAGGCCATGATTCCAACCAAAATAAAATATATAAGGTCTTTGAAAACGTGTGCACATTATATTTCTAAGCAAAAAAAATGGCATCTTCCTTTAGCTATTTAAAAATAAAAAGTTTGGCTTGGAACGCACTTTCTATATTTGAACCATAAAATCAAATGTTCTCTTATAATCATTCGTAGACTTCCTGTCATAAAACTCGAAATTGGTTGTAATAATAAAATAAAATATATAGGTAGGAAGTGACTAACTATAGAGTTATTTTGATATCCTATTCCTTCAAAAGGTAACTATATTTACAGTCTTAAAAAGGGATAAACATCAGTCTTTGAGAGGAGGAAAAAAAGGCTTAGAGCTCTATTGGGTCATTAATTTTACCTAGGGGCAGAGAAAGGAATTTGAGTGTAAAAATCATCTTCTTTTGTCATTTGAATCTTAAACTTTCTTAAACAAAGATTCTGAGAGTTCTTAGGTTCACTTTGAGCTCATTTCAAAAGGTTAAAAGCATTAAGAATATCAAGGTCTAAAGGACATATTTTTTTTATGTATTCACACACACATGCACGTTACCAAAAAAAAAAAGTTTTCTCTGGTGTCTATTAAAAACCACTGAATGATGCCTAATGTTCTGAGCACTATTGGATGCAGAGGGTTTGGGGAAGGGAAGAGAGATGTAGAAGAACAAAACAGAATTCATATAGACATAGAATGATAGAAGAAGGAATGCATGAACAGATTTGTTTACAAAACAGGACCTAGTGAAATCTGTCTCTGAACAAGACTGATCTAGAAAAAAAAAATAAACATGCAAGCATGGTAGAAAATGCATGCATGAGTCGCTGGCTGTTTTTTAAGCAATGAGGGTGGAGTAATCTAATTACAACATAAGGATCTGTACTTCTTCAGTGAGGCTTAACCATGAATTAGACCCAAGAAATGATCCTGCCTATTATTATCGCTTCACCTAATGCTCTGTGATCCTTAACTCTACATGCCCTGACCTTTTCACCAACCTTCACTTCTCCAACTCTACCTGTTCCCTGGATAATTCTACACAGATGCTAATGCTCTTCTCACACACAGGATCCCAAATCTAAATATCTGACCAAAAATTCTTTGTACAGTACTGCTAACAAGGGATAATAGTCACTTGAAATCTTGGAAAAGAACTCATTGACTTTTGAGGCATCACCTTCATCTGTTCAGTCATCTTCAGACATATCCAGCTTTTCATGGTCTCCTCTTAGCGAAGACACTAGAGTAATTTACCATTTCCTTCTCCAGCTCATTTTACAGATGAGGAAATGGAGGCAAACAGAGTTAAGTGGCTTGCCTAGGGTCACACAGCCAGTACCTGTCTGAGGCTGGATTTGAATTTAGGAAGATGAATCTTCCTGATTTCAATCTCAGTACTCATTCTACTGAGTCACTTGGCTGACCACCTTTGTATTGCCTCTAATTGTTAATGGTTCAAAAGTTGTTCCTCATATTGAGTTAAAATGTTTCCCTGCAATCTCCAGTCATGGTTATCAGTTCTGTCCTCTGGGGAAAAGGAGAATAAGCAGCCCTCTTCTCATGGCAGCACCTCAAATACTTAAAGATTGTTATTATCTCCTTACTGGTCAATTTTCTCTTCTTGTAGTTAAACATTCTCACTGATTTTGGTCTAATTTCCAGGCTGTTCACAGTTCTGCTGCCCTTCTTGTGGATTTGTTCTAAATTATTTATGTCCATTCTAAACTTGGTATTCAGATCCTGTCGACTAACTCCACCTTAGCAACAACTTTTTTGTATATAGCCCCTCTCCTTTGACACTGTCATCATCCTGGGGCAGGTCCTTATTATTTCCTACCTAGAATACCATAAAAACCTGTTGGTAGGTCTTCCTGCCTCATAGTCACCGTTTTCTCTCCACTACAGCCCATCCTTCACTCCACTATCAAAGTAATCTTCCTAAGAAGCAGGTCTAACCATGCTAGTTCCTTACTCAATAAAGCCAGAGGCTCCCTATCTTCTCCAGGATAAAAAATACAAAATTCTCTGCTTGGCGTTCAAAGCCATTCATGACCTTGACTCCTTCTATCTTTCCAGTCTTCTTTTGTATTATGCCCCTCCGTTTGATCCATAGTCCAATGACACTGTCTCCCTGTTTTGCTTCACAGAGGCTCCACTTCCCAACTTCTGGCATTTTCATGGACTGTCCCCCATGACTGTAATTCTCTCCTTCCTCATTTCTGGCTCCCGTCAAGTCTAACTAAAATGGTCCCTTTTGTAAAAAAAAAAAAAAAAAAATTTCTTAATCCTCCTTAATTTTAGTTCCTTCTCTTTAAAATTCCCTCCAATGTATCATGCCTATATCTTGATTGTTCAAAGTCGTTTATATATTGTCTCTACAGACAGATCATGAATTCCATAAGGAAAGGAATTGTTTTTGCCTTTCTTTGTATGCTCAGGATTTAGCACAGTGCCCAACATGTAATAGATACTTAATAATGCTTGCTGACTTGATTAAATCCTCAGATAAAAGGTGCATTTGCCACAAGTGCTCTGAGTGGTTGAAAAAAATTAAGCAACCAATGAAAAAATGAAATTAGAATTTTTAAGGAAAAATTTGAAAGGGGGAATAAAGAGCTGTAAGAATGGAAAAAATTAAGAAAGTGATGAAAATGATAGTAGAGTTTTAAGGAAAAATATGAATGGAAGAATAAATAGCTTAGAACTGAAGGTTGAAAACCTTATCCGGGTAGTGGGATCCCTGAAAAATAAAAATTAAGTAAATAAAATTTAATGATTTTGGTAAATAATAGAAATACTTGAACAGTCAAAAGATGGAAAGATTAGGTCAAATCTCCTTTCAGAAACAACTGATCTGAAAAACAGGTCCAGAAGAGACAATTTAAATAGAACCACACTTCCTGAAAATGCAAAAAATCATAAAGGAAAACTGACTGGGAAGACTAGCATAGTTGGCAGAAAAGAAGGTATAAAAGCCAAACATTCCCCAATGATTCAACAAAGTTCTAAAAGAGAATTAGATTGAGCTATGATGGTGATATCTGAAGAGAAATCATTACTGGGCATTTTCCCAGCCCAAGATCATGGGTCTGGCCCACAAGCAAGTGACCAAATCAGAAAATATGGGATAGGGTTGGGTCGGCAGTGTAACTGAGCTGATGCCAATGCAAGATTCTCAGAACTCAGGATAAAGCTAATGAGTCTGGCATTGCTATATAGTTCAGCAGGATGGCACACCAAGCTCTCTCAGCTCACAGTTATCAGGGCTGGGCTAGATTGCTGTCATTCAGTGGTATTGTGACTCAGCATCTTTTAATAGATTTCTTGAGAATTAGAATGGACTAAACAGAAATCAAAGACTATGAGAAAAATAAGAAATGTTAAAGCAAAGTAAAAATACTTTAAAAAAATGAGAAAACGTAAAGCATCTCATAAAAAAATGGGTGATCTGGGGGCTAAGACAATGATTATGATGACCTGACGAGAAGTGGAGACATCCAGGTGTCCAGAAAGACTCCAAAGAATCATGGCTCTGTGGAATGCTGAAGTGGTCCCATTATCTTCAGAACTTTAGGAGACAATTCAGGACAAAGTCCAAGCTACAGTGTATATAGTTTGGCAGTTCAAGAGAAAAATGCCAATTTAAAACAGATACAGAGACTTTGAAAGCAGAGTGGGAGTACCATAGGATGTAACTGCAACACTTGAAAAAAGCATTAGTTGGATATCATTGTAACCATAAATGGGCCACATTTGATGGAGAGAAGACCTGATTGCTAGAAACAGCTTCTCAGGAGACAAAGCTGACAGAGGGAATTGTTTGACAGTCAAGAATGACATAAACAAATGAGGTTTCTTATGACTAATATATCTGTAGAAAATGATTGTTTTTCTTCCATAATCCAGGAGGCTGAGAAAGGTGTGTTGTCTGTATCATTCTTATTTTCCCTGGGTGTTTAGGTGCCCCTCTACGGCTCGCATGGGGAATAACTTAAATATTCCAACATATTTTCATTGAGAGATCCCATTGAAAAGCATCTTATTTTTACTTAATCAGCAACCTTCAGTAACTGAGATCATAGGAAATAAAGTACAGTGGGTCTGAGTATAATCAAAAGAGAAATTACTCTTTATTCAGAAAAGAGGTCTTTTGGGAAAATCTACTAATGGTAATTTAAAACAAAATTCTAATAATTTTATAATGGTAGACACTAACAGCTGACAAGGAGACAGAAAAATAGGGGGAAAAGACAAAGGAACAAGAAAAGGACTCTGAAAGCCACATCACAGTTTGGGTAATAATTGGTGCTTTAAAAAAAAAAGGCATCATGGTGTAGGTGAAAGAACAGTGATCTCAAACTATGCTCTGCTCCTTTCTAGCTATGTGACTCTGGGCAACTTATTTAAGATTTTCTATACTTTAGTTCCTCATTTACTAAATAGGAATGAGAATATTTCTTCATAAAAGTGTCTTGAAGAAAGTTCTTAGAGATTTAGCAAATACCATATAAAAAAGTTGTTCTCAAAATAAAAATGAAAAAATAAGTGGCCTAGAAAACAGATCAATGAGAAATCTTTTAAGAATCAAGCTGCCCAAAAGTCTGTATACCATATCTCAAAAAATGAAAGAAAATTGCTCAGACATATTAGGATAAGACAACAAAGTGAAAACAGAAAGACTAAACTGATGACACATCCTGCCTGAAACCCAGAATGAAAACCTTCAGAAATATCATAGCCAAAATCCTAAGTGTCCATGTCAAGGAAAACAATATTGAAAAGAAGTCTGAAAGAAAGAATCCAAATACCAAGAGATCACAGGATCACACAAGATTAGTAGATACCACTACAAAGGAGGGAGAGTATGGAACTATATTCTAAAAGGCAAATATATAATCTTACAAGTAATAATAACGCATACCCAGAAAAACAGTATAATCTTACACAGTAAAAAGGATTTTTTAATAAAGGATTCAATAAGAATTCCTAACAAAAAGACCAAAGATGAGTATAAACTTTGAAATACAAACACAAACATCAAGAGAAACATAAAAAAGATAAATACAAGTGAGCAATAGGAAGGGATTATATAAATATTAGGTGTTTATAGTCTAATGGGGGAAGGGGAGATAATACAATCGTTTTCTCAGAACTCAAATGTTATTAGGAGTCATGGATAGTTAAATAAAATACAGGACTGAAAGTAGTTGTAGATATTTGGATTACTGAAATAAAGGAAAGGGATATGATGGGGAAGAAAATGAGAGGAAGGAAGGGGAATTCATTTCACATAAATGAGTTGTGCAAATAGAAGTGGTAGAGGGAGTGGGTATCACTTGAACCATACTTTCATCCAAAGTAGTCAAAGGAAGATATAACATATATTCATATGAAAAGAATTTGATTAAGAAATGTATTCAGCTAAACAAGAAAACAGGAGAGAATGGGGAGAGGAAGGGGAGTAATAAAAGGGAAGCCAAAGAACCAAAATAAATTCTAAGCAAAAATAAGAATAAGGGAACCTATCAAATTCATTCTTTGATTGAAATAAGGTCTTGATGCTTAAACCAGGAAGAGTTAAAACAGTGAAAGAAAACTTTAGACCAACATATCTAATGAACAATGACACAAATACTTAAAATATTAGCAAAGAGGCTTTAGCAATATAACAAAAAGATTACACATTCTATTTAGATTGGATTTATAACCAGGAATGCAGGACTGGTTCCATAATAGGAAAACTATAAACACACTTGACTATACTGATAATAAAAACAACAAAAATTACATTATTATAAAGCAAAAATCATGACTATAGCAACATATGCAGTAGAAGCTTTTGATAAAAACATAACAATTCTTTGTTAAATACATTAGAAAACATTATAAACAAATCTTTCCTTTAACATAATAAGTAGTATCATCTAAAATCCAGCATTATACATAATGGGGATAAGTTAGAGATTTTTTTTTCCAATAAGATCATGGAGTTTAGTTAAAGCAAGTAAGTGCATTGTCACTATTACTACTTGATACAGTGTATGTAGTGTTAGAAATGCTAACTATAGCAAAAAGCAAGAAAACATAACCAAGAGAGGTAGTGGATAAAGAGGTAACAAACTTAATGCATTTTGAAGATAATGAGAGTTTATTTAGAGAACACTAGCAAGTGAACTATAATGAATTTAAATAGTAATTTTAGAACATGTGATAGAAAATAAATCCACATAGATCATCAATATTTTAGTATATTACCAACAAAAACCAGGAGGAAGAGAGGGAAAGGGAAGTAATATCAGGTCTAGAACTATAGTACAAAACAATAATAATTGAAACTATTTGATATAGGTTAAAAAAGTAAAGAAGTCAGTCTGTGAAATTAGGATTAGAAGCTAATGAACACAATAACACGGTGCTCATTTAATGCAGAGTTCATATAGTTGTGTAAGGATTCATTGATAGAAAAACAAAAACAAAAACCTGCTAGGAAATCTTGGCAGTAGTCTGGCAAAAGTGAAGTTTAGACCCACACCTCACACCATATGCCAAAGTAAGTTGTAAATGGACGATGTGGATAAAAAATAGTCACATCATAAGCAAATTAGATCAGTAAGAAAATACTTTTTAATATCTAAGGATAGGACAAAGAGTTCACATACAAAAGAAGGAGTGAGAGGAGCACATATGATAAATGGCTAATTTTGATTACATAAAAGTTAAAAATGTTTTGCACAAACAAAAACAGCATAGCTAAAATTAGAAGGAAAACAAACTGGGAAAAATATGTGCACAGGTTTTTCTGATAAAAGTTTCATTTACAAGATATGTGAGAAATTGATTCAAACTTATTAGAATAAGTGTCATTCACCACTTAAATGGTCAAAGGATAAGACTAGGAAATTCTCTCTTTTTAAATATTAATTAAAAAAATTTTGAGTTCTAAATTCTCTCCCTTCCTACCGTCTCTCCCTCAACCATTGTGAAGACAAGCAATGACATTCATTATACATGTGAAGTCATGTGAAATATTTCCAATTATTCCCTATCAGTAGAAATTTTCTTCAGTTCCTAATTGCTACCCCAAAAAGAATTACTGTAAATATTTTTGTATATATAGGTCCTTTTACTTATTCTTTGATCTCTTTGGAATCCAGATCTAATAGTGGTATTACTGGGTAAAAGAACCACGCAGTTTTATAGCCCTGTGGGCAGAGAAGATCAGTTAATTCTTAAATGATGCTACATAAGCTATCAAAAACCATATACAAAAATGCTGCAAATCACGAATAATTATAGAAAAGCAAACTAAAGCAATTCTTAGGATACACTTCATACAAATCAGACTGGAAAAGCTGACAAAAAAGCACAATGACAAATGTTGGGGGAAGGGGATAGTGGTGGGGAAGGCACATTACTGATCCAGTCATTCTGGAGAGCAATTTATAACTATGCCACAAAAGTTATTTAAAGCAATTTATAACTATGCCACAAAAGTTATTTAGGATACCTTCTGACCCAGTAGTATCACTATTAAGTTCCAGAAATAAAAGAAATGTGAAAAAGACTCTAATGGCCCACCAAATGGTGAATGACTAAACAAATTATAGTATATGAATATAATGGACCATTAAAAATGAATGGGTCCAGATCAAGAGGATCATTCACTATGATCAGGTGGGATTTATACCAGGAATGCAAGGATGGTTCAACATTAGGAAAACCATCCACATAATTGACCATATCAACAGTCTAACAAACAAAAATCACATGATTATCTCAATAGATGCTGAAAAAGCCTTTGACAGAATACAGCATCCATTCCTATTGAAAACCCTGGAAAGTATATGAATAGAAGGACCTTTCCTAAAAATAATAAACAGTATATACCTAAAACCATCAACAAGCATCATATGCAATGGGGATAATAGAAGCCTTTCCAATAAGATCAGGAGTGAAACAAGGATGCCCATTATCACCTCTATTATTCAACATAGTACTAGAAACATTAGCAGTAGCAATTAGAGAAGAAAAAAAAATGAAGGTATCAAAATAGGCAATGAGGAGACTAAACTATCACTCTTTGCAGATGATATGATGGTCTACTTAAAAAATCCTAGAGAATCAATGTAGAAATAATCAACAACTTTAGCAAAGTTGCAGGATACAAAATAAATGCACATAAATCATCAGCTTTTCTATATATTTCCAACACATCACAGCAGCAAGAGGTAGAAAGAGAAACACCATTTAAAATCACCCTAGACAATATAAAATACTTAGGAATCTATCTACCAAAACAAACACGGGAATTATATGAAAACAACTACAAAACACTTTCCAAACAATTAAAACTAGATCTAAACAATTGGAAAAATATTGATTGCTCATGGGTAGGATGAGCTAACATAATAAAAATGACCATTCTACCCAAATTAATTTACCTATTTAGCGCCATACCTATCAAACTATCAAAAACATTTTTACTGAATTAGGAAAAACTATAACAAAGTTCATTTGGAATAACAAAGGATCAAGAATATCAAGGGAAATAATGAAAAAAATGTGAAGGAAGGGGGCCTAGCAGTACCAGATATTAAACTGTACTATAAAGCAGTGGTCCTCAAAACGGTATGGTACTGGCTAAGAGACAGAATAGAGGATCAGTGGAATAGACTTGGGGTAAGTGACATCAGCAAGACAGTGTATGATAAACCCAAAGAGCCCAACTTTTGGGACAAAAATCCACTATTTGACAAAAACTGCTGGGAAATTTGGAAAACAATATGGGAGAGAATAGGTTTAGATCAACATCTCACACCCTACACCAAGATAAATTCAGAATGGGTGAATGACTTGAATATAAAGAGGGAAACTATAAATAAGTTAAGTGAACAAATAGTAGTTTACTTGTCAGATCTCTGGGAAAGGAAAGATTTTAAAACCAAGCAAGAGTTAGAGAAAATTACAAAATGTAAAATAAATGATTTTGATTATATAAAACTAAAAAGCTTTTGTACAAACAAAAATAATGTAGCCAAAATCAGAAGGGAAACAACAAATTGGGAAAAAATCTTTATAACAAAAAACTCTGACAAGGGTCTAATTACTCAAATGTACCAATTGCATAAAAAATCATATACCAATTGCATAAAAAATCTTTAAAACAAAAAACTCTGACAGGGGTCTAATTACTCAAATATACCAATTGCATAAAAAATCAAGCCATTCCCCAATTGATAAATGGGCAAGAGACATGAATAGGCAATTTTCAGATAAAGAAATCAAAAGTATCAATAAGCACATGAGAAAGTGTTCTAAATTTCTAATAATTAGAGAAATGCAAATTAAAACAACTCTGAGGTATCACCTCACACTAGCAGATTGGCTAAAATGAAAGAAGGGGAGAGTAATGAATGCTGGAGGGGATGTGGCAAAATTGGGCCATTAATGCATTGCTGGTGGAGTTGTGAACTAATCCAGCCATTCTGGCTGGCAATTTGGAACTATGCTCAAAGGGCTATAAAAGAATGCCTGCCCTTTGATCCAGCCATACCATTGTTGGGTTTGTACCCCAAAGAGATCATAGATAAACAGACTTGTACGAAAATATTTATAGCTGCACTTTCTGTGGTGGCAAAAAAACTGGAAAATGAGGGTATGCCCTTCAATTGGGGAATGGCTGAACAAATTGTGGTATATGTTGGTGATGGAATACTATTGCGCTCAAAGGAATAATAAACTGGAGGAATTCCATGTGAACTGGAAAGACCTCCAGGAACTGATGCGCAGAGCAATAGGAGCAGAGCCATAAGAACATTGTACACAGAGACCAATATACTGTGGCAAAATAGAATGTAATGGACTTCTGTACTAGCAGCAATGCAATGACCCAGGACAATTCTGAGGGATTTATGGAAAAGAACGCTACCCACATTCAGAGGAAGTACTACAGGAGTGGAAACAGAAGAACAACAACTGCTTGAACGCATGGGTTGAGGCGGACATGATTGGGGATGTAGACTCGAAACTACCACACAAATGCAACTATCAACAATTTGGAAACAGGTCTTGATCAATGACACATGTTAAAAGCAGTGGAAATACACATCTGCCATGGGGGAGAAGGGAAGTCGTGGGGGGGGGGTGAAGGGGAAAGTAAGAGCATGAATTATGTAACCATGTTAACTTTTCAAAAAGTAAATATTAATAAAAGTTTAAAAAAAATGAATGGGTCCAGAGAAACCAAAGAAGACTTGCATGAACTAATGCAGAATTCAGTGGGCAGAATCAAGGGAATAATTTATTAGAACAACAACACTGTAAAAACTCAAAGTTTTGAAAGACTTAAGAACTCTCTGATCAATGAAATGACCAATCATGATTCCTATAAATTGATAATTAAAAATGCTATCCATTTGGATGGATTCAATAAATATGCAGAATAAGATACACATCTTTATACAGTCAATGTGGGAATTTGGTTTGTTTGACGATACATATTTGGTACTAATGTTTCACTTTTATTTATTTTTTAGCAGGAGGGTGGGAAGGAGAGAAAATAAATTATTGGTAAGTAATAAAAACAAATTTTAATTAAAAAAAATCAAACTGTACAAATGTGTTGGAACCATCCCCAAAAGTGAAAACAAGAATAATCAACTTGTTACTTTCTGAAAGAAATTCCAAATACTGACAATACTCAGACATGGTGTAACTAAAACCCAACATTTGCAAGTAGCCAGAAATAATGAGTTCATTTACCTAGCAATCAGAGCCGATATCATCTTAAGCTTATGCAACATCTATAAAAGGAGAGAAAATTTTGAAATGCTATATTCTGAAAGGCAATAGAACATTACTTACAACCAAAAATAGCTCCATTCTGAATAAATTTAAACTTATTAAACACTTCCTATATACCACTGGGGAAAATGGATCTTGAATGGAACAGAGGCCTTTTCAAGTAAGCTTTCCCAGTGAAAAGAGAAAAAATGAAATGTAAATACGGAAGGCAAAAGAAGCCCAGAAAAGTAAATGCATTTGAGCAACTGGAACAGTCCAAATGATGATTAATTTCTTAAATTTCAAGAGGCACAGAAGAGACAAATATATCCCTTCAGAATTTCATTGTCTTCAAGAGTCAGAGGGGAAATAAGAAAAGAGAATCGCAAAGCCTGAGAGGGGTTTTGTTCTTATTAGTTTTAAGATAGGAAAGAAAAGCAATACACTAGGGAAGAAAGGGGAGAAATTCCCTATTTCTCATATTAAGAGTGAATGAGAAGAATATCCATAGAAGAAAAGATGCAAAGAAAACTCATCTCATGAACTTCACTCTTATCTGAACTAGATAAATGGATGCTGAATATACATACAGAGTTTAGGGTAGAAATAAGTTAAATTCAATAAGGAAATAGGTGGGGATAGAGAAAAAAGGAGAGGAGATTTAAAGAGGGTAGGGTAGGGAAAAGAACAGACAAAAGCAAAACAAACCTTTACTCTGGAAGCTAGGATTAGCTTTATTTGAATTACATCATTTGAATTTGCATTATTTGAAGCTATAATTATATGTAAAATATGGTATGTAGTTCCAGCCCAATGGAAATAGGCAATGAAGTTTTAAAATATGAGTTTTTAATGCACTCATTAATGTAATACATTAGCAAAAGAGAAGAAAACGAGTTTCAAATTAAAAAAGGTAGTCATAGAAAGTTTTTAAAACATTTTTGAATATCTTATCTAAAAAATAATCCTGAAAACATAACAAAGATGATATTAATTTCATTTTAAATACTTTTATCAGTGTAGTTCAAACTTTCTTCTCTTTTTCATATCTTACATAGGCTGGTAGGTGCAAAGCACTTTGTATTTCAGCAAATTTGCATGCTGACATTCTCACATAATGAGCAAAATGTTGTTGGATGATAAGGGGCATCATCTAAAATCAGTAATACTTTAAATGTGATATTGTTGTCTTTGCAAAATTTTTCAACAGCTGGGCTAAAATAACTAGAAAACTGGTCCTTGAAAACAGGTTTAGTCCCCTCTGTTTTCTTATTTGACGTCTATAGAATTGGACTGATTAATGGCTATTGCCTCTCATAGAACAAGGATTTTGTGACTTATAAATGAGCATTGCTTTTTATTTAGAATTCTCTTTTGCATTACCTCCCAATAAAAGTGTTAGGTTATCTTTAGACATTTTATCCAAGTTGATTTTTTTTTCTATCTTAGAAATACTAAGTACACTTCAGTAATACAGTGGATTGAATGCTGCGTCTAAAGTTGGGAAAACCTGAGTTCAAATCTTGTCTCAAGATATGTGACATTTAGCTGCTGAGTTTTCATTTGCACTGGCCACCTCTCCACTAATTTTAATAGTATGCAACTGAACTAGACTTTTAAAAGAAACTGAATTAACAAATGCTTGCAGTAAAAGTTTCATCACTATTAATTTCATTTCTATTTTCTTTTACTGTACTAAATAGATTTAAAGTCTTTGAATAGCTCTAAGAGAAATGTGTCTGATTGTAATTTCAATCTATGCACCATTCCTATTACTATACTACTTCTATTACTGTAATCCTTGTAGTTGTCTGCAAAACCCCAAAAGAGGATGCAACTTTGCCTTTGGCATTTCCATATATGAAGAACAGAAGAAAACCATATATGTATTGCTTGCAAATCTCCATTATGTATTGCTTGCTTTTCTTTTAAAATAGAGAACACATTCAACATTTAACTTCCAAAACTGTCCTGCTTATCTGTGATTGTGCCTGACTTTCCTTCTACTTTCTTCTGTGAATTAAAAAAAAAATAATTTCAGTCACCCTCCTTCTTTCCTTTTGGCTACTCTTATTATTCCCAGCCTTCTTCTTTTTCCTCCCCAAAATAAAAAGTGAAAGTATGTAAATAACAAATGGGAAAAATAAAATTAAATAAGATACTAAGGGGCAGCTGGTTAGCTCAGTGGAGTGAGAGTCAGGCCTAGAGACAGGAGGTCCTAGGTTCAAAACCCGGCCTCAGCCACTTCCCAGATGTGTGACCCTGGGCAACTCACTTGACCCCCATTGCCCACTCTTACCAATCTTCCGCCTATGAGACAATACACCGAAGTACAAGGGTTTAAAAAAAATAAGATACTAATATTGTGTAAGTTTAAAATTATATCTCACATTCTGCATCTTGAATTCATTACCTCATCTGAGGAGATGAGTAGCTTGCTTTATCATCAATCCTCTGGAACTGTGATTGGCCACTGCAATGCTTAACGTTCTTAAATCTCTTGAATGTGTCTTAGTAATGTTATTGTGATTGTATAAACTATTTCCAGGTTTTATTATACACATATTCTCTGGTTTCTTTAAAATTACCCCTTTTATAATTTTTATAACACAAAAATATTCCATTGCATCCATATGTCAACATTTGTTTAGTTGTTCCCTAATAGTTGGGCACCCAATTTATTTCCAGTTAACTGTACTATTAAAAGAGTTGCTGTACATATTTCTGTTCAAACTGGTTTCTTTGCCTTCTTTGATCTTTTTGAAGGACTACCACAGTAGTAGTTTTTATCAGTTGAGTAAACAGGCATCGGCACAATTTCATGTCTTTGAGGGAATGATTCTAAATTACTTTCCAGATGGCTGGAAACATTTTCAGCTCCATCAAGCCCTAATGTAACTGTTTTTTCCACAGCCCTTCCAACAATGTTATTTTCTCCTTATTTCTGGTCAGCTGTATCAATATGATGTTTATGAAATGTAGCTGCAGAGTTGTTTTCATTCGCATTTTTAGGCTTTCGTCATGATTGAACATTCTTTTTATATGGTCATTGATAACTTGGATTTCTTCCTTTGAAAATTGCCTGTTTATATCCTTTGAGCATTTATTTATTGTTCAACCCATTTTTCATAGAATGCCCAGATTTCATCTCACAGTAATCCACTGTGATCCACTTCTCTAGGAATTAATTTGTCTAAAAGTAGAGACTTGTCTGTATCTTCTCTGCAAATCAACTAATATACTTAGATGTACCTTTCAGTGGTTTGGGATCTGGAAGTATCTTTTTGTCAAGGAATAGAAGAAAGGATTATATAGAGATGTGAAGACTAAGTAAGATGTGTACACAAAGTTTTGATTATCAAAAGCATATCTACAAGAACCAATCCCTTTACTTTGTATTTACTTATTTTTGAATATTCTAGAATATTGTTGCATAGTAGGGCTACGAGGATAGAGTGCTGGGCTATAGTTGGGAAGACTCATCTTCCTGAGTTCAAATCTATCCTCATATACTTATTAAGCTATGTGAACTTGGAAAAGTCACTTGACCCTGTGTGCCTCAGTTTCCTCCTCTGTAAAATGAGCTAGAGAAGAAAATGTCAGATCATTATAGCATCTCTGCCAAGAAAATCCCCAAAGAAGAATTGGACATAACTGAAAATTTCTGAACTGAATTTGATTCAATTCAACAGACATTTAAGTGCTTCCTGTGTGTCAGGCACTGTGCTAGGAGCTGGAGACATTAAGACAAAAACAGAAAACAGTCCCTACCTTCAAGATTGTTCCATTCTAGGGAGGAAAGTACAAAGATACACACAGATGATAATTTTAAAAAGCTACAGACAAAAATAGCTACAATGTGATGAACTCAACTGAAGAGGATGACATATAGAAAGCCAGAGTTATATAAAAAAAGCCAGCCTAAAAGGAAACAGTTTTAAGTCAGTAGATTATGCAAGTACAGTACCACAAAGTTCTTTTTTTTTTTTAAACACAAGCATTGACTTCAAAAATAATGTTACAGTGTGGATATTGAATTATATTTCTCTCTTTCTAAAACCCAAATGGAAGTTATATAAACAAAATGATAATTCCATTTCTGGAACATCCCTGGCAGAAATTATTTTAAGATGATGATGCTAGTTGATAGGGTTTTTAAACTCTTACCTTCTGTCTCAAAATTGATACTAAGTATTGTTTCCAAGGAAGCAATTGGGGCTGAGTGACTTGCCCAGGGTCATATAAGCAGGAAGTGTCTGAGGCCACATTTGAACACATGACCTCTGGTCTCTAGGTTTGGCCCTCTATCCACTGAGTCACCTTTGCTGCCCAGATGATAACACCAATGTTAAGCACTAAGCGGTATAGCAGAAGTAATAATAAGGCTTAAAATGTAAATCCCCCAATTGAGAGTGATTTAGGTTTCCATCTGAATCAATTGCTTTTGATAAGGTAAGAGGCATATTACTGGATTTCCTAAGTTCAGCCAGGTCACCCAGGCATGGAATGCACAGTTCTGCTGGACTCAGAATGCTTCGGGTGCTTGGAAAACAATATTTGACTGCTAGATTACTTTACTGATGTGAACAGAAGCAATTGCTCCCTTTCTCCTGTGAATGGATTCTTTGATGTCACAATGGCTAGGAGCCACTTGAGGGACCAAAACCCCAAAGCCCAAGGCATAGGCTTCAAATGCTCTTTTGGGCTAACCAAGATAAATTCAATCTATGGCCAATATCTACTGTAGTCAGAGAGGACTGGCATTGGTGGAGGTGGAAGATGGGGGAAATGGTTGAGTAGCCATTGAGCTGGTAAGCATTCTCTCTTCAGAAGTTATCACAAATCAGTGCAGAATACTTTGCTTAAACTTGCTTCATGTAAAAGCAAAACAAGAGAATGTGAAAGAAATATTTAGATATTTATACTGTTTATTCATTTATGTTCAGAGAAGCCACGTCACCTTGCTTACATTTAAGTCACCTCTAAATTGCCAGGAAGCTCACAAATGCAAGGAAGACATTCTCTGCTGGAACTCAGTTTTACAGGTACAAATCTGACTTCCTAGAACCTTAAGTGTTTCACTTTGCAACTCATAACTTATATGGGAGCTTTGGATACTCTAAAGCCAGTATTTGAATAATAGATGGAATAATAGATGAAATATTTAGATTCCAACATGCATAGTTCATCATTATAGGTCTTGTATACACCACTATGTTTATAGTAACATTTTCACCTTTGTTGTAGCAATAAACTAGAAATAGGATGTGTCCATTGATTGAGGAACACTTAAACCAATTATGGTACAGGAATAAAAAGGAATATTGGTATACTAAAACAAAAAATGAATATGAAGGATTCTGATGCTCATAGGAAGGATAACATGAACTGATGCACAGTGAATTTAACAGAACCAGGAAAAGAATATATATAATGACTATAGCAATGTAAACAGAAAGTCAAAAAAAGGGTGGGGGATGCCTGAATGTTGCATAATTATAATTAGCAAGTTCTTGCCAAAAAGCGAGAAAATATTTACTTTTCCCTTCATGAGACAGATGGGGAACTCTGAAATCATAGGATATCACATATATTATCAGACTTGAGTGATATGTTGATTAATTTTTTTGGAAATTTTTTATCTCTCCCCCCCTTTCCTTTTTATTCTTTGTTAGAAGAAATGGTTCCCTAGGCTGGGGGTGGGGAGAAGGGATATATTTGGAAATTAAGCTGATATAAAAATAAAAGATACCAATAAAAATAAAATTTAGAAATGCATTAGAAAAAAATAGCGTACGCTATAATCTAATACCAAAATCAGATACAGCACTCAGCAAGAAAAATGCTATGTAATTCATTTATGTGCTGAACCACTATTTCAGCATGAACAAATTATAAGCAGGTTTTCTTATCACTACCTGCCACTAATAGGGGCTAGTATTATGTTGCCACTAGAAGTAGCCTTCATTATTTTACTATGTTTGCTTTTAAGCTCAATTTTAAACTCAATTGTCTACTCATGCTTGGTTGACAGTTGAAATCATGAAATCAAGTGTTAAACTGGTTGTGAAATGTTAAAGACTCTTCTTCCAGGTAAAGTGGGGTGGGAGGAATAGGTGTAGGCCAGAGGAGGATATAACAGGGGAGGCAAGTGGTAAGAGAAATGCTTACCCCTCATAAATCCTTAATATACAAAACATGTATGAGATTTTCAGTCTGAAACTTTTCACCAATGGCCTCATGTTGTCATAATAATAAATTGTTACAGAAATGTATTCATTTTTAAGGATAAAGACAAAAAGAATGTAAAATTTTGGCCCAGATCATTCATTCAAAGTACCAGTTAGAGAATTCATTTTTCTGTTCTGAGATACAAATGATCAAAATGTTCTGTGCAGATATCCGAGTGTTGTATCCAGTCTCTGGACTCACTGATCTAATAATATAATTATATTATATTATAATATAATAATAAGATAGTTTCTACTATTAAAAATCATTTTTGAATCTAACAAACCTTAGGGATTAAGTAGGAACAAGATATGCTAAGAATTTAAACATTTTTTTAAAGAGATTCTGTTCCTTTAATGGGCTCAAGTATATCTGTCACTCTAGTTTTGGTTTATAGAAGGGATGCTTTTACAATTGTAAAAACTATTTAATTTCTCTTAATTCAGTAATAAACCTGAATTTTATAAGTAGAGAATGATAAGACTTCTCTGGCCTTTTGTGACTAGCACAGAAAAGAATACACTTTTATTGTTTAAGGACAGAAGGGAGATGGATGGAGAAATGAGAAAGGAAAGAATTTTAATCAATTTTACTGATAAAAATTTTGCTAAAGGTTCAAGGTTTTGCCATTTAGGTATAACATTAACAAAGATCAGTCCATTAAAACAGCAACTTTTGAAAAGCCTATACAAGGTGAAAGATCCATAAAACTTTTAATTCAAACCCTACACATGTCTTCACTTGAAGGCGAATGGTGTAGCCATCTGATCATTTAGAAGAAGCCAAAAATATCAGATGAAATCTAGATTTAACATGTCAAGAAAGCATCATATTCACTTTGTTCACATAAGACCTAGAACTTCAGGGCAAAGATACTAGTCATGATATTGGTATGTTAAGTAATTATTTATCTGGCATCAAGATATAGCTTACCCAATGTCAATCTTCAACTAGAATTATCATACTGATAACTGTTGGACTTTTCAGACTTCCACCTGAAATTTACTCTTTTGGTTAAGGTTTTTAATGAACTTTTAAGTCTTTCTGGGTTGATCCAATTTCTCATTGATTCCCTTTCCAATACTCAGAAGTTGTTTGACTTTTGAAAATTTTTAAAAAATCTTGGCTGCTTCTAGCTTGAAAGGTTGGCTGAGCAAAGGAGATGGAAGTAGGACTAAGGGGCTTTGTGAAGAGTGGGATCTTCTAGATTTAGATCTTCATACACTGCTTAGATCCACCCAATCTTTCCCACTTTTCTCAGCAAGGGCCTGAGGAAGACCAGGGGACTACAGTCACAAGAGGCCTATAGGAGAAAAACATTCAAACAGGCCAAAGACTCCCAATTACCTCCCACAGTCCAAGGAAAGACACTGGATAGGGCAAGGGAGAGGTGTTGGGAAAGGCCCAGGACAGCCATCGAGGAAGCAAACCTCCCACAATCTTGTAAGAGAACTGCTATAGGCATAATCAATAATATCTGTTTGAGGCCTGTCAGACTCACAGTGAGGGATAGAGCCAATTAAAGATTTGGAATTATGCAAGGAGAAGGAAGCAGAGAAAGAACAAAGGCCCAAACCCAAGTCCATCTATAAAAATACTGAGCTCAAACCCAGAAATTCATGCAGAAGATGGGCACGAGTCTTAAAAAGCAGATGCAGGATAAAAAGTATGCCCTTGCCATTCTGTGTAAGAGTCTGGGAAAGGGTATCTAACCAGAGCCCAAAGCCTCAATCCAAAGATCCAGAGTAATTACAGAACAAGTCTGACGTGAACCTCAGATAAGAGAATGTCTTTGCCATAAAAATTACATGAGTAACTGATAGAAATGGAAGAAGAGTTACAAAAGTTAACATTAAAGGACAGAAGAGCTAGGGAGGAAAGAATGACAAGAGAATTAAAAGCTTGGAACTGATGGTAGTAAAATGCTCAAGAACTGAACACCATGAACATGAAGATGGGTCAAACAAGAAATAAACTCCCTGAGAGCATAATGAACATCAAAACAAAATCAAGCAATTAAAAAATATATAAAGTATAAACAAAAAAAACTGCCCTGGAAAAGAGAGTAAGGAGAGAGAATAAATCCGTGTTACTGCTGGCTTCTTGGCCATTCACAGTAGTGGTGGTTTCCAGGAAGGAGTAATAGCAGTAGCTGGGTATTTGTAGTTAGATTCTATATGGCAAGGCCTGCCTATAATAGAAGGAAAAGATGAAATAGCCTTTAAAAAGCAGGCAAACAACTACCACAATAGCAGGAAGAGTAAGTGGTGTCCAAGACAAGGCAAGCCTGGAGTAAGAATGACTGAGAATTACAAAAAGACGGGCTGCAACCTGACTCGATGGAGATGGCAGATTGGGAAAACCTAGGGACAGAGTGCACTTTTCATTGAGGGCTTAACCCTGCAGTCATCCTGGAGGACACAGAGGCAGCAGAGACTTTGTACACTTCTTCCTTTTCAAATGTCATGAATTTTGGTGGAGCCTGAGTTCCAAACTGCTCTAGAAGGAAGGGAAATGGCACTATGCTTATTCAGAAATGTAGCCTAGATTATTCCCTATTATTTTTACTATTCATCCATTTCAACAAAATGTTTTGTGGTCTCAGTGCTATTCTCCCCTTGGGTTTATTATAGCATAATGAACAACTACTAGGTGAGGGCAAAAGTGAGTTATAGAAATATATTATTGAAAAATAACACAATTTGAACTCAAGTCCAAGAAGTCAGAGTTGATTGGATCATAGGATAATTCTATAAGATTTCTCTATTACAGAATGATCAGCATTGTTAGGAAATGAGAAAATTGGAACTTGTCTGAGTGAATGAATTTAAAAGAACAATAAGATTTCTTTTTTAAAAAGAACCTTTATCTTCTATCTTAGAGTCAATACTAAGTATTGTTTTCAAGACAAAAGAATGGTAAGGACTAGGCAATTGGAGTCAAGTGACCTGGCTAGGGTCACTCAGCTAGGAAGTGTCTTAATACTTAATTACTAACTGATCTTCCTCACAACAGAGGTTAGATTTGAACCCAGGACCCCTCACCTCTAGGCCTGCCCCTCAATCCACTGAACTGCCTAGCTACTCCATAATGAGATCCTTCAGACTCGGCACATTTGGGATGAGTCAAGGCATCAAACTTTTAAACCTGTTTAAAGTAAGGGACAGATACTTGATTTTTTACTCTCTAGCCAACCACAATCCCAGTTTTTGCAAATGAGCCAATCTCTTCTGAGTTAAAACTATATCCATGAGTGTATCTATTGTGGCTCCTGCAAAAAAGCAATATCCTTGGTCAAAGAACACCTCACAATTAGTGTAATTTATTGATCAAGGTAACAGATGTCATCAAGAGCAAAGTACAACAACAGACCTGACAGCAAGGCAGACTGGCTGCATTGTAGAAACAGACAGTACAAGTCCTTCATTGTCTGGATCTGTGTAAAAACGAATGTCACTTAAGACAGTAGCCTATGTGTTGAAAATCACATAAAGAGCCCCAAAATGGAACAAAACCAAACAGCTGGAAGAAACCTCAGAGATCAAATTATCTCAAATTTTATGGATGATGAAGCTGAGACCCATAGAGGGAAAGTGACTTGATAAAGGTCAGAAGAGGGACTATATCTCATCTCCTTTGGCTTCCAACCCAGTGCTCCTGTTCTACTTGATTTATTTTGCTATGATATAAAAACTAAAAATATGCTCCAGAAAGACAAGATGTGAAGAAAATAGGATTTCTTAAAGGGGAAAAATCTAAACAAATTATTATACAAAGCACACAAGTCTCAGAAGGGTTACTAACAGGAGAAAAAATGAAGTGAGTTCAAATGTTGAGATTAAACTTCTAAAAGAGATCTATTTCTGCCTGAATTTCTTGGATCTGTATAAGTATTAGGTCAATCTAGGTTAGGTAGAGATGGAATGAAGACTATCCATCGTCTAAAAGATATAGATCAACCCGAAAGATATTAAAGAGACATGGCTGGGATGCTCTGAGTCTGGGGTCTGGATCCATGTTTTATGGTCTGGATTGTGTTTCTTTGAGAGGAGTCCCAAGATGACTTTGATGCCTGGACATGGATTATTGAATTTGCAGAATAGTTGATTAGTTAAAAGGGCAAAGAAATGAATACTCTTAGTGGTGTGAAAATTGTAGATTTTCTGGATCTTGTGGGAGCAACTTTTCTCCACCCTAATTCCTGAGCTTTGGCTCAGAGTAGTGCCCACATCTGGATTTGCTCTTAATGACTGGAAGAACACTTGACCAACTTGACAAATCCTGCTCTCAGTTTGCTATAGCGGTTCCATTCAGAGAGTTTCTATAGATGTTCTTCAATCAACCAACCAGTTAAAATTTATCAAGTATCTAACTTGATACTTGAGCTAGGTACAAAATATAGGACATAGTCCCTGTCCACAAAGAACTTACAGTCTAGATTTTTCCCATTTCTCCTCCTAGAGTTTTTATATTACTCTGATGCATATAGTTTTAGAAAATTGGGAGATAATGGGGCAGATTGCCATGATTATATAAGCATACTGCATTAGCACTGGCCATGCAGAGACAGGCAGGCAAATACCATTGCTAACGGCTATGTTAACGCATCTGTGTCCTGACCTACTTCACCTAAACTCCCACATTGGCTAAGGGCTGAATTCACTGCCTTCTGGGGACTAACAATTCATTTAAATCTTTAATGCACAAGGAGTTCCAAAACAGAGCTAAGAGTTGGTGCCTTTGGTCCATAATCGCGTACAAATGAGAGAAGAAGGTATTGGGAGCTGTGACCTCCCATGATGTACTCTCAATTCCACAAAATCCTCAAGTGAATTCATTTTTTTTCTCTACTTTGATTTGCTTCCTTAGAAAAAGGAATTTTGATCATCATCACAATAAAATGGAGGCTGTAAAACTACTGCCAGCTCCCCAGATGAAATATGCTTTATTAACACAAAGCAAATGTGACATTTGGGAGGCAGTGAAAACAGAACTCAAGGAGGAGTCAGGAAATCTGGGTTCTAGTCTCCAATCCATGTATGACTTACTGAGTCATTCAATAAATGACTTCAGATAATTTAACCTTGCTATAGAATTAAGCAATCACTGCTATAATCAAATAAACACAGTTCCCCTAGCAATTGATGGCGTGAGTAGATGGGTGGGGCATGTCCTCTGGATCTGGAGTGACCATTCTCAGCACTGTGTGAAAGGTTCATTTAGAGTAGAAAGACTTTAGTCTAGGAAGCCTAAATACCAAAATCCCTCTAAATCCTTGGCACAGCTTCCCTGACAAGAGCCTGGGAGGGTCAGCAGGACCCAGCTTCCTCAAAAAATTAACAAGACTCAAATGACCCAAAGAACTAGAGTTTGGTCATGTCACCCTTAACTTGCTCATGGCAAGTTTCTACTAGGTTGGGCTGCCCCATGGAATAGCTGGGTGATGTGCTGGAATACCTAGGCATACAGGAAGCAGTGTTTTTTTCCATCCCTTTCAGTACTCAGAGTACTGACAGCACTGATATCAGATTATTTCCCTGGTATAGGGAGGACTCCTGATATCTCTCTGGGATAGCTCAGAGGAAAATTCCATGACTGAGTGACTTTCCGATAAGGGCTACAACAAATGCTGGTTCATACTGGGGAGAACTTTTCTGGCTTGTGTAAATCTACCTCATAATCAGGAATGAAGAATATTCCTTAGGGTTCCTCTGGAGGGGGCTGGAAATACTCTTCTAGATCTCCAGGGACACTCCAGGTCAAGAAAAGAGTCTCTGTAATGTTCCTACTGAACATTCTTCCACCCTTGCCCAATAAAACACCCAAATCTACAGCTTTCTTGGTCTGTTTTCACAGTCTAATTGGTTTCCTGTAGGTCCTGGGAATGCAGCTGAGGAATTCTCCTCAGAGCAGTGCTACACTGAGTAATGATAACTAGATATAATCCCCTCATTTTATATAGGAGGACACTGAATCCACTCTGTTACTGAAGGAGACACTTAGTTATTGCCATCGTCATTTTAAGCCTCACCTTCTGTCTCAGAATCAATACCACATTCTAAGGCAGAAGAGTGGAAAGGGTTAAATGAGTTGCCCAGGGTGACACAGCAAGAAGTGTCTGAGACTAGTTTTGAACCCAGAATCTGCCCCATCCTATCTTTTGAGATAAGTGTGAGATGTTAAGACTGTTAATTCACTTACTAATTCAACAAAAACTGTGAAGAATGTTGTTCCAAAATTTCAAGGTTAAAAAAATCATTATTAAATAATTATATACATATATAATATATAAATATACATAATACATTATATCTAATACGATGACATTATATATAATAAATAATATTAACTTCTTACACTGAGGTGCAAGGAAGGATCTAAGATTTCATCAATTCAAGGAACGCCCTGAACACCAAGGAGCTACTTCAGGCATATGAAACCTAAGTGAGGAGTCAGGGTCAAACAACTAAGAAATATCAAAAGTAAAATCTGATCCCAGAGATCTCCATTAGGCTACCCTGACTTTTCCTATGTATATTCAGATATACATACTAGGGCTAATACAAGTCTAATGCTGTGCAATCTGAACCTCGTCTTATCCATCAATCCACAAATATTTACTGTGTTGGCAGTGAGTGCATTTGTACCTAATACTTACATTGTGTATTATTACTATGACCGTTTTACTGGTCGATGGGGTCATAAATAAGGAGTATTTTAAAGAATTGGAAAAGATCTTAAAATTACTATGTTGTATCTAAACTCCATGAAAATGGAAACCCAGTGAGGGTACCTTGTATTATTTACTTAATTTTTATCATGCTGAAAAAATGTACTTGCCATTACAGATATGTATGATAAGGGAACTTTTCTTGTCAGGGGTATCTCGAAGCAAACTCCTTTGATAAGAGGGAGGTGTGGTTGGTACGGGAGAGCCCAGTGCCAAAGGAGAGGCATCCAGAGCAAAGGCCCAGAAGAATCTGAACAGTCCATCTGTTGCGAGCAGCTCTCTACTCTCAGCTTTCAAACCCACACGGCCTGCTCTGAAAGTCTGGGATGTGGCTTCCCCTTTTCCTACCCAATCAGTTTCTTTCCTGGGAGCCTTCATATGGCTGGGGCACATCAGTATCTCCCCTGCCTTCAGACACCCTCCCTCTCTCTCACCATTGGTCTGACATCACCTTCCACAGACTCTGGCTTCCCACTCAATCCCCGCCATGCACAAAGCTGATATTTCTGCGCTCTTCGCTCTAAGTGACTAAATGAAAAGGTCCTTGTGAGCAGAGACACAAGACAGATTTGCTTGGGGGAAGAAGGCAAGAAAAGACAAGCTGAGGGCTAACCGGTGACCTTGACAAGTGAATTCACTTCTGAAAGCCATTTTTCTTCATTTATAAACTGAAATCAGATTACACTATTTATCAAGAAGTTCTCTTATGGCTGTAACATGCTAAAATTTTATAAACTATGCAAAGAGAAAGATAGCCATATATGTAAATTATATTTCTATGTACATATATGCACACAGAGAAATGCATATAACTCACAGCCCAGAATAAAAATTATGGGCTTGTAAAGACCTTGTATGTATGTATGTATGTATGTATGTATGTATGTATGTATGTATGTACATATGTACATACACACATGTGTACATGCATTATACAAATATTCCAAATATACACATAGTTGATGGGAGACAGTTTTAGAGTCAGAAAGACTTAGGTGCAAGTCCCACTTCTAACACACACTGGAAGCCTGACGCTGGGCAAATCTCTGCCTGGTAGTTTTTTAAGACTGGAAGTTGGATAATGGTTGCCCACAGTAGAGAGTGTTTCTTAACCTGCAAGGTCTTACCTAAAATCATGGTCCAGGGTGAACTAAAATTCAATTAAATCACTCTGCATAAATACAAACAGATATTATTATTGTTAAGTATACTGCTAAAAGATGTGTGAATATGTTTGATTAGAATTCCCAAGGTCAAATTTTGACTCTTGATACTAAGGTTGTGAAGTCCTGAACTCTTGACCTTTTTTTTAATCTCAGTTTCCTCATCTGTAAAATTCATTACCTACTTCATGGAGTTGTGAGAAAAGTTCTTTGGAAGATCTGATTTACTATCTAAATGTGAATTATTATCATCCATGACTCAATTAGAACTCACTTTACAGATTAGTGAATTTAAATAACATATAAGTTATATCTACCACAGATTTATAGATATATAATACTGCGCACACACAAACATAATCACACTAATTTCAATACAAAGGTTAGACAGGAATATTATCTTACCCATGATTCATGTTTCAACAAAGTCAAGAAACACACCAAAAAATTACATTTTATGTATTTTCTGTCTCTTCTATGTGAGTGCTGGTTTGAAATGAATGGCTAGAAAGTAAATACTCTTTCTCCTCCAAAACTGATTCAATCAAGAATTGTCCTTTCAATTCAGTTTTCAACATATTCCAAAGAACTTTCCCTCCCCAATGGCTTCTCATCTGCCTGTACATATTCCCAGGTCTCCCCAAAACAAAAAAAGAAAAGCCTTTTCTGATGCCCCATTAAATAAGTTCCTCTTCTGTCCTACCCTTCCTACTGGAATTCTTTTCACTTACGTGGCATTTTATTTCCTATTTACACAGTAGGTCAGCCATTGGCTATTCATTCTACTGTAATCTTTTGTATTTAAGCAAACTTTTACGAAGTAAGTAAATCTTGGTTACAGGTCCCTATTCTCCTAATTTCCCACATACTTAATGGTGCCTGTTAAACAACTGAAGTTACATATTCTTTTTCAGTACCGCATCCTCTATTTGTCTCCTTGTCTATATTCATATTAGCAAATTACTGTTGGTTAATAATGTCAACAGGAACATGGAAATAGTTTCTAAGATCTGAAGTTGTCATAGGTAAGTTGCTGATCTTTGTTGGTGGATGTGGTTTCTACAATGGGAGTTCCTAATGAAATCACAAATCTGGACCCAACAAACAATCAAAATCCCTAAATTAGGCATTATAATTGCATTCACTGAAATGAAAGTCTACCAATATTCATATAAGAAATGAAAATGCTGCTCTATTAAAATTCACTTTTCCTTTAAAGTCAGAAGGTAGGACAATTTAAAAGATCAAAGAAAGAAAGGACCCATCTTTTTGAAAATATGAGGAATCTAATTTAAAGTGTCAGAGTGAACTACAGGTGCAGTCATTTAATAAACCAAGAAAAAAATGGTCAGATAGGCAATTTTATGCGTCTTTTAACATGTAGAAAAAACATAGGTTTGACTTTTTTTCTGTTTTGCTAAACTACTTTTTTTTAATTTTTAATTTTTTAAAATTTAAACCCTTATCTTCCATCTTGGAGTCAATACTATGTATTATGATCATTAGATTAAGTCTACACTGCCCATCTTTATATTTAATCACCAAAGGTGAGAGCACCTTCCAATTCTGGGAGGTCCTAACCCACATGCGCTAGAGTGAGTAACGGATCAGAATCAAGGCACCACCCCCTATGCTTTCTATGAGAAAACATCTACTGTTTGTGATTGGACACGCAGTCTAGGGGAAGGCACTGGAAGCGACATATATGTGACCCCTTCCAAAGAGGAGGGGGATTGAGGCTGCGACTGGTGTGGTGAAGGAGACCTGAGGGAGAGCTTCGCTGGTTTGTGACCAAGACTGTTCCACATGGTGAGTTTAAAGACTGAATCTTCCTGAACTTCTATTGGGAAACTTCCTTTTATAGACTCTGTGAGTGGAGTTTGCTCCATTCACCTCCAGGCCTCAGGCCCTTTAACCCTTGGCTGAGGGTTAAGATCTACCTGGACTAATCAGTGAGAGAGATTCTTATTTTCTTCCTCTCTCTCTCTTCTCTCATTTAAATAAATTTACATAAAAGTCCATTTTGATTTGAGATTATTCCTTAATTGGGGAAATTTCCCCTGGCAACCACCTTTTAATATATTGAACCCATAAAACCTTTTTTTCTCCCCTACAGTATTTGCTCCAAGGCTGAAGAGTGGTAAGGACTAGGCAATGGGGGTCAAGTGACTTGCCCAGGGTCACATAACTAGGAAGCGTCTGAGGCTAGATTTGAACGTAGGACCTCCCGTCTCTAGGCCTGGCTCTCAAAAACTATTTTTCTTTAAAGATAAAAACAAAGTAAGCAAATTGAATTCCTACATGGGGCCATCTCCTCTTATCCTAATCTGGCCTCATGCTGCGTAAAGTAGGAGCAAACCAGGAGGTGAAGGAGGGCCCCCAAAAATGTACATGCATCTTAAGATCATGTGTGTAGGTGTCATTTGTAAATCCAAACTCAAATATAATATAGTTATTTTTGCATTACCTCTTAAGCTGTATTATCCATATCTCATTTCTCAGCTGATTCTAACTGGTTCCAATGCATGCTTTCTTCTTTCCAGAATTTCTTCCATGACCTGTATGAAATTACAATGCTTAACCTAAATATTGAAAACTTTCAGGGCAAGAATCTAACTTCAACACAAAAGTTAGGTAGGAATATTATCTTACTCATGATTCATGTTTCCACAAAGATAAAAGGCCCACCAAAAAAGGGGGGTATCTTAATGTATTTTCTGTCTTTTCTATATGAGTGCTAGATAGAAATGAATGGTTAGGAAGTAAATACTAAGACTGAGAGTCTTGGTTGGTTGACTCAAATTTGGCAAAGATTGAGGGGAAGAAATGGTTTTGTATCTAGTTCTGAGTGTTGTGGCAACTTGGAAAGAGTTGGGTCTCTAAGGAAGAAGTCACCACATGTTAGAACAGAAGTCATTGGGTTTGGCAGGGAACAGAATGAGGGAATAACAATGAAAACAGCACTACTTTCTGTCATGACTGAGATTTGCCGGCCAGCAAGCACTGTGTGTGATCTCTTTCTCTTCCAAAACTGATCTAATCAAGAGTTGTCCTTTCAAGTCAGTTTTCAACATATTCCAAGGAATTCTTCCTCTCCAATGGCTCTTCATCTGCCTAAGATATCCCTAATGTTTCCTCAAAACTTAAAAACAAAACAAAACAAAACAACACAACACAAAACCTTTCTTTGGTCCTTCTTCCCCACTGAACTATCTCCTCTTTTGTCCTACCCTTCACTACTGAACTTCTTAAGCAGTTTTCTTTAAATTTTCATCACTGCCTTCTCTCCTCAGTTGGGATTCTGCCTCTGCTACTAGGCGGAAGCTTCTCACTCTAAGACTAGAGTGCTTCATTTGTGATCTCTGAACTTAAAAAACATATTTTGATAATTGTATTTTATTCTGACTAGTTCTCTTTGTAATACTAAGTATTTTGTTTCACATAGTTTAAAAACATTAAATTATTCACAGGCTTCACTAGGCTGCCATAGGGGAACATGTTACCAAAAAGGTTAAGAGCCCCTACTCTAAGGTCTAACTGTCTAATCAAATGCCTAAATTTTCAGTCCTCGCCCTACCTGACTTATCTGCAGCTTCCTGGTGCCACTGACCAACTCTTTCTTCTGAACATTCTCCCTTTCTTTGGCAATAAGGACACTATACTTTCCTAGTTCTCTTCCTATCTTCTCTCCAAACATGTCGTGGATTCCTTCACAGTCTCTTTTAAACCCTTTACAACCTTTAGGATGGTTGTTCTCTAAGGGACTGCCCTCAGCCCTCTTTCCTTCTTCTTCTCCCTTGGGAATCTTATTTGTTCCCAAGGCTTCAGTTATTACCTCTAGCCATATGAATTCTAAATATGTATTTGAAGTCCGTACTTAGATCTACAATAGACAGTAATCAAACTACATTTGGATACTCCACTAACACCACAAATCAGGTTCTCACAAACTGAGTTGATTATTTTTCCCTTGAAACCTGGGTCTCCTAATATCTTATCAAGGCCTGTTAATTCTACTTCCACAATATCTTTCAACCCCTACTACCACTATGGAAGAGAACCTATTGTACAGACATCTAATGGGTTTTCCTTTATTCTTTTGCAAGAAAATTTTCAGTAGCTCCCTACTGCTCATTGAATAAAATCCAAACTCCATTGCCTAGCATTCAAGGCTTATCATGATCTGGAGTCATTCTAGTTACCTTTCTAGCATCCTCTACACTATTTGTCATCCTACTCCAAGCTGTGATCAAACTGGATGGCTTTCTATCCTAATCACTCCTTGTACTTTCCCCATGTTGTACTGTATGCCAAGAATGTTCTCTTTATTCCTTTATACCATTCTTTCATAAAGTCTAATGACTCGAATGCCATTTCTTCCATGAAGACTTTTCTAATCCTCTCAGACAAAAGAAGGTCATTGCCCCTCCAAACTCAGAGAGCACTCTGAATCCTGCCTCTCTGGGCACTTATCTAATATTCTGTATGAGGGTGGTTTGCTTTCTATTCCTCTACCAAACTCTAAGCACCATGAGATAGGAGTCGTATCTTATTTAAATTTTGCATCTAATCTCACCAGTGCCTCTTATATGACTCTACATACTTTGATTATTTAATACACATTTATTGAATTTGCTGACATTTAAAATATTAAAAGTTAATTTTCACTTTTAATTGAATTTTAAAAACAAACTTTCTCTCTGTTCTTCCAAAAGAAACTAGATGGTGCAATGAAAAGAGAGGCAGTCTGGAGTCAGGAGGACCTGAATTCAAATCTTACTTCAGACATTTACTAGCTAAGTGATCCCAGATAGGCCACTTAACTAATCCTGTTTGCCTCAGTTTCCTCATCGATAAAAATAAGCCAGAGAAGGAAATGGTAAACCACTCCAGGATCTTTGCCAAGAAAACCTCAAATGGGGTCACAAAATGTTGGATGTTACTGAAACGAATGACAGCTCAAGCATTAATCACAGGATTATAAATCTAGTGATGGAAGGGACTTTAGAGGTCCTCTCACCTAACCCCCTTACTGAGGAACTGAGGCCCAGGGATGCTTAGTGACATGCTCAGGGCTAGATCTTTTCTTTGAGACTTATTGGTTATATCATCCTGACTTCACTTCTCAGCTTCAGTGTCCTCATCTATAAAATGCACTGAATACCTCAGAGGGCTGATGTGAAGGCACTGCTAGTAAGTGTGAGGAAAAGATCCCTAAGTGTCTGAGGTGAAATTTGAACACAAGTCTTCCTAATTCCAAGACCAGCACATAATCTACTATTTAAAGGCACATTTTTTCACCTCTTCAAAGTAGCAACTTAACAAAATAAATATATAATGTAAGTTGTAAGATCTTACAGAACACCATAAGATTTAAGCCATCAATAAATCAATAAGCATGTATTAAGTCCTGTTGTGCACTAGGCACTGTGCGTGGCACTAAGAATACAAAGGTAAAAAAGTGAAACAATTCCTGCTGCCAAGGAACTCGCATTGTTATAGGGCAGGACAACTGATAGATACGTGTATGTGTGTGTGTGTGTGTGTGTGTGTGTGTGTGTGTGTGTGTGTGTGTTTATGTGTACNTGTGTGTGTGTGTGTGTGTGTGTGTGTGTGTGTGTGTGTGTGTGTGTGTGTGTGTTTATGTGTACATACTTATACAGGCTTCTTTGTCTTCTCATCCGTCTATAGATATGCATATAGATGAATATAAGATGGTTCACTAGGGGGCAGGTAGGGAGGATGGACATTTAGCATATCACAAATAAAATCTATATCACACTGCTTACCATTTCAGGAAGGGAGAAGGAGAGGGAGGAAGAGAATTTAGAATTCAAAGTTTTAGAAAACTGTTAAACACTGTCTTTACATGTAATTGGGGAAAAAACGAAATTCTGAAAAAAATTATTTTCCTCTTACTAGCCCATCTACATTCCTAGACTTGTTGTCAGTGTAACATAACTTTATAATGTGAGCTGGAAGAGAGCAAATACTATGTTCTTTTCTAATATATGTTCCCAATATTGAAGTTGTAATTTAAAGGAAAGATGATGAAAAAAAGAATTACTTTCTTACTTGTCCACATTTGTCTTATTAATCTAATTGGTCATTCCCAATAATGACCTGTGCTTCACTCGCCTTGCTTTCCAATGCCAACAGAAGGTCTGCATTCCTACAGTGCGTTTGGTTAGGACTAAAATTCTCTGGCTTGCTCAGAAGGCAGTTACAGAACTGTTAGTTGCCAAATGTAATCTTCCAAAATCTCTGGCATTAAGGAAAAAAAATGTAAAATGAGGGCTGTACTTGACTCCTCAATTTTTAACATGCATAGATATTTTGACATCTTTTATATGGTCTGTAGGATCATCATCAACTCCATTCTCTCCCCTATGCCACACAGATAATATTCACATTGTTCACTCTTGGTCTGGCAGGAACATCATCATTTAACATGCCAGAGGGAGCATCTGAATGAATTCTGTAGGCTTTTCTACCTTTGGTTTGACTGATCAAAATATGTTATTAAGTAGGGATGTACCATAGACTCTTCACTCAAAAGGTTACTTAAGAAGTAAAATGACTTGATCTAATAGACAAAAAAGATTTGTTTTGCCTAAATGAAGGTGGTGTGAGAAAAAATTAAAGGAGGTAAGTCCAGTATCAGAGTTTTGGGTTTTTTGGGCTTTGGGGGTTTTAATACTTTTTTGACTGAATGGAAAAGGAAAGGACCTCAGAAATCCAGAAAGAAATAGTTGGTTTGGTAATTCTTTATGTAGGGAGTTAATCAGGGACATTGTTTTCTGATCAACTTAATGATCCAATCAAAGGGTGAGCCTGTTTGGAACTTTTGATTAGATCTCCCTAGAGAGAGAATGGACACCTCCATCAGTCCGCCTTCTAGAGGATGGGCTTTGGGGTGGCTGGAACTACTCTCAAGATGTAAAAAATGAGCAGCTCTGACTCTCAAGAAGATAGACCCTTGGAGTTATTCCTTTACTACAGCCCTAAAAAAAGAACTGTATTAATTAGAATCTTGAACCCTTGGTCTACGTTTCTCACAATTCCCTTTCCCTTTTGTGTACATGTGTTGTTATGTTGTTTTTAAGTAGTTTTGATTTTTCCTCCCTCTCACTCTCTTCTTCCACGTAAGTTTAGTTGAGCTCCCTTTAGTTTTAATAATAAACCTTATAAATATTAAACTTGGAGATATTGGATATTAATTTTAAAATCTACAGAATCTTCCTCTAGGACTCAAGATTCTATCCTATCCTTTCCCTTCTCTTCTGCCATTTTCTTGCCTTTCTTCTAGAGAGATCCTGAATGTTGTGGGGGTATACAACTCTAAACAGATGCCACTATGCCTGCGTGGTACAGATTTGGCAGTGGGAAAAGTAGTTCACTTGTTTGACCAAGATGAGAGCCCTGGAATTTGACTGGGAATTTTCTAGGTAGTGTGATCTTGGAATTTCACTCTCTTTCTAGAGAAGGGTAATTTCCTGAGCAGAATGCTTTTTGGGGAAAGAAGAGGATCTTCATATGGTCCCCAGCAGCTACAGCAGCAGAAAGGGACTGAAGACACAATCTGGAAGAACACATGACCTAGACTTTGTACTTCTCTATGAGAGGGAGCTATTTGCACAATGCAGGTCCTATGAGAAGAATATTACCTGTCCTGTAGTTACAAAATATGTTTCCCTTTCAGGAGGGTCCTGTAGCACTAAGAACTAAGAGAGTGTGTGGAGGGGTAAAAGAAAGTGTAGGACTCTGTGCATAGGCAGGGGCCACTGGAGAGGAAAGAGAACTGTGCTGACTGTCTATGGTTCCTGTTTTAAATTTCTTTCTACATTTGTTTATGGATTCCTGAGAGTTCTTCGTGTATTTTGCATTTTCTGTGGAGAAAACAAATGCTGTCCTGTGTTCAATAATTGCATGTATTAAGTGCTTGTAGAGAAGCCAGGGAATCTCTTACCCCCAGCCTGGAAACAAGTTCGACTGACAGATTTTTATCAGAGCAAAATCCGGGTCACATCAATATCACCCCAAAAGAACCTTTAGGGGCACTCCTAAGATTAGCCCTGTTCAGTGTGAGTGCAGTTAATTGCTAAGATTTGGGGAGGGTGCAAGCTGGGCAAGAGGCTAATACTTTAAAAGACCTGCACTTAACCTCCGCAGCCAACGTGCAAGAAGCATTGCATAAGGGGCTCTGTCCAGAATGCTGATGGCAGGTGTGTACATGATTATACCTGGAGTTTTTTTGGGCTACTGACAGGAGCCATGCAATTCAACATGTAAGCTCATGTAGACACACTCTCATCTTCTCAGAAGCAGGAATGCAAAGGATGCCCTTGTACTCTAAAGAAAGATGAATGAAAAGCCAAGTTGGAGACAGATCAATGGCAGTTTCATTTCAGCCTTGTCCTTCCATTTTCTTCTTCTCCGGCCCCATATCAACTTGGTAAGGATCCTGGAAAACTGAGGGAACTGGTCCAAGGATTCTAGCTAGCGAGGGGAAAAGTGAGCAAACACAAGGAAGTTGGCTCTCCAAATAGCTGTCCCCCAAATGACAGTGACACGTAAAAGCTACAGTCTGACAGAGGAAGCACTTGCCCAAATCATTGCTTGATTACACTACAGTATTATCTTATACAAATACTGATAATGATGTGCGTCATTGCCGCTGTACAGGAAAGTCAAGTCACTAAAAATATAACTGGGCAGGTGATCCCACACACTGCTACTGAAACAGGAATGATTTTTGTTTTTCACAGAGGTGACATGCAAATATAATGAGGTGGGCAGCCTCTCAAAAATCACCGCATTTAAAATTAAAAGGTTCCCCCAAATGAACTAAACTGAGTCTTCCAAAAGAACATGGTCAAGAGTCTTGCTCCAAATTTCCTCAGTGCCACCTTTGGTATTATTACTCCCCTTGCCAAGAGCTCCTGGGGATAGTCAAGTTAGGCCATAACTAAATGCTTCATTTATTTACAGTCATTCCATGCTATAGGAGCATACTGATATAAGCCAGAGACAGAGATTTGGGGTCTAATGCTGGCTCTTCAGGTTTTTTCCTGTTATTATTAAGAATAAACTCTCTTTCTCTGCCTGTAAAGTATGCCTAATTATATAAGTACTGGTTCCCCAGACATGAATGCTCAGAAGTGTTTAGCTAGAATAGCTCTTTGCTGACTACTTTGGTAGATACTCTTTCCAAATAAATGTCTTCCTATTTTTCTGAAGGCTATGAGTCACTTGCTATTCTTTGGCCAAGGTACTATATACTGTAGCTTTACTCTTTGAGATGAAAAGTTACACCTAAGAGTTAGAAACATAAGTGACAAAGAAATGATTTACAGGGGAATTCTGTCTCTTAAAAATGGAAATGGAAGAAGGCTGAAAGGTAGTTTAGGCTGGTCTTTTAAGCATATAGATCTTTAAACATGACCGGATACTCCTTTGGCTAATAATATGTTAGAAGGATTTTTGTTTTTCATTTATTTCAGTTGTTCTTGATTCTTCATGGCCCAATTTGTGGTTTTCTTGCCAAAAATACTGCCGTGGTTTCCCATTTCCTTCCTCAGCTCATTTTACAGATGAGGAAACTGAGACAACGACTTGCCTACAGTCACATAGCTAGTAAGTGTCTGATGTCAGATCTGAACTCATAAAGATGAATCTTCCTGACTCACTGAGCCACCTAGCTACTAGAAGGATATGATAGGGGGAAATGAACCAAGTTTCTTGACTACTGGCATTACTAGGTAGTAGAAAGATAGTATCAGTTGCATAGATTCAAACCACTCCATTCTGGTGTATTCTAGTGTCCAATTTTTATAGCTAACCAGCACAAACCTCTAATTCACAAGTAGCATAAACAGATGACTAGAAGTCTATAATTCCATCCTTAAGAGCCTTTGCAACTTGGAAGGAACAAAGGGAAATTTAGGGTTTTACAAAACATTTTTTTTCACAAGTACACACACACACACAGATTTGTAAACAAATATGCATGTGTGTGTGTACATGCATGTATGTTTCCTTTGACGTATTCATCTTGGAGATCATAATTCTAACAATATAGTCATTGCTCAATTCACTTTTTTTAACCCCATATCTTCTGTCTTAGAATACATACTGTGTATTGATTTCAAGGGAGAAGAGCAGTAAGGATCTAGCAATGGGGGTCAAGTGACTTGCCCAGGGTCACATAGCTAGGAAGTGTCTGAGGCCAGATCTGAACCAGGAACTCCTGTCTCTGGGCCTGGCTCTCAATCCACTAAGCCACCTAGCTGCTCTCAAATCATTTTTGGAACTCTTTTGGATTACCCTTTATTTCTATTTTCTGTCCAAAATGGAACATAGTTGCAAATACATGACTGGTTTTCTTGTGTGGCTTGTGATCTGATGAAGAATCATTGGACTTTTTGAGGCGGGAAAGAGCTTTTCTGATCTGATCTAATATGGCCCTATAAGTTGACAAGTGAAAAAAAATGAGACCCAAAGAGGTCAACATAACATCACATAAAACCCTTTTAAAGCCTGAGCTTCCTCAGGCCTAAAACGACTGCAGAGTCCTGCTCATCTCTAAGAGCTAAAAGTCATTTCCGAAGTTATCACTTCATTATATCCCAAATAGGATGTAAATATATTCACAAAGAAGGGAAACAAGTAAAAACCACCTTTTATGCCTCTAGTATCCTCAGAGATAGACGGGAAAGTCAAGGATATAATACTCTTAGATCTGATCCACAACAAGGGTTAGTGATGGTTAAGCAAACTTCTCAGGCAGCAGTTTCCCAATCGGTTAGAAATTATGCCATATTACATACAATAAAATATACATATTACTGTATAGTCAGATATGGATAAATATGCCTTACTTTGTACATAAAGCTACATAACTAAAAAGGACAACTAGCCAACTACCTAGTTCAATGTCCAAATAGATAACCTGAGAAATAATAAGCAGCCTGAGGTATATGGATGCCTACTACTTTATACCTTTTGGTAACTAAAAAGCAGGCTTGGACTGTAGAAACTGTATAGCAGACTACCCCTTTCCAAACAAGACTGCTTATTTTTTTTTCTTTTGAGGACCACAACAACTTAAGACTGTTTACATCTTGAAGGTGAAATGAACTTGAAAAAAGCTATCAAAATTTAAATGCAGTTAAAAACCAAACTGTCAACATCACTCCCACATCTGGCGTCTCCCACATATATGCTTAACTTTAAATAATATGGAACTTCCAAGATATTACAAGCACGCCAAAATTAACTGATATGCTCTAAAAAGTAAATCTCCATTGCATGTTTTTCTTTATTTAGAAGTAGAAAATGAGAATTACTCTATGCTTTCAGAAATTTTTTATTTAGATTAAGAATATGTAGACCTTTCTTTATCTAAACTCATCACCAAAGTTTAGGGAAAAAAATGAAAATATCCACATACTACTCAAGCTCTTCAAGACTTCTAAAACTAGAATGACCAGCCACTTAAAGGGGAAACTGAGGCAAGAAAGTACAAATCAGTGCTAGAAGAACAGGAGCCCATATCCTAGATTTCTAAAGAAATTAGGCCATGACTTGAAAGTAGCTAATTGCTCTTGTAACCTGCTTTCATGGGAAAGAACCTGAAAGGCTTATTGTTTAACTAAGGGATGAACAATGTGAATCATTTCAATGATTAGTGCAAGAGGCCTCAGCAAACCACAGAATGACTTGAACACTGCCTGCTAAATGCTCTGGTTCACTTTCCCACCCCCACCCCCCGAAATGTCAAAAACTCATGTCATAATTAACAGGTGTCCCTGTGCTTAATAAGAACAACATTCCTACACATCCCAACTGGGTGGCCACATGCTGCCATCTCATGTAAAAGCATGTATGTTTTCATGCCTATAGCACTCCTTGGAGACAAAAGGGACAGGAACAATGGTGGGAGCAACTGTCTGAGGGATGACAATACCCTCAGATAACCATTCATACCAAATACTGACTGGAAAAATGCTTTGCTGTAAATTTTTCCCCCTAGTGCCAGGCACGCTTGTGTTACCATCCATTTGGAGAGAGACCATCAATAATCTTCTGGGTCAGTGACTACGGAAAAAGCTGGCTATAAAAAGGAGAAGAAGAAAGAGGAGATGCTTCCTTCCACTTGGGACCCCCTGCTGCATGGAATGAAAGGAGGCAGATGGCTGCCACCTTCACCTTTAATTAGGAAGGGTGGCTCGGAGATGGCATAGTTTTAGTTCACAACACTCCACTATGAGGAGGAGCTCCTCATTGTAAATGTTGAACTAAGTCATTTTTGCTTTAAATTGTTCTTTAATCAAAATCTCTACAAATTTCATTATGGAAAAATTAAAGGAGCTATTCAGTGACTCAATCTTATTTGCTAAATAAACATAAAACTAACTTTGATTCACAGATTATTCATGTGTGAGATCATTTCTTTCCCAAAATAATAATAATAATAATAACAATTTTATACACACACACAAACTCACACCTACAACAAACCAATTCTTTAATCAATCTTCATTCTATTTTTGAAGTTAGAAAGAAGACAAATTCTCAAGTTCCTGTTATTCAGGCAAGCTAACCGAGATACACAAAAATCTTTGCATAGGGTCTAATGGTAAATATATATATATAAAATGTGTAAATGTACTAGATAGAGAAACAGAAACGATGATTTGTTTTCAAGACCAGCAACTTAGGATATACATCCTTCCTCAAAGTAACAGGTTTATTATTAAAATTCAAATCTTAGGGAAAACTCATTAGTTCAAACAGATCAACTTCCTCAATGAGGCAATGTGTGAAGATCACAGAATTCCCTGACCTTTTTAACCTGGCTTTACATTTTCCCAAGTATTTTATTATCATGAATTGGATGTTTCAAAATCTCGAAGAGACAGGCATATTTTATAGAGGGGAAAACAGAATCTTTAGGACACAAAGTAATTTCACTATTGGTCAAGAGAGGCACCAAGTGCTGGAAACCAAAGGGTACATCAATCTTTTGAATAAACAATGGTCTTTCTTGAGTTTTCTTATTCATATTTTTAATTTTTGCAGTACAAAAGTACTGAGTCCCTAATGTACATAACTTTAAATGTCAGTGGAAAAAAACCTTTAACTTTTGGTGACAAAAGTGAGCTCCCTGTATATTTTATACCATTACTGATGCTCAATCTGACTTTGTCAACAGCATTCCATGATACATGCCTTTTGCCCCATCCATTTACTTGCAGCTTTATGATCGTCCATGGTCCACTCTTCCCAGCTCCTATTCTTTCCCCTCATGTTGTCCCCTAAAGTTTCTGTGCTCTCATACCTGTCTCAAACACAAATACTACTTTAATTTCCAAAGGTAAACGAGGACGGCAAACTAAGGTACTGAGGTTAGATGCTTGTATTTCAGCAGTTCGGCAATTAGTTTTTTCTGATGTCACTGATTGAAAAGCTTCCACCTGTGCCACTGGCTTCAACACAAGTTTATCAGTCAGTTCTGCCCCAAAAAAGAAGCTTCGAATAGTTATTGGTATCCTACTGGGAGTTGGAAAGTCAGAGACATGGAGTGAGATACAGGAGGCACAAGAAAGAATTGGCTTTTTAACAGAGTCTATGCCCCCAGAAGGGTTTTTATTATCTGCTTTTCGACGAAGGAACAAAATTGGTATCTATAGGAGATATTAAATATCTAACTGAATCAGCAAGGTCAAATAAAAATCACATAGGAAGAATTGATAGAGGAAGAAAAACCTAGTTGAAAAAAGCAAAACTTACTTGAGGTCTTACATGTGTAGGTTTGAAATGAGAGGAGGAAAATTCCTTCTTCAAGGGTTCTGTTTTCATTTTGAGAGCGGCGGAGTCACTTGAGAGGGCTTTCTGCCCTCAATTTGCTGTGTGACTCCACAAATCAAGGGAGAAGAGCCCATAAGGTTCCCAGGCTGCCCAGAGAAGCTCTTGGGGACGTGTGTTCTACCTCAGAGCACAACACCATGACCTCTGTGTGTGCCACGTGGCGCTGCTGCTATTGTTACTACAAACACACCCAACTGAGCGGACCAACTTGTTACCTCACACACAGCCCTCACGGGGCTGTAGGCAATGTGACAGCTCACAGTCAGGCCCACAGTGCTGGTCTCTGGCATTCTCGGTTTTAAAAAAATATCACCAAGAACTCTGTATGTAGACAGCGGCGCGTCTGGTGAGATGTTTGGACACATCTGAAGGAAAGGTTCCCTTGGGGGAGGGAGGGAAGGGACGGGTTCTGGACCTGTGTGTGGCTTTATGGGTCTCTGCAACTCCCTGAATGGAGAATCTCTAGACCAGCAGCTCGTCTTGCAATTCATATTTGTAGAGTGCTGCCTGGGATACTGGGAGTGACTTACCTAAGGTCATGCAGTTAGCATGTGTCAGAGGCTGACCTTAAACCCAGATCTCCCCTACTTGAAGACCGGTGGTCTAGCTAGGATGCCATATTACTGTCAAAGTTTAAAATTATCAAGAAAATTAAGTGGAGACGGTGCAAAGGATTTGCTTTGAGCTAGGGAAAAAGTCCTGGTCTCTAAAAATCAGAGTGATCATGCCAGAGTAGAGGGATTTTCATTTCTATTGCAGTAACTGCGGAAGGTCAAGTACACGAAGGAGGGCCACGTTATAAAAATAACAAGTAGCTAAAAGCAAAGCTAAATTCTCCTTAAGAACCATTAGCTTTCCTGGTCTATTTGGCTAATCAGCAGCACATTTTTTTAAAGGCACAAATTCAAAGTTTGTTTGCTTTGATAAATAACTTCACCCGTGTACTGGCCCTGCTTCCCAGCTCACAAAACAAACCTCCCAGCACAAAGGGACACTCTGACCTTGTTTACTGCAGGCTTTTGAAACCCCTCTCTCGTAACTCCTGACATCACCGAACGTGCATTCGCACCTTCACTGTTCTTGGCTGCACACACTGAAACCCTGTCTCCCACAGACAGTTTGATTGTTGACTAAACACTCCAGAGCACATGGAGAACAAACCGTCTTCCAAACCAAACGGGTGTTAGTGCTAAACCTCCCAAATTCACATGACACTTTCTAGCGGGTTTCACCTTTCCTTGACTCCTTTTACAGGAACGTTCAGGGCTAGATATCTGATTTGTGAAAGCACCAGCACCCAGAAATATCCCGTCATACCATTTGTTTCCCTGGCTTTCTCTCTCTCCCCAAGAATGGGGCTCTTCTCTTTCACCAATAAGCATCTTGGCATACTACCTGCTTCAAAGTTCTCTTCTTAAATTCCTCCTCTGCCTTCCTCTTAAGAAACAACCACTAGCACAAAACCAAAACAAAACTCATTTTGCCCTTAGAAGGCTCTTTTGTAAACACGTTGGTAGTTTTTCAATGAAGCTTGCTTCATTTTATTTCTTAAGGAAAAATATACTGATGCTCCAAGCTTGAAATAAGCATATCATCTTCTTCTTACATTTAAAATTTTTGTCAAAGTTGGAACATCTCAAGCCAAAATAAAATACATTGTGAAATATTATAGCTGGTACCATCTCAATAGGGAAAACCAGCATTCTTCTTTCTTAAGGACAATTGTTAAATATCAAAGAAACAAAATACTTAGAAATGGACGGTATAAAAAAAATCATTGGCCAAATTATCCTTCTTCTCAAACACAGCAGCAAAAGAACAAGGATAAAATATCTGACAATATCACTAACTAACTCAGAGATTAACCAAAATGCCTTTTCTCTCTAGGCAATAAATTCCAACTCTAAAAATAATAGAACCAAAGTAATGAGCCTTAAGGGCAAGGAACCCCTAAACCACCTCTCTAAATTAAATTCTGCAAGTCTCAAGTAGCAGTAGATTTTTACAGCTGATACTAACAAGAATCCTGCCACCAAAGTTCATCTATCTGAATTGCTTAATTATTATCTTTCTCCTACAGTGAAGCCACTTTCAAAAACATCAATCCCTTAAACTAGAGCCTGTCAGAAGAAAAAAAAAACAAAATAAAATTCAAATAAATATTTATGTATTGATGGCCCTTGTTTCCTTGAGTGGGGAAAAAATCATCCTATACAGCTTATTAAAATAAATCTACTCTAGCTAAAGATCTATAAAAGAAAGGGGAGGAGAGAAACTCTTCTTATGGTTACCATAACAACTATGTGATCACATTGGAAAAATGTGGGAGAATTTAAGAGGCAGGAGAAAACAAGTGTTATCCTGTCTGTAGAAAACTAATCATTTCTAAGAGGCAGTGACAAAGCTCTGGACACTTACATTTCTAAAACATCAAATCATTACCTTCTGAGAGTCGTCGTACTCTTCAAGCCATTCGTGAAAATGATGTAACAAGTAAATGAAGACCTCTCTCAATGATCAGAACCATTTTGACTTCAGCCCTGGAACATTATCACCACTCCCACAGTCCATTTGGTACATACTTTTTATAATGAAAGCAGAGTTTGACTCAATCTGAAGGGGAGGAGACTTAAAAAACAAATCACCCTTGCAGAAACCAAATAAAAAACACGTACCTACATACACACACACACACTTTCTCCCTCTCTGCTGTCTCTGAAAAGTGCCAGTCATAGGGGTAAGGGGAGAATCTTTAACAGAAAAAAAGTATCTTCCCTTAAAATTCTTGTTCACCAGCATGCATATCAGTTTCCATTTCATGTAAGGTGGACAGCACAATCAAGAAACGAAAATATTAAATGAGTTCTCAGAGAGGGAAGAATCATGTGATTTGCCACAAGTAAATTATGTAGGGGCCAGCACTAAGGAAAACCAACTTAAGAGAAATCTGAGTACACTATCTTTGGGTTGGTTATGTAGTCATGAATACATCACGTTGTAAGAGAAGTGAAGAAATGTGTGGAATTCTCTGACAACCCTACCAATTAAAAAAAAAAAGTGAAAGGATTAAAGCAATGTGCAGGGAGGAAGGAAAGTTGAATTATTAAAGCAACTGCTTTTCTAAAGGTCACATCTCTTCAAGATTTATTTTAAAGTCTGTTTTTCAATATTATTTACAGATCAGGCAATGAGCAAAGTAACCAAATAGAACACCAGCTGCAGTTCTGATTGAATGAGAGAGCCTTCTCTAATCTAACACACACTGCAGTGTGGTTTCTGTAGCGCCCAGAGGAGAAATGCTAAAATTGACTAAAGCTTTCACTGGAACTCTGTATGTTTAAATATGTCCCTGAATTTCATCACTGAAAAGCTGGAGGCATGTGGGAAATTTGATGCAATAGGGTGGTGCGTTGCTGTTTTCAAAGTCCTCCTATTTCCTCGTTAAAACCACTTTTAAATCTGATCTTATTGGAAGGATGTTGTTAATGTTTTACACAGAAATCAGCTTGTGCTTACTAGTACTTAGAAATCAAATCAAATGAAAAAAAACAAAGCAAAGGATAATACAGTATAAGTATATAGTACAATATATTATGAAAACCCAGAAGACGGAATATAATGGGATATTTTTCTCAAAAAGGAAAATGGTTCTTACCCAAGGCTTAAAAGTAAAATAGGCTTTGATTGTTTTTTGGTTTTGTCATATTACCGATTCTCAACATATTTCTTTTCAAGACTCTGAATCTAGGAGTGGAGTATCCAGGTGAATGAAAGAGATTTCCTCAAAAAGGAGGCAACTAGTACAGTGGAAAGAGGGCTAGCTAGAGTGCCTATGTTCAAATCCTTTAGAGATGTCCCTGAGCTAAAGTTTCCTCATTTGTAAAATAGAGGCTTGTACTAGAAGATCACAGAGGCCTCTTTGGTCTCTAGAACTATGATGAGAATTGGACTATTAAAGAATGGTAAGAAGCCCCAAAGTGGTGGGAAGTCTGGGGTAGGTGGTTAAGGCAGCTGGTGGCTAAGTGATTAGGTTATTGGAGGCCTGGAGTCAGGTAGATCTGAATTCAAAACCAGATTCAGACATTTACTAGCTGGGCAACCCTGGACCAGTCTTTAACCTCGGTTTACCTCAGTTTCTTCATCTGTAAAACAGGAATAACAACAGCATCTACCTATCAGGGATATGGTGAGGATCAAATGAGATAGTATTTGTAAAAAAATGCTTAGTGCCTTGCACGTAGTAGCTACAAACAAAATGTTTATTCTCTTCCCTTCAGTAGTAAGAAGGATGACAAAAAATAAGATACATTTTATTCTCAAACATGAAGGTCAAACTATTTTCTGCTTATTCTCTGCTCCCGATGAGTAAAATTTACTAAAAAAGGAAGCCTCAGGAATTAAGAAATATCCCCAAATAAGGTCATGTAATTATCCCTTTCAGACTTCAGTTGACCATTTGTCTAAGGCAGTAATCTGCTACGGTGTAAAGATTTGTCTGTCCAAAACCTTCATTTGCTACATCAGGAAGCTGATATGGAGATGAAGTGACTTTCCCAAGGCCACATGGGCATCAAAGCTTGGAAGATTAGCTCTTGGCTCTTGGTCCGGGGATTTTCCTACTGCCAAACTGCTTCTTATCTATAACCTTGTAAATTTGAACAGGATCTCCACTTAAGTGTACTGGAATTTCCAAGTCTATAGATAATTTAATAGATGAGTAAAACCTGGTTTCCTAGCTCCCACAGTCTAATTCTCTTACATCCATACTCCTATTAAATCTTTATCCATCAATGACCTCCTCCAGGCCACATCCCATAACCTTTTTTCAGTCTTCACCTTAAATGATATCTGATGTATCTCACACTATTGGCTAATCACTGCTTCTCTGTAACTTCCTTCCCCCTTGGTTTCCATGTCACAAAAAAGGTCTATAATTCTCTAACTCCCATCTCCTCCAAACTCTCCTCCTCTATCTCCCTAAATGTTGATATTCCTGAGGATTCTCTTCTTGCTCTTTTCTTCTTTCTTCCTTGGCAAGTTCATCAAATTTTACAGCTTCAACTATGATTTTTATTGATCTCTCTCTAGCTTTGACTCCTCTTCCCAATCCAAACAAACAAGGCTATTCTACCAACACTTTAAATTCAACAGGGCCAAAATTTCACTCCTTGTTATCCAGACTAAAACCTGTTCTTCCTTTCTGATCTCCCTATGTCTATTACTGGCATGACCAAACTCTCAATGACCTAACCATATTTACTCTTCCATTCCTTTATGCTCACCTCACCCTCCATCAATATCCAATCAGTCACTAGTTCTAATCATTTCTTCCTTGGCAACATCACTTATACATCTCTGAGATTCCCAATGCCATCACCTTAGTTCAGGCCCTCATAATCTCTAACCTGGAGTACTGTAGGGTTATAAATGCAAATGACCCAACCAGGATAGGAACAGTCAAAGGGAGCTAAAGTAAAAGTCAATGAAAGCAATACAATAGGCAGAGGCAGAGAAAAAAAATCACCAACACATAAGAGTTATTGAAGGGGATTTTTTTTTGTCCAACATAGAAGTAAAACAACCAAAACCTAAAGGCAGAACCAAAACAGACTTCTTAGTATCAGCAACTGTGCAGGTCATTGTAATAACCTCAGAAGATTAAGAATGAAAGTGAAAGTGGGGGGAAAAAAGTTCTATTTGAAAAAGAACACACCAGGCCTCGGTGATTTTTTTAAAAAGAGATCTTCTTATTAGAATTTGTTTCAAAAATCCCCAGTGACCCAGGAAAGAACCTATGACTTCATACAATAAGACACTACTTTCTAATTTGTCCAACTGACTTTAGGGGTAAAGACAGAACATAGTAAATTATGAGAGAAAATTTGAGGGCCCTAGAACTAAAAACTCCATATTCATTTCACATTAGCTTTTCCTAAAACCTGCTCCTGTTTCCAATTGTTTTTACTAATGGCACTACCAACTTCTTGTTACCCAGGATCAGTCAGGCAGCTTCTGGGCTCTGTCTCTCTTTCTCTTTTCAATAGATCAAAAAAGTTCTGTTGAATTTCCCCTTTTCAATGTCTCTCATATCAGAGCTCTTTGCCTCTATTCCCACTGTAACTACTCTAGCTACCTCTTGCCAACAGTTCTGTTAAGTAATCTTTTATATTTAGTTTCTTTCTCTTTGATCCATCATCTATAGTACTGTTCCAATTCAACAACCAATTCAACAATCATTTACTTATAATTTATCTGAGCAAATATTTCAATACATAACTCTGAATGTCACTCTCTGGCTGAAAAACTTTTCACAACCATGATAGGAAGATTAAAGCTTTTTCCTTTTTTTAAAAAAAGTTAACTTTTTTTGCCTGATAGACATTAAATCAACCAGGAGAGTTAACTTTTATATAAGCTTTCACATTCTACTGGAAAAAATAGCTCACTATTGTGTGAGGTGTGTGTGTGTGTGTGTGTGTGTGTGTGTGGGTACACATGCATGCATACACATGTGATATTTTTATCAAATCCAACAATATCTTTTGAATTGTCCTATCATTTATTCAGGATTACTTGCCATAAGTCAGGCTTTTTCATAAAACATAAGCATAATTCTTTTCAAACACACACTATTAATCTGTATTGCAGGTCTATTGTAGAATAGAACATTGCTACAAACTGATTTTCAAATTCTGGGATCTGATAAAATTATTCCTTTAATAAGCTATGTAGAGAGGAATTTTAATTGGGAAGAGCTAAAAAAAAGAATGATTGCCAAGAATGTACTAGACAATGCTTTGGAAATAAACCACAAACTTCACAGATAATAATATTGTATGATATTTATATTGTGCTTCAAGGTTTGCCAAGTAGCATCCATGCTACCTCACCTAATAGCATATGGCAAACTAGGAGCTCTGCAAAGAGATCTTTATGGATAATTTTGTAGTTGGGCACCATTTAAAGTTAGGCATCTGACTAAATAGGGGATGTACCATAAGTGCTTGAACAAAGCTAGAGAGACAAGTAAGGCTGGAGCCTTGATTAATGTTCTTGATAGCTTATACCAGTTCTTTGGGGCCGTAAATTCCAAAGTCTATTTCAAAGTTATCTTCCCTTATAGGTAAACTTTGACAGGAAACTCCAGAGACTCCAGTCAGTTGTTTTTTAGTTATGTTTGACTCTTTGTGACCCCATTTGGAGTTTTCTTGGCAAAGTTACAGGAGTGGTTTGCTATTTTCTTCTGCAGCTCATCTGACAGATGAGAAAACCAAGGCAAACATGGTTAAGTGACTTGCTCAGGATCACACAGCTAGTGAGTGTTTGAAGCCAGGTTTGAACTCACAAAGGTGAGTGTTCCTGACTCCTGGCCCAAGTCTCTGTCCACTGTGCCACCTAGCACCTTTCACTTATCCACCTCCAAACACATCAGAAAAAGCTTGTGCAATTCCACTTGATTTTGCCATCGTTTTAAGGTTTAAACGTCTTCCTGTAAACTTAGATGCAATAATAGCATTCTAGGAAAGGCAACAATGAAAAGAATTGAGTACCAGAGTCCACAGAAGATATGAAGTTAACAAAAGACAAGGCTAGGCCTCCAAATGTCCTAGGCACTCCTGGAACAATGTATCATCCACAATTATAGTCTTCCAACTCGGGGGGAAAAACTGAGAGCAATTACTGTGCATAACTATCAAACCTGCTTGTTCTCTGTATCCTTGAAGTATAAATAAAATAAGATCACTTATTCGTTTTTTTTAATTGGATCACTGATATTGTTGTGAGGAACTTCCGTTATGAAGACAGACTGGCAACTTCTCAACAATTTATTGTCTTGGAGAATTGACTGGGTCTCTAAGAGGTTGAATGTCTTACTAAGGTCACATAGCCAATAGGTGTAAGAGCTGACACTTGAACCCAAGGTTTCTTGATGCCCAGATTCTTTAATGTAAATAATGTAAAATAATTCCTTGTGGTCCCCTGAAAAATTTCAAACTTTTTTGCTTGGCATTAGTCTTAACTTATATCAATTCCAATTTTATTTCTAACTACTTTATTTCACAAACCCTTGGGTTCTGCCCTAAGGTCGGATCTGTACAGTTGAGTCAGGAGGGAGTAGAGTGAGAGATGAGGGTCAATGTGGGGTGGCCACCAAGATCCTGTTAAGTCTTGTCTTAAATGCCTTCCTTTAGCCAATCCTAGGAGGACATGCTTTCTAGTTCCATCAATGCCCCACCTGCTCTCTTCTGAACATGCCACAGTTACTTCCTAAATGTGGTATATAACTAAATGCAGTATTACAAATACAATCTGGACTTTCCTCATTGTGGATACTCTACTTTCTAAAGCATTAGCTCTAGAGTCAGAGAATTTAAATCCTTCATGAATTTACCTAACTTCCTGGTTGTGTGACCCTGAGCAAGTCACTTCACTTCAATGGTCTAAGGAACTGATACTAGTACTGATTATTGATTCTAAGATGGAAGATGCAGATTTGAAAAAAAATAACAAAAAAGAATTTGTCCTATTGAACAAATAAAAGATCACTTAATTGCTTGTGTAATGTGGAAGGCTCTGTGCTGAAGGAAAGGAAGAAGGTTCCTGCTCTCCAGGAGCTCACATGTCAGCTGCAAGTCAGATGAAAAAGTCCCACAGTCTTTAGGATGCAACAGCAAAGCAGATAATAATGTCATTCCCACAAACAAAATTCTCTGAGACTCAATCACGTGACAGAGCCAAGGACTCTGGTGACCGGAATTTTGTTTTCTGGGTCTTCCATAGACATAGCCCTAATGTCTGGAGAAGCAGCACAGGATGCTTCCCCACGGGAGATGCTTCCCTGGATGGTGACTGTGGAGACCAGGCTGAGAGCACTGCAAGACAGCCAACGGTACAAAGTTCTTGGGCTCAGAGTTCGGGGCCGTCTCCTTCAGGGTGAAGGTGGTGGTGGTGTTAGCCACGCCTGGCACAGCCTGCCTCCTCCTCTTCTCTGCTCCCCATGGAGGCTGGATGCCTGTTCTGGGGTTGGCGGTTGGTTAGCAGTTTGTGGGAATGGTTGGCCTTTACTCCATGGGACCTGACTGGAAGCAGAGCTGGTGGCTGTACCCATCTGCCTTTAGCAGCTGGTCAGTTGCTGTAAGAAGTAATGAGCAAAGGGGCCTCCCCTCCACAATGACACCCCCCCTCACTGCTCTGGTGGTTTGGGGCCCCTTTATGTTATTTCCAAGGCAGCCTGACAGGAGAGAGCGCTGCTGCTGCTAATCTGATCTGCTGAGCACACACTGCCTCCTGTTCCCTCCTTTGGGTGTTCTGGTGTTGCCAGGGTTCTGGGCCAAGAGCTGGAATAGTAGTACGGTCTATTCTCTTGGGAAACTGTAGTAGCTCTTGTTCACTTCCACTCCACAACACAACACTCTTCCTTGCTCTTTCAGTGGCCCTGGAGAAAGGAACACCACCAAAGCGCCAAGTGGTAGCACAACAGACCAGCACTGCCCAAAGACCCACGCCTGGGGCCTGGCTGCACTGGCATGACTGCTCATAGTCCCTGCTCTGCCCCTTCCTGTGACCCCTGAAGAGAAAGAATAGGAATAGGCCAGAGCTGCAGTATCATCGGGCTGGGCTATCCCAAGACCAGGGCCAGAACCACAGAACACCCTCCTCCCCTCCCCTCCCCCCCCCCCCCGCCCGGTCCAAGGAGTGGAAGGTAATGTGACAGACCTATACCTTTAGCCCTGGACCATCATCAACATGCCCTTGGAGTCTCTCTCCTCAATCAGTCTATTAGTAAACATTTAGTAAGTACCTACTCTGCACAGTTCTCGAGATACAAAAGGAAACAAAAAATAGCCCTTCCCTCAAGAGGCTTAATCTCTCTTGGGTTTTTCGGAACATTACCTTCTCCTGATTCTCATCCTACCTGTCAGACCACTCTTTTTTTGTTTTCTTACTGGATCCTTATCCAGGTGACATTCTTTGACCATAGGTGTCCCACAGGGTTCTGTCCTGGGCTCTCTTCTCTTCTCCCTCCTACTTCAGCTCTGTACTTGGTGATCTCATCAGTTCCCAAATCTGTACCTCTCTAGCCCTAACCTCTCTGCTGGCTTCCAATCTCCCATCTCCAGATGCCTTTCAGACATCTCATATGGAGTGTCCAGGAGACCTCTTAAACTCAATGAACTGAACTCATTACTCTCCCCCCTCTCCTAACTTACCCAAAAGCAACACTATCCTTCCTCAGGCTTAAAACTCAGGTGTTCTCATCATCTCTCACTCTTCAAATCCAGTCTCTTGCCAAGGCCTCTCCATTCCACTACTGTAAACCTCTCCCAATTACTTCACTTTATCTCCTTTGATATTATCATCATCTTGGTGTTGTAGACCCTCATAATCTCATTCTTGAATTACTACAATAGCCAGCAGGTGGGTTGCTTGCTTCAAGTGTCTCTCCCCTCCATTCTATCCTCTATCCAACAGCAAAAGTGATTTTGCTAAACTTCAGGTCAGATCACATAACCTCTCACGCCCCACCTCAATAAACTCCAGTAGCTCTCTACCACACTCCAGAATCAAATACAAAAACCCTCTGACCTTCATAACCTAGCCTTTCCTGCTCCCTACCTTTCCAGGCTTCTTATACCTACAACTGGCCATTCACTCTTCTGTCCAGTAACACTGACTTCCCTGATATTCCACAAATAAGAGACTTTTTCTCTGGCATTTTCTCTGGATTGCCTCCATTCCCAGAATGTCCTCCCTCCTCAACCCTGCCTCCTGGCTTTCTCAGGGAAATCCCAATTAGAATCCCATTATCTTCTTCAGGAAGCCTTTCCCAATGGCTCTCAATTCTAGGGTCTTCCCTCTGTTAGTGTAGCTTATATGTACATATTTATTTTCTTGTTGTCTCCCCCACTAGATTATGAGTTCCTTGAGGACAGCGACTGTCTTTTGCTTCTTTTGTATTCCTAGCACTTAGATCAGTGGCTGGCACATAGTAGGCACTTCATAAATGTTTACTGACTGGATCTCACCACTTATAAGAAATATTCCATTTCCTTCCTTAAAAACTCTTGACATTCCTTCACCTTACCATGGCCTTCTATCATTCCATCTCTTCCTGTGCCTCTACTCTCCTGAACTCACTCATCACCCTCATGGAGACCTCTATTCCCTCCAGCCCTCAGTATCTCCTCAGGCTACTGGGCTTGCTCTTATCTCCTCCCTCTCCAAACCTGATCTTAGAATCAGCCAATCCAAATCGACACTGCCCTCTACTGTCAGATCTCTGCCCCCTTGTCCTATTGCTATTTGTCCCTTGTGAAATCACAGGTCTGGATTCCAGCCACCATCTGCATTCATGAGCTGCCCACGAGGCTGGAATGTGGTGACCAGATACATGTGTGATACCCAACTTGAACTGAGTTCTCACTGCAGCAAGCAATACTTTTAGTCTTCCCTAACTGATTCTCTAGTCCTTTCCTCACAAAAGCTTCCTCTCCTCTAATCTCCCACTCTTCCATCTCTTCCTCTCTCTCTTAATGGAAGACTTTGCCTTCTCCTCCCTATGGAGAAAATGGAGGTCATTTGATGTGAAATCCCTTCCTCCCCCTCTCATCAACTCAACCTTTGACATCTTCCTCACATTCTCCTCCTTTCCTACAATCTCTGATAATGAGCGATTCTTCTTGCCAAGGCCAACCCCATTGTGCCCTTGATCTGGTCCCCTCCTGTCTCAGGCAACAGGCTGCAACTTCAGTCATCTCTCCCTCTTTAACCTACAGCATTAATATCTCCTGGCTCTTTCTCTATTGACTTCAAGTGGCCAAATTTTATTCATCTTTAAAAAACTTTCAGTGGACCCTATTCAAACTACTGTCCCATATCTCTCCTATTCTCAGCCAAACTCATAGGAAGATTTGTCCATGCTTCTCCTCCTTAGTCCCTTGCAATCTCAACTGAAACTGCTCTTTCCAAAGTTACCATTGATCTCCTAATTGCCAAGTCTGATACTCTTTCTTGGTTCTCCTTTTTCTTAACTTATCTGCTGCATCTGGTGCTGTTAATCACCCTCTCCTTACATACTCTTTCCTTTCTGGGCTTTTGTGATATTGCTCTCTCCTGGAACTCTGTCTCAGGTTCCTCGTCTAGTTCTTCATTCAGATCACATCCCCTAAGTGTGGGTTTTCCCAAAAGCTCTGTCCTAGGCCTCCTGCTCTTCTCTCTCTACATTTTCTTGATGAACTCATCAGCTCCCATAGGTTTAATGATCATTCTTATGGCAGTACTAAATGTCCACCTCCCAGCATCTTCCCTGGGCTTCAGTCCTACACTGTCGGTTGCTATTGGGCACTGCAAACTAGATGATCTGGGGCATTTCAAACTCAATGTATCTAAAATGGAACTCATTATCTACACACCCCTTCCCCCAAATGTCCCTATTTCTACTGATGTCATCTTGTATCCTGTCCTTGGGTTTGCCAAAGCAGCCTTGCTGCTGGTAGTGTGGGAGAGAGATGCTAAGTCAGTTCAGGGTCAGTAAGTTCCTGGTATTTTGTTTTGTTTTGAGTGTCCTAGACCCTGGAAATGGCTGAATCTACTTTATTTTTGGGCTATAATTTCTCTTTTTGAGAGGTTGTGAGGATTTGGAGAAAATGTCAGTATGCCTTCTTGCCACTCACATAATCTGTAACTACCTCCATGTTTTAAAAAAAAAATACCATACTATTCTTCTAGTCTCCCAGGTCTGTTATCTTGGCCTTAACTTAGATCCTTTACCTTCCCTTACTCCATATATCCAATCAGTTCATAAATCTTGCTGTTTCTATTTCCATAATGTCTCCTGCATCCAACTCCAGCTTGTTATCCCCATAGTTACTAACCCTAGCCATTTTCTATCAAGCCCTCATCAGAGCTGACCCAGATTGCTGCACCAGCCTTGAGTATCCCACACTTTTAGTATATATCTGAATATGCGATTACCCTACTAAATCAAGTCCAGTGACCTTGAAGATCAGCTAAGAATCCCATACCCAATTCTCTCTTTCCCTTCTCAACATCCCATTCTGCTTTTATCTCTATGCCTTTGCAATAACTGCCCTCTATTTCTTCTTGCCTACTTCTGCCTTCAGGTATTCCTCTTTTCCTTTAATATGAAGCTCAAACATCATACTCTAGGTGAAGCATTTCCCGATTCCCTCCATTACTAATGCCCTCCTATATCAACTATTTTGTATTGATTTGCATTTATTCTTTTTAGATTTATTTTGTATCCCTCTATGTATATCCTTATCTATTAAAACAGAAGGACCCTTTTGGGGTGAATTTCTAAATTATTTTATTTGTATCTTCAACAGTTAGAGCATGAGATTTTCATGTAGTCCTTTTTTTGGCCTTTTCTTTCATAATGTAGAAAGACTGCAGTAATGTTTCAGTCCTTTTTTTCCTCTATGTTGGCCTGAAGACTATCACACCAAAGGCCTAATTATCCTCCTCTAGTGACTAAGACTGGGTTAAGACCAACTAGAACCTGCCCACCTCACCCACAAGTATAGCAGAAGCCAGAGCATAGACCTGGAAAAAAGCTCTAGTTTAAGAACTAAGACTAAAACTAAACAGAAGACAATGATTAAAGATTAAGCTATCGCCTTCTTTTCTCAAAGACAAAATGATCAAAGAAGACATCAAACACTATAAAGTGTTATTGGAGTTCCAGAAATATCTAAAATTTCAATCTAGAAGAGAGCAACTTTATAACTATAAGCAAAAAAGAGATAAATTAGTTCCCACAAATTATGTTTAAATACCTAGAAGAAATAGATTTTTAAAAAAAATTAGAACTCTTTCTTGAAGAAAAAAATTGGAAGAGAATAAATAGATTAGAACATAATCTGATAAACTTTATCCAACTAACAGATCCCCTAAAAATTTAGGCTTGACAGAAATCAGTGGTTACACGAGACAACAGGAATCAGTAGAAAAAAATAAAAAGATAAAAAAATAGAAGAAAATATAAGGTGTTTGTTAAGAACATATGACTTTTGCAAATAAAATAAGCTTTCTGGGATTAGGACAGCTAGCTGGCATTGTGGATGGAGTGCTAGGCTTCCAGTCAGGAAGACTCATGTGTTCAAATCTGACCTTAGACACTTATTAGTCAAATGACCCTGGGCACGTCATGACAATAATACCTATTCTTATTAGCTTAGCTAAAATAATGTGCAAAATCTAAAGTATTTGGCCTGGGTAGATTTCTCTAACTGTGCTGCCAATCATGATTGAAAGTAATAACGCTGGAATTTTCAAAATTTCTCTAATTAAGATATCTCTCTAACTCAGGCAAGCTTCTCTAGAGTAATTATTACAGTTTGCTATAATACCTACTCAAAGATATTGTGAGTTATAGGACAGATACACTACGTGGATTTGTGTTAACCTCTTGTGTAGTTGGAAAAATGATGGGCTTTAAATCAAGAAAGATGGCTTAAAATCCCATTTCTTAAAACTTGAGCCTCCTTCACAAGAATGAAAATAATGCCTATACTCCATGCTATTTGTTTTAAGAAAAGAATAAAGCAGTAAGCAAAATGTTTGTGTGTTCATTTGTGGAAAAAGACTTGGGATTTCAAACGGGTAGGGTTCTCCAGGGGAGCAACTTCCTCTCTCCATGCAATTTGGAATCTTCTCTGTGACGTGGAGATATAGCGCCCTTCTAGGCTACTAACCTAAAGTCCATTTGCACTTGAAGGTTGGGTTCCCAGAGACTTGCTGAGGCTGCTTCATCTTCTGTGGGAAGCCAGAGAAATCCCTCCCAGAGGCATCTTTGATTGGCTCGAGATCCCCAAGGCTTGACTGTTTAAAGATCCCAGAAGTACAACTAATTTGTTTTATTAGCTGACTGTTATTACCTTTTTGATATAATCCACCATAAAATGAGTATCTTTAAAGGTATTTTGACATCTCACTGGTTTGTACATTATAGGTTTCCTGTGACTATGTCCAACGGAGATGGGAGAACATCAAACCCCCTCCAGGGCAGTGAGATTCTTGGGGTCACTTAGAAGTCAAATGACTTGCCTAGAGTCATGCCACCAGTGTGCTGGAGGCTGGGCTTGAGTCAAACTCATCCTTGTTCTGACTGAGGTCAGTTCTCTAGTCAATATAGCGTGCTAGTTTGCATCTTATTATCTGTACACCTATACAAATAGCTAGTGTTATTACTCTGACTAGAGAAATCTCAATGGTAAATGAGGTCTATGAGGGCCAATACTCCCAGGAAAAAAAACCCCAAACCTTTGCTTGTACTTACTTGCCAGATAACATTGCCTGTGGTATTTTAAGGCTGCTACAGGAGGCATAAGGAGCCAGAAGGAAAGCAAGGCTGTGTGAAGCTATAGTGGGTGGTATACTTCAAGGTAGCAGCATTGCATAAAGTAGGAGTAAAAAGAGGGAAAAGAAGTCATAGGCTGCTAGAAGTGGCTCTCCTACAAAACCTTCTGTGAAGGCAGAAGTAATTCCTGACAATTAATCAGAAGCGCTCCCTTTATATTTATGGGGTACATATCTTCAAGGAGCTTAAGTGTGCAAATTTGTTTAGAAAAAAACTTTCAATTCTCCTAAGGCCTTTGAAAAAGGAAGGGTATTACAGCAAAAGTTCACTAAATAATTGAGATAAAGATTGAGTTAGCGATCTTAATTACAAGATTAAAAGAAAATACAAGCAGTTTTATTACTTTCAAGGGCAAAATAATTATAATCGTTCACAGTCTTTCCAAGCATAGGCTCCACTTTAATGGATAGAAAGAATTTATAATAAGCAGAACTATTTGCATACAATGTGTTAAAGCCTCAAAACAGTCTGTTCAGTTAAGTGGGTTAAACATAGATCCCATGTTCTTGTTTATACTATTAATTTTCTCCCTAGTGAGATAGTGAGTAAATCAGCCTAATAAGCATTTAACCATTGCAAATTCTAACTTCATGGAGTGTGAATCAATGAAGCCTCATTTTACAAATCAGGTATCATGAACTGTAGAGATTAAATGCAGATGTAAGATTTAGGATCCCCCAATAACTGAATGGGGTACAACACAGCCTGGTATAGAGAACAGAGCAGTGGACTGGGCATAACAGTGCAAAAGTGTGTGAACTTAGATAAATTGCAGCCTAGAAGGGCTTCAGTTGCCTCCTCTATCCAATGAACGGGTTGGACTAGACGTTCTCTAAGGTTTATTTCTACTCTAACATTCTGTGACCCTTTGCCCGTTTGTGTTTCTTGCCTATGATAAAAAGAACCATCCTAGAAAAAGGGGTTCCCTCTACTTTACAAGCCTACTAAGTGTTTCTGAACCTTATAAAAGCACTCCATGCATCCCTGGGGCAGAAAATGAAGGACTGTTACCAACAGGTATTTTAATAACCATTATGATTCTCTCTCTGCCAAATACTGAAATTGCTAAGACTCGACACTGCCACCAAATACAAATGAATGACTTTCTCAGACAATTAAGGCTAATTAAGAGAAATTTTGTGAACTGTCATTCCCTAGACCCAACTATACGCTCCATATGGCATGTACCAATGTTCTGACTGCTCTGGAAGCAAGCTTATAGTCTGTGAAGAGAATATGGAGACTATTAAAGGTCCAAGTCAGAGACTTAAGACCTCTTTAAAAAGTCACTTAGTTAAAGAAGTATTTCATGATAAACAGACACTAGAACAATATTGTGTTGGGCGTAGGCATGCTTTTATATTGTTTTAAATGATGCTAGATGTTCAGAGGCTGAGAAAGGAAGAAAAGTTTAACAGATAATTGTTACTATTGCCTCTTCATGGTGTGGATGATATTTTGGGCTATGGCTATACTCAGACAGTAGGCTATAGTTACAAGACAGAGAAAGAGGGGGTGGGTAATAGCTTAACGTTTATAAAGGGCTTTAAGCAACACAGTAATCTGTAAATATTGTCTACATTTTCTAGATGATGAAAGTGAGGTTAATTGATGTTTAGTGACTTGTCCAGAAGTAGTAAATATTAAAAACAGAAACTGGCCCTACATTTTTATTGACTCAGATGAAAATAGAACAGACTGAAAACTGGAGGGAGCCAAAGGAGGGATTTTTGCAGGGGCTAGAGTATCTAGTCAAATCCTAGCTAAACCATGAATCAATCCTCATCTATGGCATCCTTAATATCTTCTTTAAAAGACTTCTGTGATAGAAAAGAGACCAGATTTGTAATTGTTTTCATTGTCATGAAGTTTTTCCTTATACTGAGTTTTATCTAGTTGCAACTAGGGTCGAGCTGAACAAATATAATTTTCTCTTCCACCAATAAAAACTACTTTGACTTCTTCCATTCCAACTTCACAAGAGAATCAGCTAGAATCCAGTACGACCAGAGGGACCAGCAAGAGAGAGGATTCCCCTGAGAAAGTCCTGGGGTTACCTTGGAAGTCTTTGGGAGCCGAAACTGGCCATGACCTGCACAGTACAGAGCAGTATGGGGCTATAGCACTCAGATCAGGGTAACCCACACCTGTGATCCCTAAAACTTTGTCTTTAGACTCCAGAGAGAACCCTGAAGATCTAGCACTCTAAATCTCAAAGGTCTAAGAAAGTACTACCTCAGAAGGTGGAAGTCAGGTCAAGAACCTAGGATGGGACCAAGGATGATGAATATTCAACTCAAAAGCAACCCACCAAGAAGAGTGATAGGGGTTGCAAATGATAGAGAGCAAAGATTGCAGAATCAAAACGATGGATACCATACAATGATTCCAAAAAGGAAGGGTTGTAGTAACAATTTAAAAGGAGTAAAAGAGAAAAGACTGATATTCAAAAGGAAGCTCAGACAAGTAGGGCATTTAAAAAATAAAATTTGACTATATTAATCTAGCTAGGGGCTAATTAATATAAACAATGGAGCCTATTAAGTGGTTGGATTATTCAAATTTGCACATTTGAAGTTATGAGTATATATAAAATATGGTAATTTGTTATCATCCAATGGAAATATGTAATGAAAATTGTAAAATAAATTTTATCTATTAATGTAAATTTTATCTATTAATGTAACGTAATAACAAAATATAAGAAAAATATATTTCTAATTCAAGCTGATTTCCCAATCTTTTGTCTTAGAATCAATCAAGTATTGGTTCCAAGGCAGAAGAGCAGTAAGGGCTGGCAACTGCAGTGAAGTGACTAGTTCAAGGTTACACACCTAGGAACAGTCTGGAACCACATTTGAACCAGTACTTCCCATTTCCAGGCCTGGCTCTCTATCCACTGAGCCACCTAACTGTACTTCTAATTCATATTTATTACAAAGTAATAGAAAGCAAAAAAAATTTAAATGGCTAAATTTTTTGCCTAAATATAAGCTTATACTGACAATTTGATGAAAATAACATTATTGTTATTTAAAATATTTTAGCAGGGTTGACTGAACTGACAGACACATTAGAATTAGAAATGGAAGGTGACTAACTGGATATATAGGGTGAGAGAATGAATAGCAAATTGCAAAGCTCAGGGGCTAGAAGAATGGTCATGCTGTTGACAAAAAGAGGGATGTGTGCAAGAAGGATGAGCTGAGAAGAAAAGTTCTCCAATGAGTTCTATTTTGGAGGCATTGTGCTGGAGATGTCCCCCAGAACATCTGGTCTGAAAGGTCCATTTTTGAAGACTGTCAAAACATTCTCTCCTTGATATATACTAATCCATTAACCCTATAAAAACAGTAAATCAAGTTTGATATGACTTTTCTTAAAGAATATCCATGTGCCCTCTATCATATCACAAGGCTTTATGAATTGGCTCTTTTTTTATCTATCATATCAATGAATAGCTCCAGAACTTTCTCTATAATGGGAAAAAAATAATTCTTAAAGAAGTTGTTTAACTGTAAATGGAATTTACTACCAACATAAAGGTGGCGAGTTCTACATACAATTCCATCCCAGTCTGCACTATGCAAGATTCTTTAAAAAACTAAAAGTAAGAAGGGCATTAGAGACAAATCTATCCTTTACAAATCCTTTTACAGTAAATACCTGCAAAAAACCTTTATAAAACCACAAGATTTCTAAATCTCACATTATAGGGTATTTGGTAGAACATCATTCATTACAACAAAATCACAAAAAGGGAAAAGACCATCCTGAAAGGAAGTGTCCTCCTTTAGTCTTTTATGATAATGGAGCTTGCCTTGCTAGTTTGTTTCTTTCACATATCCTCTCTAATTTTGCTATTTTCTCACATGTACAACCTTCATTTGTTGTCTTCTTAATTTACTCTTCCTCTAAGCTGCAAATGTAATAGTTCACTATGCATTTTGGAAGCTCAGCAAAGCATAGCAGTCTACCATGCAAAGTAAAGATCAGATGAAAATGAGCAGACTTCATGCCTTACAATCATATACCTGCTTCCACTGTCAATTGATCAGTCTCTCCCTCCCCAAGTACTCATAATTATACTCTCATGTACAAGGAAGCTATTTGGAAAGAATATATAATGAACCTATTCAAGGGGCAAATGATACCATGTGCTTGTGCTCATTCTCTCTCTCTCTCTCTCTCTCTCTCTCTCTCTCTCTCTCTCTCTCTCTCTCTCTCTCTCTCTCTCTCTCTCTCTCTCTCTCTCTCCCCCTCCTGTAACATACCATCAATAGAGGGCCAGCTAGGTGACTCAATGGATTGAGAGCCAGGCCTAGAGATAGGAGGTCTTAACTGACCTCAGACATTTCCTAGCTATGTAACCCTGACCTTAACCCCAATTGCCCAGTCTTTAACACTCTTCTGCCTTGGAACCAATACTTAGTATTGACTCTAAAAGGGAAGATAAAGGTTTAACATTTTTTTCCAATTTGGATTCATTCTAAGAACAAAGAAGCCTATATCTACATGTTAACAAGATGGATATATGTATGCTCTTCAACCATGTAATCTAAGGAAAAATGGTGCTACACAGAGAGGAAGGGATCTTGGGTAGAGAAAACATGGCAACACTTTTAGAGCAATTTTTTTTTCTATCTGTTTGGCCTTCATTCCTTATCCCCTTATTTATGATATTTTCTTACCCTCTTCTTCCTTCCTGGCAGCCCTATTGCTCATTCCTGATTCCAGGCCCCCTGGTTTTCTAATTCTGAGGCAAAGAGTTAATTAGAAGTTTTCTTCTACCCTGGCCTGCAAATTCATGAGTCAATATGACATTAGAGAAGGAAAGCAAAAATTCATTTCTTTATGTTGGTTTGGCCTTAAACAGATGTCTAGGCTGCTTGTAAATTTAATCATAGAATAATTCTGCTGCCACCAGAAAGAGAAAGAAAAAGAGAAAGAATAAAGGGAAAAGAGAAACTATTTCAGGCAAGGAAGTAGTATAATTCACTGACCTAATTATCAGGGTAGTAGTAGATTGGGACATGAAGAGAAAGGAGGAGTTTATACTTCTAAATGAAGTCATGGGATGGAGCCTATGTGTATAGTTTCTTGTCCTTCACCCACTTTTGAAGGAGTAGTGTTTTTGCTTTTTTCTTAAAGTTGGGGGAAAGGTTCTGAAACTCATCAATTACCTGACAGCACCCCTGGTTAATTATTAATGACCATTCTGAAAAAAGACAGGGAAAAACCATGAGGTAGAGCACATAGACACTCAAAGAAAAATGAATGTATTATTCATGTAGCAAGACAAAGTTAGTCAACATTTTTCTATAGGGTCCCACAAAGACAGAAAGTTAGAAAATTTACCTGTAAGTGCGTGTGTCTGCCATTCAGCCCTCTTTCCACAGAAAGCTTGTAAAGAACCTGTGATAAGGAAGAAATTATTTTAAATAATAATATTTAAATAGTGCTTTAAAATATTTTTTCATTTTATTCTCACAACAGTGCTGGGAGATAGGTGCTGTTATTGCTCCCATTTAAGAGATAAGGGAACTGAGGAAGACAGAGGTTGTCACAGAGATGCTAAGTATCTGAAGCCAAATTTGAATTCAAATCTTCCTGACTCCAAAGCCCTAGGTACTTCCTGAATTGCCCCATCAATCAGTATTTGACGGTCAGTAGAATTTACTGACCTCATCAGCAGCCTAGTTGGCTGGGGCAGGAAAAAGAAAAATGGGAGTAAAGAGAGTGGGGCGCATTTAACACATCTAATTGGAATCATAACACTAAACCTATGTGAGTAGTTTCTTGTTTGGTCTGGTTTTTCTAAAAAGGGTAGTGTTTGGTCTGGTTTGTCTAAAAATTAAAGGGAAAGACCCTGGAACATGGCTTGAGTGACAGCATGTCACCTAATTCATGTGGAAAATTTTATGTGGAGAGTCCATGAAAGCAGAACTGATACTGAAGTGTTGGTTGTATTTTTTAAAATTACTTTGACAAGTCAGAAATCTAACTAACTATGAAAACAGGGCTCCCTTCAGGGTGACAGTATTCAAAATTGGGTTATGCTTCCTCCCACATGGAAGGCCGATTTCCTTCTAAAGAGAAACTCTCCCAGGTATGACCACGTGGAACAACTGCTTTTAGAGTTTTGCCTCCCTACCCACCAGCATCCTGCCTTCTCCTGTCTGGGAGTGGAGAAAGTCATATGGGTAAGTGAACACCACCCTCAATCCACCCTCTCTCCCTCACCCAAATGTTTTGGCCCTGGGTGAAAATCTTCCTTGTAAATCATCCTCTTCCTATATAGTGTCAGAGCACTGACAGACTTGCTCTTTATTCCTGTCTTGTTTTCACTGGTGATAAATATGCTTAGGAGGTGACTGAAAATCTGTTCATTTACCTCCAAAGCAACCTTACAGAGTTCTCCTGTAGCCAGGGTGCAAGGCTTTCTTTTCTTGTTCTCTGAGACATGGTATGGAAATGACACACAAGCCCTGTCCGGGAAAGGGGAGGAGAGAGACAAAGGACTCTTGTCTCTCCCCAGCTGTTGATGAGAAAGCTGGTATTTTTGGCCAGCATAGCATCTGAGGAAGGCTGGAGGTGAGGGGGCAGCAGGAAAAGGGGCCACAATAAAAATAGAAACAATTACCACTTCTACAAGGTGAAATAAGTCAAGTTCTTCTCATTCTGATAGGAATGAGGGCAGAAAGAGGGTTCTAGCCAGAAAGGGGCTGCCAAAGAGCCTCTTGTGGCCCCGAGTCCCCTAAGAAAATGAACCTGGATGAAAACTGCCCTCCTTGGCTACTGGCAACTCTCCCTGCAGCTTGGCCCAAGTGTGAACCAAACTAGACAATTCAAGCGACCTGGGGAGCTACAGCTTGTCTCCCAAAGCCCTTCTAGTCTTTGTTAAAATTTAAAGTGTTTGCTCGATGTTATCATTCAAAACTCCAAGCTGAGTATTTCATCTGAGTTCCTTCAAGTTTGGCAGCCAATGCAGCTCCTTCACCCCTGGCTCTCTGGACCACCAATGTGAGTGGCCACGATCCACATGTTGTGGTTTGGCCATGATCTCATTCAAGAGAGCTGCCACAGCAGGAAGAAAGTCTGGCGTCTTTCCCACCAAAAAGGCAGATCAAACAAGGAAAGAAGGAGCTGAATGCTAGCTCCAGTTTGAGGATGGCTCCCTGGCTTCGTGGGGGCCACATCGTATATTAGTCAGGGAAATAGTATACCTCTACCACACCCGACTATACCTGTCAGGGAAATAGTGGAAAGAAGCCTGGATCTGGAATCAGAGGACCTAGCTTTGCTGATTATTAGCTTAGCAAGTCCACTGAGCCTGTCTGGGTCCTCATCTATAAAATGATGGGGTGAAACTCTATGATATCTAAGCCCCAATCCGTCCATCACACAACTATCAAACTTTCTTAAAGTACATGTCACTTCCCTTCACAATAAAATCCATGGGACCTTGTTGACCCCTAAGAATAAACATCTTTTCATCTTCACATCTTCATCTTGTCACTGTGAAATTTTTGCTTTATGTTTTATATAGTATACAAAAGCATTAGTATAATACTATATATTTAATTTATTAGTAAATATACACATAGACAGCTAGGTGGCACAGTGGATAGAGTGCTGGGCCTAGAGTCAGAAAGACTTATCTTTCTGAGTTAAAATATCTGGCCTCAGACACTTAATAGCTGCATGACCCTGGGCAAGTCACATAACTCTGCTGGCCTCAGTTTGTTCATCTATAATATGAGCTGGAAAAAGAAATGGCATACCATTCTAGTATCTTTGTCTGGTAAACCCCAAACAGGGTCATGAAGAGTCAGACAAAAACAACTGAAAAACAACAACAAAAAATACACATATTTGGAAAGCCTGCTCAAATATTTTTCACTAATAGGGGTGGTCCAATCAGAAAAGTTTGGAAACCACTGAGCTGAAAAGCAAAAATACTTATAATTATTAATATTTTTGGCATGAGGGAAACAGTATGTTCTCATGTACAAAATTTACTCCAAGGAGAGCTTGGTGTGGCTTTTAGCTCTTATTGCTGATAACCTATGAATTTCATTCACTTTTTAGATTTGGTTTCCTTCATCTTAAAAAAAATTATTTAGCTAAGGGAGGTAACATTTTAAGAACTTTGGGGGGACCATAAGAATTTGTAGAAAAGTGACAGTGTTCGGTGAGGGTTGGAAAATGCTACAAAAGTTAACTGAAATGCTGCTGAACTCTTTCTTGTTGAAGATGTCCTTTCTTTAAATCAGTGGTTCCCAAACATTTTTGGCCTACTGCCCCCTTTCCAGAAAAAAAAATTACTTAGAGCCCCCTGTTACATGCTATTACCACCCAGTTATTCACCACCCCCAAATGCACCTGTGGCCATCACTGCCCCCCCCCATGGCTGCAGCAGCCACCAGGGGGTTTAAATCATCAGTAAATGTATGGAAGAAGTAAAGTGATTACCTGTATAAGTTCCTTCCTGCCCTTCAGATGACAATATTAAATGCTAAGATTATCTCTAAACTAAGTATAATCATTAATTCTACAGCCATAAATCAGTATTGTCTAGTAGCTTTCAAAGAATCTGAAATCAAGGATTCATTTCATTTAGACATGACACTCACTCAAAACTAGGTTCAACATAGTTGCCCTTCCCTTTCCAAGTGTTGGATGACTTCTTTATTGAATGTCAGGAGACCCAAAATGGGCTATATTTGTGGCATCTGTTTTAGTTTGCAAATAGTGATTCTGATTAGAATACTTCCAGCATTCAAATATGGTTGATTAATGATAAAGAGAAAGTTTTGCATAGAGCTGTATAACTCTCATTTCCTCAAAATATGAGAGCTCATACATTCTTTCACAGGCAGTCATTACAGGAAAGAGGGGAAAAGGCATTTACTGTAAATGCTGATCTGATGTAACTTTCCCACCTCTTTCAAAGACATAATTCATCCAAGATGCCTTAGTCATTCTCTGAGCAAAATGCCACTCTCCTGAATGTACAAATTCAAAGCCCCATGCTTGAGGAGAGAATAAGCTGTTAATCCCCAGAGAAGACAGACTAGGGGAGAGAAAGAGAAGAAGAACTTTCATATCTTATCTCAGAGTGCTTTGAGAATATATACTAAGCAGGAAAAGCTTCTGAATGGATATATTTTTTAAAAAGCAAAAAGGGAAAGTGTGGCAACATAAAACAACTGACATTTCAGAAATCAACACAAAAATTCACCATTTCTTCCTACATATTCTTCGTTAAAAAACAAGACCCTGGTGTGTTGGTTCACAAACTACATCAAATTCAAAGAAAGGATTGAATGTAAACTTTCCCTTACCTGTATGATCTCAAACTTTCTTATCAGTTAGATGCACCATCTGCAAAGTCTCTGTAAAGCCTGAACTGTCCCAGAGTCAATGAAGGCAAAAGGCAATTTCTGGTGAAGCCAGAAATCCCCTTATGAATTAATCTGCATATCCTTAGCTAGCTATTGGCTATGAGAAGGCAATGCGTGTACAAGTTAGATTTCCTGCACTTAAGGTGCCTTTTACATTCTATGTCAGCACGACTAACCCTCAACTGAGTCAAAGCTAAAGTGGGTCAGTTTTGAGGCATCTTTCTCCTAATGGCAGTTAGTGCAGGAGAAAACAAACACAGCACAAGAGTACTTTAAGTGCTGCTGGATGAGGTCAAAGTAAAAATAGTGATGATGATAATTATAATGAAAAAAATTATAAGTATCACATTGCTCCTAAAGTTTCACCATATTAATCTAAGGATTTTTAGAAGGCCAAACCACTGCCTTAAGACTCCCCCAGGGTGTGTCCAATTACCCCAGCAGAGTATACTTTAATGGGAAAAAAATGTCCAATTTCTCACTTATTTGCTATCATTTCCCCCCTCAAATCTTTCACAGTGATTAAGCATTATTATTGCAGCCTTTTCATTATTAAGAAAGAAAAGAAAAGGCTTGAACTAGGACTACATGAAAGTCTTATGATCTAACTAGCTGTCAGACATAAGTATTTAATAATTAGAAGCAACTTCAAAATTGTAATTTTGAGACTTTTATGCAAACATTTAACTAGAAGATAACAGACCCCCAAATATGGATTCTATGCATTGTTTTTAAATCATAATTATATTGGATGAAGCAGAAAGAAAATATACTTATCAAAGGTAACTGACCCCAAAATGTCTTTCACAGTAGTATAAACATGAAATAAACTTCTCAGAACAGTTATCTAATCTGAAATCTGAGCTGTCCAAAGAAGTATTCAAGGTGTCAACAAAAAGGTATATATCTCCTATTTCCCTTATTTGATGTGACATATTTATTTATACCCAAATATAAAAATAATTATACAGGTAAGCACTTCCTCCTCTCTTTGATGGGGGTATTCTTGAGGCATATGAATAAAAAGGGATCTGCTTCTGGATATACCAGGAGTCCATTAAGGTCACCAATGGAACAGACAAATATGGAGCTGCATTCAGAACCTGGAGAAAGGCCTGGATTTTCACATGATCCCCATGGGACTCATGTGCACCATGATGCCAGAAAAGATGCTGGAATGGTGAAGAACCACAATGGTGGGAAGCAAACTTGGGCACAGTGCCCTTGCTGCTATTGAAAAGAGAAGCAAAGAAGGGACATCACAGAAGGGAAAGGAGTTTTCCTAACAATCCAGAGAGGTGTAGAATGAGTCTATTTTCTGCTGGGGCTTTTTTCTTGGACTGTTATTAAATAAGAACTGTTTTATGATTGATGTCTTGTAAGCCTAAGTGTTGAAGGGGCCCTTTCAGAAAAGCAAAATAAGCCAGATACTCATATTTCTCAGGGTTTCTCTAAATGGGGGACATTAGCCTGAGAAATACTGCAAGAGGTTCCTCAAAATTTTATTTAGGCTGACACACTGATCAGAGATCAGGATTGTTTTGCATTTATATACGCATCTACATACCCACAGATATACACATACATACCCCCCCTTTATATGTAACAAAATATAACATAACATAATATAATATAATAAAATGTATTAAGAACATATTAAAAGTGTGTGTGTCTATTAGGTTACAGGGTGAGGAACTTCCCCTGATCTCTTGAATGATGTGAGTGTCCTGGCAGAGCAGTGCAGAGCTTGGTGCTTTTAGGTCATGTATGAAATCACATGAGGTCCTTCACCTCCCTTCCTTACCCCCACCTTCTAATGACAGTGGCAGGGAGGGGGACAGTGTTGCCTAAGTCTCAAAGCAAAGACGGTTTGCACTCTCTCTTTTTCTTTCTTGCACTTTCTTTTTTCTTCTGCTCTTCTGCACATGGGGCTTGTAATGCCTTCTCCCTTGGCCTTCCCTAGAGAGGTAAGGGAGGGGGTCCCTCCTGGATCCTGTCAGAAATGACCATTGCTTGGAGTGAGGACCTCAAGGCCCTGCTTTCTTCTGGTCTGTGTTTCTGTGTCTGAGTACAGGTGACTAAACAGGATTTCAGAAATGGGCAACTCCATGAGTTTGAAAGGTTGAACTCTGAGTCAGAATGCATGTAGTTCACCCAAGGAGGTCCAGCAATCTGCAGGATCATAAGAGCTTACTTATTTGTCCCAATTACATATAAAGACATATATGTGTCTTCTATAGTGCTTGGAGGGGAAGGGAAAGATGCCTAGGAATTTTAATGTAACCAATCAATCAACCAAATCAATAAAAATAGAGAGAGAGAGAGAGAGAGAGAGAGAGAGAGAGAGAGAGAACAAACCTAGAGTTAGAGCAAAATTTAAATTTGGCCTCAGTTGAACTCAATTGTGGTATATGAGGGTGATGGAATACTGTAGTGCTATAAGAAACAATGAGCCGAATGACTACAGATAAAGCTGGAAAGACATCTATGAATTGATGCAGAATGAAATAAGCAGAACCAGGAGAACATTGTACACAGTAACAGCAATACTGGGTAACAATCCACTGTGATAAACTTTTGCTACTAACAGCAATACGATGATTCAGAGCAATTTTGAAGGACTTAGAAAAAGAATGCTATCTATCTCCAGAGAGAACTCTTGCAGTCAGAATGCAGATAGAAGCATGTAACATCACTTTTTTTTTTTGGTATATGTGTTAGGGCTTTTGTTTTATAAGATTATTCACTTACAAAAGTGAATAATATGGAAATGTTTTGTGAGATAATACATGTATAACCCGAACTGAACAGCTTGCCACCTCCGGAAGAGGGGAAGGGGAAAAGGAAAGGAGACAATTTGGATTATATAACTTCAGAAAACTCATATGAAAATGTGTTATTAAAATAAAATAATTTAATTTTTTAATTTAAATAGAAAAAAATTAATTTGGCCTCAAACAATTTCTGGCTATGTGACCCTGGACAAGTCTTTCAATTTCTATTTGCCTCAGTTTCATCATCTGTAAAATGAGGACAATAATAGTATTGATTCCACATAGCTATTGTAAGAATCAAAGGTGAAAATATTTATAAAGGGCTTAGAATAGTGCCTGGCATATAGTAGGCACTTAATAAATGCTTGTTCCATTACCTTTCCTCCCATATAGGATAAATCAAAAGGAAATAGGGAAATATAAACTTACATAAATATGAAAAATGGGCAGGTAATAGAATAATCATACAAGCAACATATAGCTCTTTAAAATTGTCAGGGATGCTAAATTCCACAATAAGGTTTCTTTGATTCATTTTAAATTTTTCCAAGAAGGACTAGAGCTTGGGGTGGAGGAGATGGTGATGACAGGTGGCAAAGAAAAGGTGGAGCTACTCAATTTTTATTTTGCTTCTGCTTTCTCTGCTAAGGAGAATTGACTTTTGCTTGGGCAATCGAAGAACAGAAATTGCCGGAAGGATCATGGTAAAATACAATTTAACTAAAGAGTACTGGTAAATCTCTCCGGGATTATCTCTTAAATTAAAAAAAATTGGTATTAATCTAGTTTTTGTTTTCAACAGCTCTATTACATTTGAAAATTACCCTGCCTTCATTAAAAATATTTTCAAAGATTCCTGCTAGCTTAGTCAATAATAAAATGTTCTCTTAATGAGGTTATGGGGTACTCAGAACTTCAGCTAACTGTAGTCATTAGGGAAGAGATTAGGTCAACCAACATCTACTGCAGGCTCCTCTAATGAGCTCTACTCAGTCCTAATGACAGTGTACCTATGGTGCCTCCTAGAGCTGCTTCAACACTGTGAGAAAGAAGCGCAATTAACTGTGCAGCATATATTTTAATACGTACCTACTTTAAATGAGGGGCCATTAATGGACAAAGGGACTGGGACTGACTATTTACCTATCTTTCTATAATATTATTATAAAGGCAAATTCACCACAGACTAAAGGATATGTATTTATTCAGACACTTAAAAAACAATGCCAGTGTAATTTTTACTATATTTAGGGAATCACTTTTGTGTTTTTCCCCTTTAAGATGAAATCATCTCAAGTGATAATGGAAACTGATATATATAGTATATAATTCATAAAAATAAGCATTATATATATATATATATATATTTTTTAAAGAACAGAAGGAAGGTCAAACCAGATTTGAAACTATAGGATGTAAGAGCTGGAAGGAGCCTTGAAAATCATTTGGTCCTATGCCTCACCTTGCAGATGAGGGATTTTTAAGATAAAGTTAGTCTAGGAATCTTGTACTATATTGGACTCATGTAGGTCCTACCCTAAGTATCTATGTCCATTAATCAATTAAATTTCTTTGGTAACATCAAGACCACCAGTATTTTCAATTTCAAGGTATATATGGGAATAAATGAATCCATATTAAAATTTGTAATTTCAACTACTGGGAAGACTTTACGTAGACTTTCAAGTAACTCTAATGAAGATTGGGTTAATGCAAAGACAATATTACTTTGATGGCAGAAAACAAAGAAGAATTAAGAAGCCTTTTGATGAGGATGAAAAGGAGAGAGTAAAAGCTGAGATCCTGGCAACTTGTTCCCATCACTTACTAGGCAAACAGAAGAAGAAGAAATGGAAGCACAGTTTCAGATTTTATATTCTTGGGCTCAAAGATCACCGCAGATAGCAACTGAAGCTATTAAATGAAAACATTTGCTCCTTGGATGGAAAGCGATGGCAAATATGGACAGTAAACTAAGAAGCAGAGACATCATCTTGCCAAAATGTCCATAGTCAAAGTTGCCATTTTTCCAGTAAAAATGTATAGCTGCAAGAATTGGTCTATGAGGAAAGCTGAGTGCCACAGAATCAACACTTACAAATTGTGTCACTGGAGAAGAATTCTGAGAATCCCCTGGACAGCAAGCAGTTCAAATAAGTTAATACTTAAATTATTTCAGACTATTTACTGGAAGGTCACAATGAAGCTGAAGCTTAAACACTTTGGCCATCTAAGGAGAAGGTAGGACTCATTGGAAAAGACCATGGTGTTGGGAAAGAGTGAAGGCAAAAGGAGAAAGGGGCAGCAAAGGATGAAATGGACAGATAATGTCATAGAAACAATGAACATGAACTTGGACAACTTCCAAGAGAGCTGAGAACAGAAGAGCCTGGTGTGCTACAGTCCATGGGCACAGGAAGAGTTGGACAAAACTGAATGACTGAACAACAATAAAAAAAGAGTTAAAGGTTCATTTAATTGGTATTTAAACTTGATAGTATATAATTAACCTCACTAAGGACAACTGTTCCTGAGACAAAATGGAATATTACATAAACTGTTACCGGGTACTAACTCTGGAATCAAATCATTCAAAATAATTGTGGAAAAATTATCCTTATATTAGCTAAGTATAGATAACAATGGTGGTATATTTCATTGCCTTCAAGAAGGGCTGACCTTCTAGCAAGTGGGCATCACTTTTTGAACTCTAAAATCCCTGTTGACAGCATCTGATTTTAAACATTTTCTGAGCACTATTTCCCAGCATCTTTAAAAAGTGTGTGTCAGGAAGCAAAGCCATTACAAGTACAAGTAAAAGGAAATGACCACAGAGAATATACTGTTTCCAGTTGGCCGGAACTAGGGACTTGGTAAAGGGAAAGATACCAACGTTATGCAACAATATTTACTTAGAAGAAAAAGACAACCGCCTTGTAAGCTGGGAACATTTTCTTAAGAATGTAAAAAATGCCTCCACATACCTAGAAATTTCAAATGAAATATTCTGCCATGTCAAGACTCAAGCTTAATAGAGCAAAGTTCACATATTTCTAGAATAACATTTTGGATACTCAGTTTTTAAGCATGACGAATTTATAGAAAAGTCAATGAAGGAAGAATTCTGAGCTGTATGGAATGCATCCAAAAAGTCAAAGTGCTCTCTTCTCACCTCTGCCTTTCAGAATCTATGTCTTTCCTCTGAATAATGGAAAATCCAGTAAAGAACCCTGAGAAGAGATCATGAAACATGCCTCATGGGAGAAAGATGACAGGCCACTTGGACGGAATATTTTATCCATCGTCAAATATAGTCGATTAGATATTTTTACTTAGTTGTCATACAAAAAGGTTCAAAATGGAGGAGGTGAGGGTTCAAAACAACTTTGTTGTCAAGACTGAAGACATCAGTTTGCTATCCACTCATTTCATTTGTGTTCAACACTTCATGAACCCATTTTGGATTTTCTTGGGAAAGATAATGGAGTGGTTTGCCATTTCCTTCTCCAGTTCATTTTACAGATGAGAAGGTAAACAAAGTTCAGTGAATTGTCCAGGTCACACAGTTCGGCAAGATGATGTCTCTACTTCTTAAGTTTACTTTTAGTTACATTTAATAGCTTCACCTGCTATCTGCAGTGATCTTTGAGCCCAAGAATATAAAATCTGAAACTGCTTCCATTTCTTCTCCCTCTATTTGCCTAGGAAGTGATGGGAACAAGTTGCCGGGATCTCAGCGTTTACCCTCTCCTTTTCATCCTCCTCAAAAGGCTTCTTAATTCTTCTTTGTTTTCTGCCATCAAAGTAGTATTGCCTTTGCATTAACCCAATCTTCATTAGAGTTACTTGAAAGTCTATGTAAAAGTCTTTCCAGTAGTTGTAATCAATCATAAACTTGAGAACAAGTATGATAATAGTCTTCTCCTGTGGGTCCCATTTATATAAAATAGCAATCTGGTGCCCAGGCATGCAAGTGTCTGGCAGCAGAGAGGAGAGCCCTTAGAGCCTGAGAAAAGAACTACTCCTGCTCTTATCATGGTGCCGGGGCACATAGTAGGCACTTAAGAAAGGCTTACTGACTTAAGTAAGGGCAAGGGGGGGGGGGAGGACTCTAGCCTCAACTCTGGGCTTTCTAACAAGGTAATGAAGTTTGGCTAACTGATACCAACTGATGCTTGTGGTAGGGGAAGGGAAGCACATCAGTGAGTACTCAGGAATGATGGCATTAGAAAACTATATCCCTAACCTGGGGCAAGTAGCCATTCAGGTTCTGGGAACTTAAAGCAAGTCCAGAATGGATATGTGCCATGAAAGAGATAATACAATGTACTCTCAGAGTGAGGGGAAGATCTGATGGAAGAGGAGGCACTGGTGGTGTTCTAGGAATTGCAAAAGACAAAGGGAAGGAGGGGAAATGCATTCCCCACACAGGGGATTAACCAGTGTAACAGGCATGGAGAGAGGTGAGATGGAATGTTCTGACAGCTAGTGGTCCATCCTGGCTGGAACAAGAAATGCATGTTGTTGTTCGATTGTTTTATTTGTGTTCAACTCTTTATGACTCCATTTGGGGTTTTCTTGGCAAAGATAATGTGGTGGTTGGTCATCTCCTTCTCCAGCTCATTTTACAGGCGAGGAAACTGAGACAAGCGTTTGTGACTTGTCAAGGGTCACACAGCTAGGAAGTGTCTGAGGCCAGATTTGAATTCAGGAAGATGATGAGTCTTTCTGATTCTAAGCCCAGTGTTCTATCACCGCACCAACTAGCTTGCTTATATGAAAAGGGAGAACTGGAAATACAACTCAAACTGCTCTTTTTTTTTTTTAATGTACAAAAAAGACTTCCAGGAAGATAGCAAATGAAAGATGGTAGAGATGAGTTTCTCATATTTCCCCTATTCAAGCTCCTACTACACAAATTGATAGAAACATAAAAAGAAACAAAATTCAATTCTGATGCCATCTTTATGAATTTTATTTTTCTTTCAGGATTGGACATTTTTTTAAAGTTCTGAAACAACTTAAGAGATTTTGACTTAAGAGAAACAAGGAGGAAAAAGGTAAAAAGAAATGCAAACTGAAGTAACACCAGAAATAAATCCAGTCAACTGGACCCTAGATATACCCTCAAAGCATTAAAAGAACATTTGAACAACAACAACAAAAAAACCCGAAGAAGGAATTAAGGGAAGTTATAAATGTAGTTTAAAAATTGTCGCATGAATCAAATGAAGCTAAAATATCTGAAGAGGAGATAATGAGAAAAAACAAATATGGCAAGTATCAGAATAAATGCACTGGGAAAAAGAACAATAGCTAATGAGGGCAAAGTGGAAGAACATGCTTAGAAAATAGACAAGGAAAATAATTTTTTTTAGCAAATACAATGAGGAGTTACAGATCTAAAAGGTTTCAGAATTAGAATCATACCGGAATACAACAAAAAAAATCAGCATGTTTCAATAAATTAATCTGCTATTCTTTTTTCTATCACAAGGAATACTCCCAAATGACGACAAGAAGGCACACATACAATTTGAACAAGGAAACAAGGGGAAAATGGAATGAACATGGCACTTGCTGTGGAGTGAGAGGATTTGAGTTCAAATAATGTTCATTACCTAGGTGACCTTGGTTAGTCACTTGATCTCCCTGAACTTTACTTTCTTTAACTGTAAAAAATAGAGGAATGGATTAACATGGCCTCTGAGGCTCATCATAGCTCTGGTTTTATTACTCTGCATAAGTATTTACAACAAGGACAAATTATTTAAATCATCATGAACTTTAAGACTACAGAGGTAATATTAAAATATTTTAATTCATTAGACATTACAGTAGAATAGAAACTTTTTGTAGGTATTTAAAATCTTTTTTATGCTACTTTTAAAAAAATCTTATTTTACTTCTATATCTTGTTTTTCTCCTAGCTTAGTGTCCAAATTTATCCTCTCCCACTCCTACCCATTCAAGTCATCTACCCTTTAAAGTTCAAAAAGGAAAAAAAGAATTTTACCCAAATCACCAAACTACCCAACCATAAGAAGTATACTTCCTCAACTTCTCAGAAGTAAAGCTCTATCAGTTATAATTTACTAAACAATAATAATTATGAAGGCCAGCATTTATAGAGCACTTTAAAGCTTGCAAAGCACTAGACACGATAACTCATTTGATCACTATAATTGAAAGTGATCAATTTCCCCTTTTTTCTTTTCTTTTTTATTTACCCTGACACAACCATTGTGTACATTGTTTTCTCAGCAATATTTATTTCATCCAGGATTCCAGAAATTTATATAAAATGTCCATATTTTTCTGAATTATTCATGTTCATGGTTTCTTGTGGAACAATAATATTCTTTTACATTCATTTATGAACTAGGTGGATTTATTCTATTCACTTCTTTGCTACTATGACAACTGCTGTCCTCCTTGAGTTCTATCCCTAGCAATAGGATCTCTGGGTCAAAGGATCTATATTTCTAAAAAGTTGATTGATGACTTTTTTTTTCATCATCATTTCCAAACATATCTCCCCCACACCCTTCTTTTCCTAAGAACTATCCCTTATAATTAAAAAAAAAAAAAGGATGGGGGCAATGGCAGCTCAGCAAAACTAAACAGGATATCAAATGAGTGTGACAGTATATCTAACCTAATGTTCTGTATCCATATTCCCCCAACTCTATAAACAACAAATGGAAGTGGGTTTTTCTTATCTCTCCTTTGGAGCTGAGTTTGGTCAAAATAATTAAATAGCACGTAGCTTGGATTCAGTGTATTTGTCTTTCATTACATTATAGTTACAGTGGACACTGTTTTCTTGGTTCTGCTACTTCAATTTGCATCTATCCATGTTCATTTTCCCACACTTTTCTGTACTGTTTATGCTAGTAATTTTTTACAATATAGTAATATTCCACTACAATAATGTTCCATATTTTAACTACTTTCAAAAGATGTGCGTATATTTATTCTTACATTTTTGCTACTACAAAAAGTGATGTAATAAATATTTTTCTCTTTAGGGGTATATGCCTAGCAGTACAATCCCTGGGTCAAAGGGTACAAATATTTTAGTTAGTTTTTTCCATGTAATTCTAATTTTTTTCCAAAATGTTTCATAGTTCTATAAATACTATATTAGTGTAACCATCATTCTATATGCCTTCCACAGTGGCCTATTTCCATTTTTTGTCAGCTTTGCTAATTTGCTGTGTGCAGGGGTGAAATTTAAGAATTATTATGACTTATGTTCCTCTTATTGTTTTGGAACGATCAGACATAAAATTATTAATAGTTTGTATTTCTTCTTTTGAGAACTGCTTGTTCATATCCTTTAACTACTTTTAGGGAATAGTTCTGAGTCATTTGGTTTTTTTTTTTAACTTTTCATACTGTTAACTATATGTGTGGATATACAAATGTGTGTGTTCACTATCAGAACTGTATCAAAAATATTTGATGAAAAGATTTTTCTTCCCAGTTGACAATTTTCCTTCTTATCCTGGATGCCATGAGTTTTATTCATGTAAAAGTTTTCAATTTCATAAAACTGAATAATCCACTTTATTTTTTATGACCCACACTACACACCCTTTTATGATAAAGAATCCTTCCCCTAGACAAAGCTGTAAAAACATCTCATATTACTCTTTTCTAAATATTTCCTTAATATCACTTTTTATATTCTGGTCACATCTTCAACTTGAGCTTATTGTGGCATAAGATATGACATTTTTCTTCCCAGAAGTACCTGCCAAATAGGGAGTTCTTTCCTCTCTTAATTTACATTCTAGGATTTATGAAACACTCTAATGAATTCAATTATTTCTGATTCTTTATCTAGTCTGTTCTACTGATCTACTTTCCTAATTTTTTAAACAATACCAAATAATTTTGATGATTCACTGTTTAATAATATAATTTTAAATCTCCAAATGTTATTTTCCTTTCATTCCTAGCTTTTTTATTCTTTTCTTTAATATTATAGGTCTGTTGTTCCTCCAAATGAATTGTTTTTTAAATGTTCTTATTGGTTTTTTTTTTGTTTCTTATACCACTATTATTCATCTAAGTATCCCTCATCTTACTTTCCTAAAGGGCCATTCCATATTACAAAAATAGTATTTTTTAGAAAGGGAAAAAAGTTCCAGCACAACTAATTAATACACTGAAAAAAATTCACGAATACTTGCAATGTGTAAAACATGTGGGGCCCCCTACCTCTATAAAGGGGTGTGTTGGGAATGTCTTCTCATATTTCTTGACTTGAATCCTGCTTATCTTTATAATTTTGTTACAATGACTTTGGATTTTTTTAGTGTGTTATTGCTCTATTTTACACTGTTGTGGTTACAGTGCATAGTGTTTTGTTGGCTCTGCTTACTTTACTCTGCATCAGTTCACACAGATCTTTTTGTGTTTCTCTGTATTTATCACAAGCATCATTTTTTACAGCAAAGTAATATTCCATTACACTAATATACTACAATTTGTTTAGCCATTCCTTGAATAATGGGCATCTATTGTTTCCAGTTCTTAGCTATTGTAAAGAGTACTGTTATAACTATTTTGGGAGTATGTGTAGACCTTTTTCTTATTGATGGCTTCCCTGGGGGGTCCAGTAATCCTCCAAATTTTTTAAAAATTATTTTATCTAGCTCTCTTATGTACCTCCTTAATAGTCTGACTGTTATAAAACTAATTCTGCAAATTAATTTAGGTACTATTGTCATTCTTATTATATTAATACAGACTCAATCATGAGCAATGAATTACCCAATTGTCTGTCACTTTGATCTTTTGTGCATTTTTGAGTTTTAAAAAATCCAAGTATAATAGGGAACTATTTATTATTTCTTCCTGGATTATGTTATTGTTATATTTAAAAAATAAATGATTTTGTGGGTTAGTTTTATCGATTTTGTTATTGTAGCTACTAATTTTCCCAATTATTTCTTTTACTGATTCTCATTTCATTCTTTATCTTTGAATAACTATTATTTAGTTGCACTCAGCACTTATCAATGGTTGTTGAGAAAAAACAGAATAACATCACAAGATTTTTAAAATAAAAAAACAGAAATGTACAAAGTTGGATTAGAACAATTGATATTCTAATCATTTTCTAGAATTGTATTACAATCAAATCTAAAATCATGAATGAAGGTAAGAAAAATTTAGCAGTTAAAAGATTTCAAGAAATCCTTAAAGAAAAATTCACAAATGAAAAATGACTTTTCCAATAGAAAGATGACCTGGAAAGAAAAGTAATGAACCCCCAAACAAAGCACCAGGTGTATCTTCGTGGATTAAATTCTAAACATAAAAAACATCAGCTTCCAAACAAAGATAATAACTATCACATTACTATGTCAATTAAAATATTGAATGTTATGGTTGGGTCAAAAGAATCATTAAGATGTATCACCACAATCAACTGACTGTGCAAAATTAGCAAAAGGAAGGGGTGACAAACAGTAGACTGAGAAAAGAGAAAGAGGAATGAACAATTTCAAATCAAAACTATCTTTAACAAAGGGGAGAGAAAGGTCAGGTACTAGAAAGTTTATAGATTTAGTAAATACAAAATTTTCAGTTTTGTCTAATGTTGTTTGTCTTAGCTATGTAGACATGATAAAATAAGAGTTTTTATTCTCTTCTAAAATATAAAGTCAATGTGGCCTCAAAATATAGTAGGAAATAATTCAGATCTAATGGCTGTAAAATACATGTGAATAAAATTAATTCCTTTTTAAATAAATTTGTAAAAGGTTATGTTAATTCAGTGGATGGAGCGCCAGGTCCTAGGTTCAAATCTGACCTCAGGCACTTCCTAGCTATGTGAAGTGACAAGTCACTTAACCTTAAATTGCCTGACCCTTATTGCTCTCTTCTGCTTTGGAACCAATAGATTCTAAGACAGAGGGTAAGGGGTATAAAAAAAAAGATAGAAGGGAGAAAAAGGGTTATGGGTATTATTAATTTTTTTAAATCTTCAGGCTGCACATATAATGAAAGGAATTTCCAAACAGTGTATAACTGAATAGCTGGTCTGAAATGTACTATGCAATGGTCATTACTTCTTCAATATTGCTTCACTGTTTCAAAAGTCTGTGATTTTGTCAGTCAGTTGTGGATATTCTGATATCAATGCAGGCTATCATTCCTTTAACAAATGAACAGATATCATAGACATTTATGTAATTGAGAATTCCATCACTGTGTGGCCAACCTACGTATGATTTTGTCTGACTCAGGAGGACCATTCCTCAAATAATCAACATGGATCTGTCACTAGGGCCATACATGAAAAGCTCTTCTTCTCTGATAGGATTGGCCTACTTTATGGTTACCTGTATGCATCTTTATTTACCCCAATACTACAGAAAGCTCAGTGAGGCAGGAATTGTGCCTTTTTTGCCTTTCCCCATTCTAAGTCCCTTAGCACAATCCTTTGCATGTAGCAGACATAACATTAATGAATATTTGTTGAACTGAACTGGCAAAAATTAAGGACTTCCTTGATGATCATAAAGACAATAAATGGAAAAGTCAGCATTTCAATCCAGGTCTTTTGACATCAAATCCAGGGCTCTTTCCACTAAATACATGGAGTCTCATGACCAGATAAAATCCAGAACACCTTCTTAAACACATTTGGAGAAAAAAAAACCTTTAAATTAAAAGGAATTTTGGCAAAAACTAATGAAAGTCTTTCAATTCTTTTAGAATAAACTTAATAAAATATTTACACAAATTAGCAAAAATATAGTAAAGTAGAAAATGTTTGACTGATTCAGACCTCAATGAATGATCTAGGTAACTGGGACAAAATGTCCTTAATTTTAGCTTAAATTATCCAGAATCTGTTTCACTTTTCCACTTTATTTAGCTTATCTAAAAAAGGTATCCTTTAGAAAATAAGACTGTGGTTTAACAACCAGTTTTGAAATCTATATGTATGGTACAGTGCTGTTAAACTAAGAGTTTCTCGTTGAGTAAGATAATCTACAAGCCAACTCAAAACACACTGTTTAACATTCATATTCAAAGACATAAATTAAGCTAGGCTACTGAGGGCGTAAAGAATTCTTTATAATTATTTTATTTATTTAAATGCCCACCATATTCAAGATGTTAGAGATAAAAAGAAAAAAAAACACCACCACCAACACAGAGCCCCTGCCTTCAGGAGCTTACATACTAGTACATATCCAGGCAAAGACATTCAAAATAATACAAAGTTATTTCAAGAGGAAGAAAAGGCTAACAACTGGGGACTGGAGGAAAGGCTTTCAGTAGCCCAGGAACTCAGACTACACTGGTGGAAACAGAGAGTCCCAGTGTGGATTTCCTACATTTTTCTGTTGACTTCCACCTTTTGAAGTCTATGGCAAGAGGACTGGAGGCTAGGTTTTGAGGTACAGAGAGATGGCTCTTTGGGACCCTCTATGGTATTTCAGGACAGTGCTATGGACCTTTGAGCTTCTGGGCTTAGGTGTCCTGGTCTGAGTTTTGTTGTCCCCAGAATGATAGCTGCTGTTCCCAAACACTGCCAAGATCCAAATTGTGGATTTCTGACCACAACAGGGCTTTCTCGTGTGAACCTTTCACTTCTGCTACCTCTGGACAGAAAGTTTTGCAGGCTACAGTTGTCTCCAAGTAGGTTTTGATCATTTTTGGAGGCTTTGTTGTATTTGCTGGTGTGGTATGGTATTGGCTGGTGTGGATTTTTCGGGGGGGGGAGGCTCCCTCCTCTATTGCCCATCAGCTTCTAAGTTGCTTTTTTTAGTGCAGTTCTGGAGTGGATGAAGTCATTTACTGTAGTTTTTCATTGTTAGGCTTTATGATAACTTCAGTTTTTTGCTGAAGTAGGTATGTGGGGTAGACGGGCTGCCTGCCTCCATTCAAACAGCTACTTCAGCTGAAAATAATAAAGAGGAATTTTCAAGAGGCAAAGAAGGACAGATGGAGATAAAGCTATAAATGGAATTTTAAAAAAACAGGAGAAGTGAAAGTGGAACACCAGAAATACTGAGGACCAAATCTCCCCTGGAGAAGGGATAGTGATAGTTTCAGGAAAGCCTGGGAAGATTTCAATGAAGACTTTACTTATCACTTCCTAGAGGTGAAGCAATATATTTAGTGGGACAGACCTGCAGAATAGAGAGAAAACACAAACGAGGAAAGAGGAAATGGCAGGCACAGAGCAACGGATGATCCACCTGTATCAAGCCCATGGGAGGAGGCCCTGATGGAGAGTGCTCTTCAGAAAAGCATCACAAGCTTTACATGATAAAAAAAATGGGCTTCATATGTTTACCTTGGGAATAGTTCATTTGGTAGGTCACCTTCTCTCAAAGTTTTCTGTGTCTGCATGGGAAGCATTCTGTCATAGGAGAAAGATGTTTGAGTTTCTGGGATAGCTTGCATTTCTCTGAAATGATAGTAGGGGGGACATGGACCAAAAGAATAAGTGGCACAGTTTTCAGGAAGGAAAAAGATAATGGGGGCACATAAGGTAGAGTACTAGATTACACCTATTGGACAAAGGCCATGTTCTATGGGATAGCACTGCTTCTGTCTAATGTTGGTTCCTTCCACAAAATGGATATTTCTAAAAGGCAAGGCAGAGAAAAATGAATGATGGGCCAAGATCCTAGAAGGCAAATGAAAATTGCTTAGAAGACAGAGTTTAAACCTGACACTTTAAGAATTTTTAACAGACAACTTAAAGAACTAAGAATCAGAGAAAATTTTTTCAGAATTCACTGGCAGAGCATTAAAAACAAAACAAAGAGAAATGTTTTAGGAAAAGGCACAGTGAAAAGAATATGAACATAAGACGTTCAAGAGGAAGAGAATAAAGGAGATTTTTTAACCTACTGCCCAAATGAAAAAAAAAAGGGAGGGGGCAAAAGCAAAGAATAAACAAACAACATTTTTTAAGTTTAATATCAATAACTAGAAAAAAGGTAGGCAAGTGGAAGGAACTGGTAGTGGATGGGGAAAAGAGCCTGTAGAGTTTCAAACAGATGTTCACCTAATAATCAATTTTTACTTGACTTAAAATTTGTATTAATGCTGAACAAGCTACAGTGTTGTCAGCATGAAACTTTCTAACTTCTTTTCTAGGCAGATGATGGTATCTCAACAGTACTCAATCTAAACAGACATATGAGAGATTGCGCTATATTAGACCTCTTTAATTAAAAGTTGTGTAATTTCGTAAGGAAGATAAAAAATCAAAAGTATGTGGATAGGGAAACTTATATGGGGGGAGGGGGGAAGCATACCTTAACTTAAATCTGTCTTTTTTCTTTTCTTTCTATAAAAGAAAAAAAAAGAAATAATTTTTTACTTTCATATGTACTAAGTTTGTAAAGTATGAAAGTAAGCAGAAAATTTCATTTTCTCCTACTTAATATTTTGGCTATTAGAATGTAAATTCCTTAATGGAAGGGACAGTTTCACTTTTATCGTTGTATCTGCAGTGCTTAACGTGGTATTTTGAATCTAGCAGTTAATAAATGCAGATAGATTATCAAATGGCAGATAACTGTAAAGACTGTCAAATTTAAAAAACTCAGTAAATATAAAATGAACACTTCCAAATGAAATCTAAGAACATAAAATAACTTAAACATAGACTTTTTCATAAATGTTGGCAAATGTACTTCAGCATCTGTTAAGCAAACAAATGTTTGACACACTTGCTAATACTTTTAAAATGCATATATTGTAACATGAAGTGAACAAAGTATACTATTAGACACAAACAATTACTGTAAAATTGTAAAATGACTCAGCAACATATCAGAGAAACTTCACCCCAGCTTGTATGGAACTGACTGCTTGTACAACCCTGTAGAGCAAGGTATCACTATCAGGAGTACATTCAAAGAAAGATACTTGGATGAGTAATTTTTGGTTTGGTGTTCATACAGTCAAATTTTTTGGAGCTTCTATGACCATCTAATGATCCTGTAGAAACAGAAAGCCGATATATCATTTCTTTCTGGCTGGTTAACAATAAACCACTATTGATTCTTCAGTCATCCTGGAAAGACCCACACTGCTCATTATAATCTATAAAAAATATTTATGAATTGAGTAACCTTAGAAGCAAAGCCTTATTTCCAACCTAACAAGATAAAACTTGCTTTTGAAATCAGTGAGAACTTTACCAGAATAGAGTATGCTGCATATTTGACCATATCACTTTAATTGGAAAATAGTTCAAGTTCTCAAATTGCAAAGTAGATGGGCACTTAGAATGGAGTTTAAGTTGTTCTGGCACTAGTTATACCTACAACTGAATGGATGCTTTAACCAAAAGCAAATACAAATACCCAAATGGCTTCATGATTTCATCAATGTGAAATTACCTTCAATGACAAAGATTGAGAACTATCAACCACTAACCCAAATCCTCCATAACTCTTGCCTATGTTCTTCTGTCAATTTATCAGATAGGATTCATCAAATGTGATGAATGCCTTTATGCTATTCTTTTAACAATGTAAGAATACTAATGGAATATATGCACTATTCAACGACTATTCATTACTCTTACCGCATGACTAGCACCGTATTATTTTTCACACATACATTTCTTTGAGAACATCTTTTATACTGCTCCTCTTTCATAATTTTCTCAGTTGTAATCTGTTATAGTCTCCTTGTGCCTTAGTCACCTCTTCTTTGGAGTATATCATAACTTGAAGCCATACAATGGAAGAATGCTAATATTAAAAATGTGGACCCTGGTTTCAGGAAGAATCTTAGGGCAAAGGGAATCTAACCCATTCTCCTGATGACCAATTCTAAACTTAGCTCACTGTTCTTTTGTTCAAGACTATGTATGTATAGAGTTATCCATCTCTCTAGGTCTACTTTCTATCTATCTATCTATCTATCTATCTATCTATCTATCTATCTATCTATGAATTAGATATGCTCCTTGAAAGCAGGCATTGTTTCATTTTCATCTTCTCATCCCTAATTTCTAGCAGAACATAGATATAACAAGTGCTTGTCTAACTGAAGTAAACTGACCAACAGGCATTCTTCACTTGTTGGGTTTCTTCTATGTGGATAAACAGGCCAAATTCTTTAAGAATGAATGTATTCAGGAGTTTCCCCAACATTTGGGGGCTTTATAAAGTCAGTACAATATCATCAACAAACAGGATATAAAGAATCCCTTCTCGAACTGGGTTGGGTGCCTTCTGCTCTGGAAATCCCAAATGATATTGGCAAACACCTTTAAGAACATATGGCTCCTTGTGTTTTGTCTCATCTGATTTTATGGTCAAATAAAGTTACATCTCTTTTGTTCTATCTTTCGTAGAATTTTGCATAACTTTGATATATGCATAGGTGACACCTTGTTGGAATTCTAGATTTAAGAAAGTGTTTTGCTTTACCAAATTTGAACATTTTATAATCAAGAAAATAGTAAGCCCAATGGGATCTTGTCTTCTCTTAATCTTTCATTCAATTTTGTAATAGTAAAGATATGTATGGTCTATGGAACTTTGCACATGAGAGCTTATCTATTTCCATCTAATAATCTCATCATAGGATATTCTTGATGTACATATAAAATATTCTCATAAAATAATACTAATAGTAGTTAGCTAGGTGGCTCAGTGGATTGTGATCCAGGCCTACAAACTGAAATCCTGGGTCCAAATCTAGCCTCAAGACATTTCCTACCTGTGTGACCCTGGGCAAGTCATAACTCCCATTGCCTCATCCTTATTACTCTTCTGCCTTGGAACTAATACTTAACATTGATTCTACAATAGAAGATAAGGGCTTAAAAATAATAATGTTATAGTCGGAAAAGCAGATATATAGATCAGTAGTTGTAGATCCTTACGTTACTTTTTTTTAATAGGCATAAGGTCCAAGATTTTCCCCCATTTCTTTGTTATCTTTCTCTCCACTAGATACTCGAGAATTGATCCCTCTGTGACTCAAAAGTTGAATTGGCTTCAGCATGCAGATCCTCCACATACCCTTAATCTAGCACATTTTTTTTCCTAACTTGGATTTCTTCAATATCATGTAAACTTTCTCTAGAGTGCATTCAGCAATTATGATGCTAATAGCAAGTCCAAACATAACTCCTCCATCCTTGAAGGTAAAAAGAATTTGGGGTGTGTGTGTGTGTGTGTGTGTGTGTGAGAGAGAGTCACAATACACACATATATAAAACCCTTACCTTCCATCTTAGAATCAATACTATATATTGATTCCAAGGTAGAAGAGCAGTAAGGGCTAAGCAATGGGGATTAAGTGACTTGTCCAGGGTCACACAGCTAGAAGTGTCTGAGGCCAGATTTGAACCCAGGACCTCTTGTCTCTGGGCCTGGTTCTCAATCCACTGAGCCACCTATCTACCTCCTGGTATGAATATATTTGAGGATTTTTGATATCTTTCTATCTATTACGGTCCTCCTTCCTTTTTCGTCTTTAAAAGATCTCAAAAGGCCTCCTTTTTTAAAGTTCTCAACTCAACTTCTGTCTTGGAAAAAATACTAAGTATTGGTTCTAAGACGAAAGAACAACAAGGGCTGGGCAATTAGAGTTAAATGACTTGCCCAGGGTAACAGCTAGGAAAGAAGCCTATATTTAATTGGATTTCTAACATAGCTCTTTTAATACTGGTTTTTCCCCCGTTGCCTTTCACTATTAAGAAATAGTACTGTCCATAATCTTCCAATATCCTTTTGCAAAAGAGTCTTACAAACAAGCTTATATTCTAAACTGATGCTGCCACTGGTTATTTCCTCTCTTTTGATAAGTAAATCAAGTGTTTTTTTGACTAATGCATTTTGGAGTTAACTTTTGCTCTCATTAGGCAACTGATTACCTAATTGCCATATTTAGAGTTCTTTTGAAATTATTGAAATAGGTGTCTGTCTTTTCTTTCTCTGTCATCTCGGGCCTCAAAACCTGATACAGTTGAAGTTGTTTAACTACAAGTCATGCCTTTCTATCATTTTTATTCTGTTTTATATTTCTGTACTAAATTCTCTCAACTCTAACAAGGTAGTGCTCTGACTATCCGCAGACAGCTGATGCAGAAATGACTCATAACAGTAAGTCATTTCCTATCTTTTAAAATATAATCAATTTCGGTTTTAGTTATATTATGCAGTGCTTACAGTGTCTTCTGGTTCCTTTCTCAAGTAGTCCTCATGTAGAGGCAGAAGTCTATTGCACAAGCCTACAAATGTCTTTTATCTCTCTTTCCTTACTTCTGAAATTAAAACTACATTTTCCAATGTATTGTTGCCAACCTCTACTATTTCCATTTTTGTATTGAAGTTACCAAGTATCAATGTAACATGTTTATTTAACTTGGATGGCCTTATCACATTTATAGACTTACTCCATCTTTATCCTCTGCAACATTAGCTTGAGACATATGGCACCATTTTTTTCATGGTGGTCTTTTTGCAAGTATTTAACATGAGCATGGCAATACAAGGTGACCGAATTTTCCAATGAAATAATGTTTCTTGTTGCCCTTTTCAGCATGATAAAACCAGCTTCATTAACTCTTTTATTTGCTTTTCTAAGGAGAATCTGTCATCCTTGCTTTCATTTAGCTAGAATTTTATTCTGTCTTATTATTTTGTTTATAGCAAGAATTGCAAGATTGGTATTACTTAAGTTCATTCAATAATATGTCCATTCCTTAGTAACTGGACAAAGTGATCACATTTAGAATGTCAGAATTAAGTTCATGTTTATAAACAACCTAAAAAGTTTTAAGATTCTTGGCATTCTCCTCCTTCCTTTTCAGTACTCGCCAAAGAAATAAAAGGTGCTATACAGGAATGAGAGCTATTTTGTCTTTTTCTCTGTTTCTTGATCTGCTCTAAAGTCATCACCAAGTTGGTAGCCTACCAGTGATGAACTAGGCTATTCCTCAGAAAGCAGACACAATCTGCTGCTGAGACAGTATTTAATTTTCAGAATGGGAGAAACTGCCAGAGTTTACGTTCCACTTGGCATAATGTTACAGAATCTAGGTTCATCTCCATGCCTCAATGAGACATCAAAGGAGAATTTTGTGCAGGTAGATAACAGACACCTCCCTTTTAAAAAATCAAGTTCTAAATGCAGTAGGGCATGAGTTTTAAGCGTGTATAGGCAAAAGGTTCTCTCACCTAGCAAATCAAAGTCATGGAAAGAAGGGAGATCTTTTTTCTGCTTTCAAAAACCTATTTTTCCATATCTAGGTCACTGTAAGCACTCTCCATTAATATGGTGATAGGAAGAAGTACTGGATTTCTGATTTCATTGGCACATGGAATTCCTAGCTATACAAACTCCCTACCAACAAAACATATTGGCAGCTTCTTTGTCTTTAAGAGTTCCCTAGAACATTGTGGGGTTAAGTGACAAGCCAAGGGCACACATCCAGTATGTGTCAGAAGCAGGGCTTGAACTCGGGCCTCCATGGCTTCAAGATTAATTGCTCTATCCACTATGCCAAATGGTCTCTCTCAGATGAGAAATTGTGAACTAGTTTGTCTTCTACACCAGTTGAGGTAATATTTTAATTCATGGGGCCACAGACCTAAATGAAGTACTGAAGAGTGTACTGGCTACGTAGTTTTTTTAAGAATAAAGAGACAGTAAACTGGCCAAATCAGACTTACTGATAAAATACAAAACATTACCGGTCAACAAAAATATTTCCACAACTGAACTCCCTGCTTCAGGCAAAATGGTGCATATTGTTAATTTTTTTTTTTTTTTACTGAGGCAGGGGGTATTGAAATTTGAGGGAAAGGAAGAAGCAGGACTTGATAAACTGCATCCAAATTTGGTTACTATCAACTGTTTGTTCTTTCTTTTTGAAGAAACCAAGGTGAAGAAGCAGGGATGATATTTGTCCCTCACTGTGACTTTGTCAGGCTTGCCATACTCGTCCCTGTTTCCCAGGGACTCTCATCATCCAGACCACAACCTGGACATAAATAGAGCAGCACAGCTCCCCATTTCCTTATCGCATGCTATTTCTTTCTATCTTAACTAGGAACATATTGACAGTGACACCAGGTGCTTAATAATAAGAAGAATTAGTACTACCCACCTTTTTATGCATTTAAAAGAAGCCCGTTTTAAAATGAAAATTTTTTGATGCTGCAATGGTGATCGTTTAGTCATTATGATTTTAAGATTTAAAAAAATGTAATGAATTCTACTTTCTTGAAATTATATTCAAGAGACTAAGCATAATAGAATTCTGGAGTTTGGAGGGGACCTCAATGAGCATTTATAGGGACCCTTTCATTTTAAAGATGAGGAAACAGAGAACTGGAGAGATGAAGATAACGGCCCAAGACCATACGGCCACTTGATGACACAGCTGGGACTGTGTGGCCCACATCCTTTTATTCCTAGTCAAATGCTCGTTCTATAATGCTGCATAGCCTGGTTAAGATTTATACTGATTGGAAAGACAAAATGGTTAAGGGCATCTTGACATGAGTCTAGGTTACTTTTAAATTTACAAGTGAGTTCCAACCAAAATTTTGGCTTACCTCTTTGGCAGTTTTTCCTGGCGGGTACCTCTATTTCTTCCACTTTCTTCCTGTAAAAGATAATAAAGGTCTTTGTTAGTTAATCAATCATGAAACGTATCTGACGAAAATTGTTTTTTGATATTCCTCAGTCTTTGACGGTGCTAAAAATGCTCCAGGAAAACATTTAATCAATCGTTTTAAATGTCACATATTACCAGTTTGTAAAACTATAAAAGAATTACCACAGTATATTTAGATAATAAAAGATCTGAAGCAAAATGCTCTGATATTTATGACTAGACCACACAAGAAAATAAAATAATAAAAGAAAAGAAAAAGATAGCAGTATCATTCAATTACTTAATGAGATTATTCCTGTCCCTGATCTCCTTCAGTCATTTGCTAGCAGCAGACATCACTATTATGATTTTGTTATTAGCTGCTGAATCTATTTTTAACAAATAGTGGGCTCAGAGACACTTTAATGAGGCTCTAATCCTTTGAGTGTCTTGAAGGAAAATCAACACCAACTTCAAGATGGATTTGGATAGAAATCAACCACAGTGCAGAGAAGCTGAGCTGTTATTTCTGAGAAATCCTATAGGCAATTAGGAAAATATATTCTGTGGTCAAGAGAGGAACCTTGATAAGGCAGAACCAGCCAGAGAATAGAAACATACCTAAGCCCTAAAAAGCCCAGAAATTAGTGTTTTCCAATATTTAGCCTATAAGTAACATGCTGATCTCATTCAGTAGTTATAAGATACAGACCCTGACTGAGCAGAGTTCTAAAACTAAGCTCTGTGGGCAGTAACACGATAAACAGAATACCAAGACCTTCCCTTGATGAGGATATTGTAATTTAAATGGGAGCTAAAATGGACATAACACTATGAAAAGGATGTGAGAGCACATACCTAAATGTAGGATTTATCTTCCTCTTGGGCATGATGCCTGACCTCACCCCATTGGCAGCAGCAGCAGCTCAGTAGCCAGGAAGGGCCCCCTCCCTTCTGCCAACCCACCTGCCTCTTGTCTGGCGCTCCTATCTGAGGGCTGGGCCAACTGCTCCAAAAAGGAAGCCCTACACGGGTTTCTATAAGCAGCCTCTCTCCATAATTTGCCTTCTACTGCCTGTACTTAACTCATTCTGATTTATAACTGGCTTTGGATTATGATTTCCTCTTGCCTTCTAATTCTTTAGATGTGTTCCCTGTCTCTACCTTTAGCACTGGTTCTAGCTACACATACGACTCTCCCCTCAGCACTATTTGGTTTGCTGACCTTGGTCTCCATTTCTGTTACCTGTTATTGGTGAACAGCCTTGACCCAGGCCTAACAAACAACTGCAAATTAATACAGGAGTGGAAGTAGGTACTGAGTGGCTGAGGGAATACCATGGCTTTCCTCCTCCTTGCTAAACCCAGTGTGCCTATTCATTCCCAGTCTCCCAAGAGTCTATCATTCACAGAGATCTGACAATGTTACTCAATGGTCAAAAACTTTCATTGTCTCCTTACTGTTTAAAGAATAAAATATAAATTCCCTACACTGGCATTTAAAAACCCTCCACAACCTAATCTACTTCCCCAGCCTTATTTCATTTTACTTCACCTCTTCACAATTCAAGTTCTAGTCTTATGTATTATTTGTTTTTGTTGTTAAGTCATTTTTCAGTCATGCCCAACTTTCTATGTCTCCATTTGGAGTTTTTTGGCAAAGATACTGGAGTGGTTTCATTTTATGGATGAGGAAACTGAACCAAACAGATTTTAAGTGACTTGCTCAGGGTCGACCAGCTAGGAAGTATCTCAGGTCAGATTTGAAATCATGAAGTTAAATCTTCCTGACTCTTATGATAATTAGATTAAGTCTACACTGCCCATTTTAGATTTAATCACCAAAGGTGAGAGTACCTCCAATCTTGGGAGGTCCTAACCCATGTGTGCTAGAGTGAGTAATGAATCAGAATCAAGGCGCCGCCCCCTACACTTTCTATGAGAAAGCACCTATTGTGATTGGACACGCAGTCTAGGGGAAGGCACTGGAAGTGACATATATGTGACCCCTTCCAAAGAGGAGGGGGATTGAGGTTGCGACTGGTGTGGTGAAGGAAACCTGAGGGAGAGCTTCGCTGGTTTGTGACCAAGACTGTTCCACGTGATGAGTTTAAAGACTGAATCTTCCTGAACTTCTATTGGGAAACTTCCTTTTACAGACTCTGTGAGTGGAATTTGCTCCATTCACCTCTGAGCCTCAGGCCCTTTAACCCTTGGCTGAGGGTTAAGATCTACCTGGACTAATCAGTGAGAGAGATTCTTATTTTCTTCCTCTCTCTCTCTTCTCTCATGTAAATAAATTTACATAAAAGTCAACTTTGATTTGAGATTATTCTTAATTGAAGATTGATAATAGTTCAATCCTCTGGCGACCACCTTTAATATATTGAACCCATAAAACCCCTTTTTCTCCCTTATACTCTTAAGTCTGACATTCTATTCTATCCATTGTGCTACCTACTTGCCCACCTATTATTTACACAATAATGTAAATTATTACATGAATAATTTCTCTGGAGAAGGTCCTCTGGCTTCACCATCACCATTTATCTTGGCATTCAAGGCCCTCCACAATACAAAATTAAACATGACTAAACTTATTCCCTACTCTCCTATTATTATAAAGATTTAACTTCTCTTGGTTTCAATTACCTCATCTATAAACTAAGAATAAGAAGAACATTTACCCCTACAGGGTTACTCTGAGAAGCAAATGAGATATCTGTATTATTATACAGCAATTCTTAAAGTATTGTTATTATCATCATTTTAGGAATGTAAGTTTAGAATAAAAAATAAGATCATTTAAAGAAATACTCTGTTCTATTTAAGCTGGAATGTTCATTATTTCCTAAAAATACCAAATATATTTCACTGAGTCCCAGAATCTGAGAACTGGAAGGGAGCCCAAGTTCATTTATAGAGTTCATTTGATTAAACTCAGACCTGAACAAGGAGTCTTTCTGTGAATCTGGCAAGTGGTCATTTAGGCGTTACTCAACTACACCCAGTGACAGGATACCCACCACTGCCCAATCCATTTCACTGCAAATTCCTCTTCTGTCCTATGGAGTCAGTCAGGAAAAGTCAGTGCATTTTTTCACGCAAGAGCCCTTCAAATACTTGGAAACAACTCTCATCTCCCCACCCCACCCTTAGCCTTCCCTCTAAACCTTCTCTTTTCCTGACTAATTATCCTATGTCCTCCCCATACTTTTGCTCTGCTCCTGCCTGGAATGATTTCCCTCTCTTCTGCACATATCTAAATCTTACCTTTTATTCAAAGCCCAGCTCAAATCCATGTACTATTCTTAATGCACCCAATTCTTCAGCCAAATGAGGGAAATGCCACTTTCCAAACATGCCCTGTGCTTTCTTTCTTAGCTGATATACCTGAACCCATTATAAGCCACGTATTCTGGTCACAGATGAGGCAGGAGGAGCCATTCTATAATATGCCAATTCAGTCCATCACCCTTGCCATACTTTGGGTTTAAAGTTCTAGGTGATGATATGGAGAAAGAATCTTAAGCCACAGCATGGTTTCACTGCCTGGAGACAGTCAGGGAGTTCATCACAGTTTTCTATCAGATCACAAGATCTGATAACATCTCCAATGTGCTTAGAAGTTAAGTAAAAGGCAGAGGAGTTTCCAGAATCAAAGAATCTCAGAATTAGAAGGGACTTCAAAAATCATCTAGCCCAACCTTTATCTGAAGGAGAATCCACTCTACAATATTCCCTATTTGGTCCTACTTTAAAGACCTTTGGTGAATCAGACCCTTCCATCTCTTAAAACAGGCCACTGCCCTTTGGGCTAGCCAGGGGATTGGGGGGAGGTTTCCTTACCTAAAAAGCTTTAACTTATCCCTCTACAACCTCCACCCATCATTTCTAGTGCTGCTTGCTAAGACCATACAAAACAAGTCTCATCCTTCTTCCACATGACAGCCCTTTAAACACTTGATTCAAGTTATATCCCTTTAAGACTCCAAGTCTCTTCTCCAAGCTAAATCTCAAGTTCCTTTAATAGAACTTCATTTGGCACAAGCCAGAAGCCCTTTAGTGTCCTCCTCTGGACACTCCTTCAGCTTATCTAATAGACTTCCCTTAAATGGGATGCCCAGAATGGAATACAATATTCCAGAGGTGGTATTACTAGGGTAAAAGACAGGGGGCCCAGAATCTCCCTCATTCTGGATACTTTGCTTCCATATTATAACTTAAGGCTACATTATTATTTTTTCTGATATCATACTCTTGATTCATAACAAGTTCACAATTCACTAAAACCTCCAGATATTTTTCAGACAAATTATGGCCTATTTGTTCCTTTTAAATATTGTACTGGTAAATAAAAAAAAAAAGATCTTAAATTTGAACAAGAAGCAGCAAGTTTTGAATGCGTGTGTGTGTGTGTGTGTGTGTGTGTGTGTGTGTGTGTGTGTGTGTGTGTGTCTGGGACATCAAGGTGATTACTACTCATGGGAAAAGGAATCTCTGAGAGATAAGAGGTTCCACCTGTCATCAAAACCATATATTCAGCGTGAAAAAAGCACAAAGGGCAATGAAGGCCCAAGAGTGTGGTACATGAAATTATTCAAGATAGTACCTAACAATATTAATGAAATTTTCAAACATGATGTTAGCTGGTATGTACAGTCATGTGAGGCCTGCACCATTCTGGGATAAGCACACTGTAATTCTTACTGAATCCTTGATATTTCTCAGTCTTTCTAGTGTGTAATAGTAGTAGTTGTTATAATTGTAGTTGTAGTGCGTCAGTGTTTTCATGACCCCGTTTGGGGTTTTCCTGGCAAAGATCCTGGGGTGGTTTGCCATGTCCTTCTCCAGCTCATTTTACAGATGAGGAAACTGAGGCAAAGAGTTAAATGACTTGCCCTGGATCAAGCAGCTAGTAAGTATATCTAAGGTTACATTTGAACTCAAGAGGACGAGTCTTCTTGACTCAAGGCTCAAGGCACTATCCATTGAGCCACCTAGCTGCCCCAAAGTAACAGACAAAAATCACCCATTTCAACCCCTGAATCAGTTCTTTTACTGCCTCTGCACTACTTGACTTTTTCTCTCAAGAGATCTTCCTCTCCACTGACTCCTTTAATATGCCACTTAGGATCAGGACTCCAAGATGTGTCTGGGTTTGAGGAAGCTCTCTAGTTCAAAATTATCACCATTAACACTCTTTTAGCCAGCCAGAGAGTCAACCAAAAACTGCAACATTATTTATACTATTTGATCTAATCCACTATACACTATCCAAATGGATATGCTTGTTACTTACGGAATAAGAAGACTGCTAGAGATGTAGTCAAAAGGCCTGGTTTCAAATCTTAACTCTGACACTAACACAGTAAAAGACCTTCTATCTATCGCCTCATTTTCCCAGTGTACATTGTGGGAAACTACCTACCTCACAGGGTTAGGGTGGAGATAGCACTTTGTAAACCTTAAAGTCCTATAAAAATGTGAGTCACTACTACCAGTATACTTCATATTGTAACCTTCTTACTCACAGCAAAGTTCTGCTATAATAGCACTATGAACACTTCCAAACTAGGCACCATTTTTTTCTTCATATTTTTGTAGTCAGCACCCTCCCCATTGTGCTTACATTAAATATCTATCTCAAGTTGCTAAAAGTAGTCCAGAATAATTTGTAGGAGACACTGTAAGCTATCAAAATCATGGGCTAATAGCCAATGAACCTCAGTGGACTTCATGTGTGTTAGGCAGAAAGTATGGTGAAATGCTACACGGAGAGGTCCTAAATGAAGTTATTTCACAAAGCCATTTTCTTCACCATCTAGGTTCTAAGTTTTATAGCTTACTGATTAAGAACTCTTAGATCCAAAGAAGGTCCTTTCCTCTCTGTCCAAGTTCTAAGTTCTACAGTTTATTGGTTATAACTCAAATTCAAGGAAGGTCTTTTCCTCACGATCCAGGTTCTAAACTCCACCCTTTACTGGCTGGAACTCTTAGCTCCAATGAAGGTACTTTCCTCACCATCCAGGTCCTAAGTTTTATAGCTTACTGGCTAGAACTCTTAGCCTCCCTTCACCATCCAGATTCTCTAAGTTCTATAGCTTAGAGGGTAGAACTCTCTTAGTGTCAATGTGAATTCATCTAACCTTCCACTGGTCCCTGTTAAGCTCACACATATTCAGACTTGTAATCCCCTTCTCCCCCATCTGATTCTTACCTAGCCTCATCTGCCTGAGGGGCAGAATGCCTCATTATGAAAAATCTTGGTTTTAAGAAGGCACTAGAATTATCTTTAATATTTAGTGGAGTTGTAAAGTTAAGGAAGGACGAGAACCTGGAAAGCAATACATCATCTTCATTTCCCTGAACTGGTAGAAGCTTTTTACCACTGCCATTCCATCCAGCCCAGATGACTAGAGTTCAGAGAAGTCCCATAGGCAAAGGAATGAACGGTGGTCTGTCACAACAACAAAGACATAGTTGTTTCTTATGTAGAAAAAGTTAGTAATATACATGAGCTATCCACAGTTGAAGCTCATTCAAAACAAAAAGGGCAGAGCTAGCATCAAATGCCAAAATTCAAAAAGACATCGGTACAACTCATTTCACTGCAAGCCTCTTTGTGAAAGCTTAAAACTGCCAGGACCCCTGTTTCTTGATCAACTGTCTGACCATGAATCAAGTTTACCCCCTTGTTTCATGCCATCGCTCCTTGTATTAGAAGAAGCAGTGTGAGAAGAGCATTGGCATTGGAATTAGATGAGGCCTGGCTTTCAGAATCACCCTGATACCTACTTATTCAGAGTCCTGACTCTGTTTTCTCAAATGTCAGATAGAGACAATAACATTTATGGAGTTGTGGGGGGGGGAGGATCAAGTAAAGGGGGGAGGGGGAGGCAACAACAGGCTTCTGGGGTTTTTGGCTCCTCTTGGCTTGTTAGCTGAGATAACTGACCCTTTTACTCCAAATGATCCACCTTTCATTTCTAGTCCCTAACTGAGGCACTCTCACTGTAGATAGTCCCATTTGGACTAGGCCAACCTTACAGGCATTACAGAGCTGGTGCTGCCCTTGGCTCCACCCCAAGCTGAGCCAAAGAGATTGCACAGAACTCTCAAACTGCTAAGTAACTTCTACCTAGATGTTAAATATCATTGTTGCCTCTGAAGTTACCCATGTATATCTGTGCTCGTGTCAGCTTTAGAATGTTAATAATCCAGTACAAAAGCTAAGAGAACACAGTTCTTTTTTCATATGAATATTTATCTATTCCACCCATCTGGCCTATCCAAGGAGAACACTTATAGATGTGGGGGAGGAGACATAAAGGAGAAAATGGAAAAGCTTTCTATATGGGAGACTAGTAAATTCTATTTAATCAAAACATAAACAGATGAAAAGGCATGTGAAGGTAAATTTATATAAAGCAGAATAAAAGGAAACAACACTAACATACCTCTTTAAAGCCAAACCTAAAATGACAAGGCCTGACAAATCCCAAGGCAATCATCTGGTGAAGAAGAAAATGAATAAGAAAAACCACAAAGGCTGCCAGTAAAATCACAAGAAGGAGAAGGCTTTGATTCAGCCTGGACCAACACTCAAAATCAGCCCTCACATATTCCTGAGGGAACCACATTTCTCTGATCGCTGTTTGATTCTAATGTCTTTTTTTCCTAAGAAATCAATACAGGAAGTCTAACAAGGGCTTAAGAAATAGCCAAGCTAAAATGCTAAGCAAGTCAAATAAGCCCTCCCTTTCTCATTCAACCCTCTTCTGCTGATTAATATCTTCAGAAAAAAGAAGTTGTTTTTCCTAGGTTGTATGTCAAAGTCTGCTGCACATGGTCCTCTGGAGGACTAGGTTCAAAGTCAAGAGCATGTGGTTTTAAATGCCAGTTCTATTATTTATTATTTGTGTGATAGAAGTCATGTAACATTGCTGAAACTCAGTTTTCTCATCTGCAAAATGGTGTTCTATCATATCATGTCTATCATGTCCCTGCCCCCAGAGGCAACGAAGAAACAAAAAATGGATAGGAAACATTTGTTCATTACATTTTCACCAAAAGAGCTGTCATCGTAGGAAATACTCCTTTTTATGGCTATGTGAAAAGGTTCTTCCTTCCCCTAATAGCAATCCACCCAGCAACTCTGGACCATATTCTCCCTACTCCTCCCACAAAAGAGGAAAGGATCTGGTAGGCTGATATTCAGTGGTATGAGACCAATTAGCAAGTTGTCTATATAAATAAGTTAATTAAATAAGTGACGTATCACAGAAGAAAATAAAACTTTGATATGACATTTTATACTAATGACACCCAATCTGATTTGTCCACATTTTTAACAGAATTTTAGGGAAATGATACATTAAAATTTTTTGACCAAATACTATAGACTCTACTAATATGGCAAATACTTAAAAATTTCACACACACACACACACACACACACACACACACACATTCCTGTCCCCTTATAAATAAATTGGGATATAATATGAATAGGAGTATATAGCTGTGAGGTAAACTGGGTTTGTGAACTAACTCTACCAAAAACCATTTGCAATGATGGACACATCACTTTTCCTCCCTGGGACTAAGTTTCATTGTCAATAAAATGAGGTTTAACCAGATGAAATTAAGTACTTGGAGACCTAATTATTAATGAATTTCTAGATAGCATGGGGACAAAAATGCTTTTCTTTTGATAATCCCTTGCCTGCATGGCCAAGGGTCTTCAATTTCTCGCAAGAGGTGTTTCCTAGAATGTAATCAAATAACTATGGATCTGAGAACTGTGATGTGCACTGGTTGGTGAAGCAATGGTGCCAACTTCAAATAGAAACAGGGCAGGATGATTTACAAAACCTTAAATTAACATTACCTCTGTTGAATTACATTTTTCTTTCTTTTGTTAAAACAGATCCCAATGACATTTTAATTTGGCTTGAGTCTTAGTCAGAGTTTTAAAGTCCTGAGTTTCACACATCTCCCCACTAGAGGACTGGATTCATTGGCTTTCAACCCACACTCTTCTGTTTGTGATTTGTGTTATGTAAGTCACATAGCCTTGCTGGACCTCAGTTTTCTCACCTACAAAATTAAAGTTGTTCCGAGTGCTCTGTAAGGTCTCCTCAGAGAGCCTTTGATCCTAAGATGCTACTAACAGACCCTTTTAGTGAATTTAGTCAGACTAGGGAGTAGTACAAGGAGTTTTTGCATTTTGAAGAGAACTCCTTGAAACAGTTATATTTTCTATTTGTAGGTGAGCAAATAAACTTTTGATTCATAGAATTTCTGAGTTTATACATGAATAATTTTGCCTACAAGGTACCCTCCCAGTAGTCATCCAAATTTTTCCTGAAGACCTCTTGTGAAGGGAAATCAACCACTTCCCCAAAGCAGCCAAAGAGAGTATTCCCAGCTAGTCAGGTAGTACAGGTTTGTATTTTCTGGAAGTTCAAATCTGAGGCTCCTCCTATTTTTATCACTAAGAAAGAACAACCAGGGAAGAAAACTTCACACTAGGTAGTTTCTATCTATATGACACAGAGTTCTACATCCCAGCTTTGTCATTGGTGTCAAATTCAAACAGAAAGAGATACTTCAAGGCCACATGAAAAGCACCAAGTAACATTATCTATGTTGTGTTATACTTTTATATTTATTCTATTGAATAATTTCCAATTACATTTTAATCTACTTCAAGACACAGGAGGGGTTTTATAGGCCATAAATTGCAGACCTCTGCTATACATTTTTAATAACTTGAATAAGATACATAGAGAGCATACTTTAAAATTTTCAGATGTCATAAAGTTGAAGAGGATAGTTAATATAAACAATAGAACAATAATTTTAAATTCTCTAACTAGGCTGGAAATCATAAGGTTAAATTTAGTGGCAGTAAATCTAAATTGAGAATCGAGATTTCTTTAAAATGTTTAAGTGCTAGATGGAGAACAATCTTGACAGCTCTAAATGTTTGGAAAAAAACTTGAGAATTTTGGCTTACTATGAGGTTTAGCAAGTCATTTGTGTGATATAGGTACAATATTTTATGATTGCATTAATGAGTATTTGGTTTATGTCAAAGGAAGTAATGGTTTCTCTGTATTCTGTATTTGTATGACCAAATCTGGAGTCTTATGTCCATTTCTGGGCACCATATTATAAAAAGGATATTGAAAATGGCATTGTCCAGAGAAAGGTGCCCAAGCTGATAAGAGGCCTAGAAATCAAAATATATGAGAAATATTTGGGGTTCATCCTCAGCTTGACAGAATGAGAGGCAGCAGAAAAGCCTAGCTCCCTCACAAGTATTCATTCAAGTATTAAAAAAAATCATGCAGAGAATTAATTAGGAAATTAAAGAAGACACTTAAGTATATGCATTTTGCCAGCTCAGGTACACAGAGAGATCTAGAAACCTATTTAGACTAGGCACTGTGTCCAGTCAGAAAAATCCACCAAAGAGCACATAGCTTTCCAGGGCAGAGCACAGGGCTGAGACAAGGAAGCTTGAAATCTGCAGCTGTGTGCTAGGGCTAGGGAAATGGGAGCCGCATGGACCAAGTTCTTGCCAAGAATATTTGCTCTGACCCCAAAATATGCAGGGGCGTATGGGGCTAAAACCAGAAGGGCAATGATCTTCTAAAGACACATCTTGGATCAGACTACCCCAATGTAAACAAGAGATTGAAACAGATCCATCCATCCATCCATCCATCCATCCATCCATCTATCTATCTATTGATCTATATGTATATGTATACACATATAGAAAGAGATTATTTAACAATATAAATAAGTTACACAGTAGGTCGTATTGAGGATGTATTTCTGGGAACCCTGAAGAATGATGTAAATATGACATTTAACTAAGAAGATGAAGATGATGGCTTATGTATATTAAAGCAATCCAAAGGCCCGTTCTTGACAAAATATCCTGGTGACATAGTCTCCTTTGTGTTATTATCATACATACCTAAAGAGACAAATTTCTCTACTCTCATAAGTTTCACAGTGCAGACCTTTCATTAAGGCAGACTTGTCTTCACCCGAAATTGGTCCAGTTGTGTTATTTTTATCATACTACTTGCCCCATTTTCCCTAAAAATCTGAACCTGCAGTATTCTGGTAGGTTTTTCTTATTTTATTTTGTATAAAGTATGATTAAAATTGCCCATGACTACTATAACAGGTAGTCTAGTGGAAAAGGTGCTGGCCTGGGTGTCAAGGGACTTTGGCTCCATTTGCTATCCATGCGACCTGGAGCAAATCCCTTAAACTGTCCAGGTCTCTCTGCCTTCCATTTGTAAAATGAATGGGTGGGGCTAGCTGACTTCTAAGACACAAAACCTTAGTTAGTGCCTCTCACTTTAACTTTTTAAGGCTTAGTTGCATCTGAAAAACAGGGCCCTCCCTTCTCAGGCTGTTGAGTACCAAGACAGAAAACATATGTTAATATGCTTCCTAAACTAAGAGGCGCCACAGGACAGTTATGGCACTATTCATGTTTGGTTCTGGCCTCAGCCATGGGTATGCCACGAGTGGCATGTGAGATCGAGGAAATCCTATGGCTATGCCACTACTAATAATCATTAATAAGGAAAAAATCAAGAGCATCCCCACGTCTCTCTATAAATCATATAATTTCATCAAAGAAAATATGAAAATGAATAAGATTCTATCTCACAAATGAAGGTTTCATATATATATATATATATATATATATATATATATATATATATATATATATATAGAGAGAGAGAGAGAGAGAGAGAGAGAGAGAGAGAGAGAGAGAATACATACATGTACAGAGAAACTCCTATCAGCACGCACACACACGCACACACATACAACATCCTTACCCCCAAGAGCTTGCTCCTTCTTCTCCATCCATTCTATACCGCTCTGTTGAATGGTAGCAAAATTGTCTGTGAGCTCAGCAGATGCAGCAGCTGGAGCAGCCTCTGCTACAGGAGTGTGGCCTAACAAAATCTGCCAGCAGCCTCCACACAGTGGGTGGCAAGCTATTTGCATATGAATTGCCGGTCCTTTTTTGCTGGTGGGGAGGGAAGCAGCATTGGCCCTTCCTTCACAATAACTTCCTTGTATTAAAGGAGTTAATGGAGGCCTTCCTTTGGCATTCGGAGGGAATTTCCTATTACCTACACATACATGTGCATGGGGATTGGGCGAGGATTCATACATATCATAACACACACACACACACACACACACACACACGCCCCTTTTAGGTGTGCAACTCAAGAAAGATGGGAAATTCTCCCACTCTGTCTTCAAGTCATGCAACCAGAGCTTGACCAGATCGAATGATCCTGCATCTGGAGTTAGAAGGAAACTCAAAGCTCTCTAGTCCAACCTCCTGATTTTACAGGTGAGGAGAGGGAGTCCTAAGAAAGGATGTGTGACTTGGCCAAGATGACACAGGTAGTAGGTTTGGAGGTGGAGGACCTCTGGCTCTATAGCCTTTTAAAAGGCTAAGTTCTATTTAGAGGTCTAGTAAAATATCTATTTTGCCTCCGTTTCCATGATGCCACTAATGTTAGTTAGTAGTAAATGGTGGTTAGGACTGAAGAATAAAGATTATGGCCCTAATTTCAGAATCAAAAACAGAACCTTAAAGAGCCACTTTTATATACCCTTCCTCATAGGAAGATTATGACAATACTTCAGTAAATGAACTGAAAAGAAGGTGATTTCAACATACAAGATTTGAAGTCACTTGTAGACTAGCCATGTAATTTTTTTAAAGACCATGTATACAATAAAGTATTCCAAAATCAAATCACTTTTAACATTTCACAATTTTTCTAGTTTTCTCCTATATTTAGGAAAGAAAGGGAAAAGTTGGATGTAGATCAGCAAGTCTAAAACAAGTATATGTTCCTCTTATTCCTTAGTAGAGGATGAGGACAAAAGGAAAAAATATACTTTGATTCTGAAGAAATATAACCCTACTTTACAAGAGAGTACTCAGACTTTAGTTTTACAGGGCAAGATTCCCATTAATAATTTTTTTTTTCCAAACTGAAAGCTGGTTAGCCAGTCAACAAGAATTTAGAGAGCACCTTCTCTATGGAACTGCAAAAGCTGGATCTTTTAGGTGGGGCTTTCTTAATCCCAAAGAAAAAGATTTCCCTTTTCCCTCCTGTACTTCCCATTTCTGTCCTCACTTGGAGAAAGGGAACAGTTGCTAAAAGACATTGGAACATAGGGCTACTTTCAAACAAGCCAAGAGATGGACTGCCACCATCACCAAAAGGAACACTTCATAGGCCTCTTATAAAATAAATGTGCATTGTCATGGTCTTTGATTAGTATATCCTCAGGTGGTGTCTGAAACTAGAGGAGCCTCAAGAGTGAACTCTGGACAAGGACACGATGTCAGTGTCAGTAACATTCTTGCAGAGTATTAAAAGATTAGATAGAGCTGGTAACTATTAAGCACCAGGTATCTGGGTGACAAGTCATAATCTCAGGCCATAGGAACCCCTTTCTATTATCAAAGAAGTGTTTCAGGAGAATACCATGGCCCCAGAGAAGCTAGAAGCTTAAGATTAGTTTTTTTTGTTGGCATAAGGCATTCACATTGCATATCTGGGCTTAGAAAACATTTGCATGAGTGGAATGTAAACATGTGGGTCAGATGTGAACAGGAAACAGTTTTTTTAAATCTCACTATAGGGAAAAATTTTGAAAAGGGGAATTCCCTTAATGCAGAGATAGATGACATCAAAAAAATGAAATGTGTGGAGGACTCTGGAAGGAACCTAGAGAAAAGGGATGATGCCATCCCCTGAAGCTGGCTGGGACAATCCACATCAGTCTGTGTTTCTGCTTCCACTGCCCTCCCATCCATTGTTCTTGTAGGGCAAACAAATTCTCGGCCAACCAGGTTGTGTGTGGGAAGACTGATTTTCTTCCAACCACTAAAGCTGTGTATAGAACTTCTTAATGAGAATTGTTTCAAGGTCATTCATTCAAGTCTGATGTTGAAGTCTTGCAAAACAAACCCCAAATGAGTTGCCCACTTCAGGAGAGTAGTGAAGAGAAAGGGAAAACATTTATTTGCTGCTTTTCATTCTATTTCTTAATTTTAAAGGCTTCTATAGTACTGCATACCTAAGAAACCAGTCAATTAGGAAAGTAAATAAGTAGTCACGAAAACTCCTGGAAAGGGTGAAGGAAGTTTAAAAAGAGTATCACAACAGAAAGGATGAATTAATTTCACTTGTGCAATAACTTTCTGTTTAAGTTTTTTCCCAAGACAGGATACCATCATGGCCAACCTTACCCAAAGACATACTGGGTAACTACCTTCTTCAATTTTTAAAAATCTATGAAATGAAAGATTTTTATTCATTGTTGGGATCATTTATGGTAATCACCTAAAGCATAATTTCAAGGAGAGTAGGATTACTATTTCTACCCACCTTCCATCCCTATATACCTCTTCCTCTTCAGTCCCTTCAATTAAATCCTTCTCTCCCATGTGGTGGAATCAATCAACATTTAAAGATCTATTAAATGTCACCCCTTTAGTTTTAAGTTCTGGACTCTGTGCCCACTAGATGCAGCATACTAGATGAAAGAATGTCATATGAGAAAGTGGGGACAATGCCTGTATTTGGAGCCACAGCCCCTGGATAAAATTCCCAGGTTTGCTACTTATCACCTATGCCACTTAGGGTAACTTGTTTTGCAATTCTGGGCTTTAGTTTTCTCACCCATAAAATGAGAGGGTTGACCTAAGTTATCTCTAAGGTGTCCTAACCACCTTATGATTCTCTTCACTTCTTACTTGGACTATTAGAACAATCTTCTCCCTGGTCTCCTTGTCTTCAGGCCTAACCCCCTCAATAATCCATCCTTCACAATGAGAGGTAATGACCTGAGAAAGAAGAGGAAAGGAAGAATAGAGGCCTTGACTAAGTGTAAGAGGAGAGAGTCATGGGGAGAGGCAGAATCCTAGGCAGCTATGATCAGGTAGTGCAATGTCAGAATTTCTAACTAGGGAAGTAGAATATTTGTGGAGAATGAAAAATCTGGTGCATTATTATTCGAATGTGTGGTTGAGGTAGAATGAGAGAACAGTTCAGGAGATTGAGGAGATGGGTGCTTTCAAGAGGGAAGATGGAAGAGGCAAGCCCCATTTCAGGATGCTAAGGGAAAAGATACTGGGAAGACATAAGAGGAACTGATATTCTCCATAATGTCTTCATCCCAAGCTTGCTAAATAGGAGACATTGGGGAGTTTCTCCCTGGATAAAATCAAGAACTCCCTAGGTCAAGCTAAATTATCTCAGCATAGGAAATCTTTAACCTGCAATATCTGGTATAATTATTCTCCTATGTATACTCTTTCTCTGACTTCTATTTTGCTAATGATTTGGATAAAATAATTTCTTGGCTAGAAACAACAACAAAAAACTCACTTAAAAAAACAAAGTGCTTTCCTAACAAATGAAATGTGAAATTATTTAAGACTCCTACTCCAGTATTTGCCATTCTACCATGCTGACCTGCCTTCTCTTGCCTGTGTCTATTCAAGAAATCACAGATGGAGACAAAACTCCTTAAGAGGTCATTTTTGTATCCTCAAAAGCCCTACACCATGCCCTGTATATACACATATTATAAGAAATGGATATGACAAACATATGTATGGCTGTATTATCCCTTCAGACAAACGCACAGGTAACTTTTGGGGAGTTTTCTCACTCTAACATTTATAAGCCTAATAGCTTAACCCATGTTTGGTGAATTAAACTGAGTAGTGATTTAAAGTGATAGTCTTTGGAAGAAACTGCATTTTTATCTAGTTTAAATGTTTTGATTCTAAGAAAATACTTGGTTTTCACACAACCCTTTCAAATGACAATGCCCTGTAAAGCTGGATTTTCTAATTAACTGAACTATGAGCTAAAGCAAGTCACTTAATTTATCTTGGTGACCGGATAAGGTGCAAGTTCTCTTTTAGCTCTAATATTCTATTGTTTTTCAATTATCAAAGCATAGCCAGACACGAATATCATCCTAATCGCCATATCTAAGATTTTTATAATTTTGATATAAAGTTGCATTGTCCCATTTGAAACAATGAGACCAGGGTTATGGTATGAATGTAACTGTTTATCCTATTTTACAGATGATAAAACTGATGATCAAAGAGTTTAAGAAAAATGTTCTAAGAATTATCCTATCTCCTACCCTACGTCTACATCTTTCCTTCTTGGACAGAGGAATCACAGAGACAAATATCATTCCTGAAAAGAGCAATGTGATTGATTTACCAGCTTCTTAGCTGGTCACCCTTTGTACCACACATTATTGCCAAATGGATGTGTTGTTTTTTTATTTTTTAAAAACCCTTAACTTCTGTGTATTGGCTCCTAGGTGGAAGAGTGGTAAGGGTGGGCAATGGGGGTCAAGTGACTTGCCCAGGGTCACACAGCTGGGAAGTGTCTGAGGCCGGATTTGAACCTAGGACCTCCTGTCTCTAGGCCCGACTCTCAATCCACTGAGCTACCCAGCTGCCCCAAATGGATGTTTTTAAAACCAGATCTCATGATTTCTAGCCAAAATAGTTGCTTGGATAGAGGTGGTCACATACTCCAGCAAAAAAACTGGAATTTACACCAGATCAAAGTCTAATCAACGATCAAGAAATGATCAAGAAATCCAATGAAAAACTATTTCAAATTACTTCTTCCACCAGAATTGCACAAAAAGTCAGCCCAAACGCCACAGACAATAAAAGAGGGGGCTGCCTGCAAACCTAGCAGCAGCAGAGGAAAGCAAGTTTCATAACAAGACCATAATAAGGCCAGAGGCAAGCTGACTGCTAGGCTCTGCAGTCAAGAAATAGGATCCAAGAGCTCTGCTCCCACTTCTCTATTCTGGCTATCCAGGAATAGCTGCAAAGGGGTAGGAAAAGACTTTGGAAGACTCTGGAAATCACAATGACTAGTGTAGACACAGCCTAAAACACTCCAGGACTCTGAGGTCCCTAGCACTGTTCTATGGCTCCATAAGAGGGCCAGAAAGATCTGAAACTCAAATATCTACAAGGGACCTAAACTCCAGAAGGAGGATGTCAGTACAGGAATCCAAATGACTCAGAACAAGATAAAGCAGGGTTTACCACCTTATCCAAAAGCACAGAAGGAAATGGAGCTTGGCCCTGGCAGAGTGTCCCAATTCAGAATCTAAAGCTGAAGAGATGAGTAAACCAAGGCTCTGACCAGTATCAAAATTACTGCAACTCTGGAGATCCCCCAAAAGAAAGAGAAACACTCATAACTACAAATAAAGACTCAAATGGGATATGGGTTTTCTACCAGGACCGCATGAATACCTAGAAGAAATAAAGTGGTGACTTCAAAAAATGAGATAAAATCTTTGAAGGAAAGAATTGGAGAGAGAATAAAGATTATAAAAGAAAGTGATAAACTTCATCCAAATGATGTATCCCCGGATAAAACAGAACTCAATGGTTCCATGAAACAGAAAAAACCCTTTAGAACAAAATCAGATTTAAAAAGTTTTTTAAAAAAAGATTTTAAAAGTAAAAGAAAATGTAAAGCTGTCTGATGGGGGAGGAAATTGCCTTGCAGGGTAAGAGGATATAGGAAGATCATTTAGGAATCACTGACCTTTTTGAAAAAAAGGATTAAAAAAAAAAGGCTTGACACTGTATTTCAAGAAATCAAAAGTGAAAACTGTTCAGATTTACTAGAATCAGAGAACAAAGTGAAGATAGAAAGAATCCATTAATCACTTCCTGAAAGAAATCCCAAAATGAAAAATCCTAGCTCAGATCCAGAGTTCTGATAAAGAAAAAAAGTATTTTTAAGCCTTTCCCTTCCATCTTAGAATCAATACTGCATATTGGTTCCAAGGCAGAAGAGCGGTAAAAGCTAGGCAATGGGGGTTAAGTGACTTGCCCGGGGTCACATAGCTAGGAAGTGTCTGAGGTCAGAACCTCCCATCTCTAGGCCTGGCTCTCAATCCACTAAGCCACCCAGCTGCCCCCATAATAAAAATTTTAAAATACTAAAAGCATCATTAAAAAAAAAAACTTAAAAGCGTCAAGAAGTCATACTCAGAATCAAACAAGACCTAGCAGTTTCTACTAAAATCTGGGTGATCTTATAACACAATATTCCAAAATGGTAAAAAGATATAGGCATATCCAATAATAATTTAGTTGGCAAAGTTGAATATAATCCTATTGGGGGGGGGGGAATGGATCATTAATAGAACAGAGCTTTCTAGGATTTTCTGATGAAAAGGCTAGAGTTGATTAGGAACTCTGAAATACAAACATAAGTCAAGAGAAACTTAAAGAATTAAATTTATGGGGCACAGTGGATAGAATACCAGGCCTAGATTCAAATATAGCCTCACACTTCCTAGCTGTGTGACTCTGGGCAAGTTGCTTAACACTCCCCTACCCCCACCTAGCCCTTACCACTCTTCTGTCTTAGAGGTAATACTAAGACAGAAGGTAAGGTCTTAAAAAAGGAAGTTGGGGGGGGGAGGGTAAGTTTATTTGAGTTACTGGAAGAGGCTGGATGATGATGTAGTGCTAACATTCTAAAGGGGAGAAGTTTAACAAATGAATGTCCTTTTAGAATCTTCCTGTCTTCAAAGGATACTGAAGAAGTTTATTAAGAAAAACACAGAAGACTGAGAATGGAGGACTGAGGGACTTAAAGGGGACAGAGAAGGAAAAATGAAATGAATATGTTAATGTAAAAAGAAGAAAGAGGTAGATCTTGCCATTTCTCAAAATGGCAGGTACATGAATAGTGTGCAAAAAAGAGGAAAGGGTAAGGTAATAGGCATCAGATAAACCTCATTTGTGTGCAAAATAGACAAAGAAAAATTGAATCACATGCACACAAAGGAATTTGGCATAGAAATCATATCAAATCAGCAAACAAGTAAAGATAGAAGGGTAATTAAGAGGAAGGATAGAAGAGGGGAAATAATGAATAATCATCTAAGAAGGTGCCAATCAATGGTAGAATGGATGAACAAATTGCTAATACATAAATGTAAGGGGCTATTATTGTGCAACTGATAGAAAATGAAGTGAAACAGAACCAGGGGAAAAATTTATCCAAGGACAATAATAATTTCAATATGAAAATTGAAAATTTTCTGAAAATCTTAAGAACTCAAGCAACCCACCAACCATGGGGAAGAGAAGATGAGTATTAATAATATAACATTTTTAAATGGAGCAATTGTAACATTTTTAAACCTACAGAAGAGAATAAAAGAACATATAGTGGGAAACACAGGCAAATGGGTCAGTTTTAAAAAGTAATGTATAGAATTTATGTAATTTTCTTTTTAAAAAGTGATGGACATGGAGGGCAGCTGGGTGGCAGGTGGATTAAGAGTAAGGCCTAGAGATGGGAGGTCCTAGGTTCAAATCTGGCCTCAGACATTTTCTAGCTGAATGACCCTGGGCAAGTCACTTAATCCCCACTGCCTAGCCTGGGCTACTCTTCTGCCTTGGAACCAATAAAGAGTATTGATTCTGAGACAGAAGGTAAAAGGTTTTAAAAAAAAGTTATGGATATGAAATGGAGATTCAGGGTTTTACTGGCTCCTTTTGTGGCATTTTTGAAAATATTCTTTTTATACTTAAGTTTAGAATTCTAACGTTTCAAAAATAAATAATTCAGATGCCTTACCCACCAACTTCTGAAAAAAGTTTGATTAGTAGTACAGATACAGACTATACTTTTGTTCCTGATTCTAGGTATATCTACTAAGCTCTTTAAATTATTTTAAGACCTTGAAATGAAAAGTCAGATACAAGTGAGTTTTATTATTTGTTTAGTTCCACTACATAACAAGCTATAAGGAATGCACTACATTATTGTATTTTAAGTATTTTATAGCATGCAAAATGTGTTTCAAGTGTTGAGTAGGAGGGAAAAGTCAGAGCAAAGTCATGGTAAGAAACATTTTGGCTCTTTCAGAAAGCTGAACTCTGAAATAACAGGCATGTGGGAGGGATTTTATCAGGGTTCCCCTGATCAAGTCCTCCACTATATCTGTGAAATTACAGGGTATGAACTCTTGTCAGAAAGGGTTTCTCCTATGACATTCAAAAACTATCCAATGGCTTCCATCTTTGCAAGCACTGTCACTCATGTTTGTCTCTCTACAATGGGACAGAGGAGGTGAGGACTATCAACTTTCTCAGGTCCCAAAGAGCAAAAGTAGTTGACAAAAAGTCAGGTAAGTTAAAATAATCGTATCTAGGCTTTACATATCATTGAATTGTAAGAAGAAATAAGCAGAGTAGAAAAATAAGTCCAAAATACCACAAATGAGAAAAATAGATGGCCAATGTAGGATTTAGCCCAGTTTAAACTGGCAGCATCTGACAGTCTAGTTAGACAGGTGTTGTTTTGTATTCTGTTCTTCTCACATATTGAATCATGCATTTTTTCATTTCAATTGAATATATAAATGTAGAAAATATATGCCATTGAAATGATACTCTTCAGATTTGAAGTCAGAGTTTTGTGCTGAGAGACACATAGCTGGACATCACAGCAGATCCCCACACTTGAATCTCATAGCCTTCAAAACCCCGCCATTCCTGACAAACAGAACTACATGCTACTTGCCAAAATTGGCATTCTATCTCCTACTCAGGCTGTCCCTCTTATCTGAAATCCATTCCTCTTCTTCACTCTGGCTCTCACAAACATTAATTCCTTTCAAGGCTAAATTTATACGGTAGTTCAAATCACAAAGTCTTTCTTAATCCTCCTAATTATTAGTGCCCACTTCCACCTCCAGTTATGTTGTATTTATTTATCTATTGGAATACTGTATCCCTTGTAGAATATAAGCTCTTGTTAAAAATTAAATTTTATTTTTCTAATTACATGTAGAAAGCATTTTGACAAGTATTTTCTGTCATTTTGCATTTCAGATTCTCTCCCTCCCATCTTATATAAGTTATATCAGTGTTTTCATGCAATACATATTTCAATAGAATATAAACTCTTGAAAGTTTGTGTTTGTGTGTGTTGTCTTTGAAAATTAGCACAATGTCTTACATGTAATAACATTTAATGAATGATAGTTGATTTGAACTGAATCTTAGAAGCACATAAGGAAGCCTTATTAAGGTTATAAAATTTGTAATAGCTATCCTTCTGTATCAAACAAATGACCTACTGGTTCTTGACTATTTCTAATATTTCTCTCTTTTCAGGCATTTTAGACATCTACATTGATGCCTCATCACAAGTTCTTCAAGGTGCTGCCAATAGAATACAGGCTCTGGCCTGATCCTATACTAAGATGGAAAGGCTCTGAGAATAGGCCTGATATATATTATGTGAGCTCCAGTCTTGCGAAATTCATAAAAGTCAATCACCATGCTGGGCTGCAGGATAACACTTTTTTCAGACACAGTAATTCTCACAGGCCACCTACTAAGGTATTGAGGGTATATAATATGTCAGTGAAGAGAAGTACCCACATGGACAACTATAGATTCTTAAAGTTCTGAAGTACAGAAAGCTAAATCCTTTCCCCTAACATATTATATCCTGGAATTTCTATCATGTGAATCACTTTTAACATATGTATTTAAGGAAATATTGGTTGATAATCATTCACAATTTTTATTATGTGCAAAACCCCTTTCTTTTAGGTCCCAGAGACATCCACCTCACATTGTATCCTAGTGTCCACAGTGCCTTTGCAGCTCCTCCATTCATTCCATAAAGATGCCAAGTTCATCCACTACATCTCAAGCCATCGTCAATCAACATGACTTTTCTCTTGCTACAGGACTTTAATGGCTCTAGAAGAGAGAGTGAGGTGGACAACTCTGTGCGACTCTGCCTCATTTAAATCCAATTCACATCGTCACCCCATGATGTCACTGATCCTCTTAGAAAATGAAGGATGAACAACAAACAACAAAAATGACTCCTAAGGTATTTCTTCAGGAGGTGGCCCTTCCCTCTGCAGCTAAAGCGAAGGGAAAAGAGAGTGGACTTTCTTCCTTGCATTTAGTCCAGGCTGGGCTACAAGAAAATCCTCATACAATGTGAAGAAGGTGAGAGGGGAATACTGAGGCAAGGCAGGAAGAAATGCAAATAAAACCAATCAAAGAATGACCTCTTTTAAATAAGTGAGCTAGAAAAGTTGACCTTAAAGATAAAACAACTTCAATTCCTTAGAATACTCCCTTGGCATCTCAAAAGTTGCTACTAGTAGTCCTGGCATTTGAGAGGGAAACATCATGGATCACATTTTTTCTCTTAAGACTGGAATGATTTCCTGTGTTATATTTGATAATTTCTGTACAAAAACTGAGAACCACTATTATAGATATGAAAAGGTTTATGCTGAAAAACCTTGAAGATCAATTACCAATCTGGCAAGTTAATCACTAATTTTCCACTTCTTCCTATCTACAAGAATCCTGTACAATATGATATAATAAAACTATAAATTTGGGATCTAGTAGGAATTTGAAAAGTCAGGAAATTCCAGACAGACTACTTCCTTATTTCTATTCTCAGTGGTAGGATATGACCACACTTGGGCCAAGCATTGGAGGCCATCTGAGAATAAATCTGGTTACTTGACAAATTATTGACAAATAATGGCATAACAATAGGCATGTTTAACTCTTTTAATACTCACCCCTTTTCCCAAAAGTACTTTTCTATGGCAATAAGGTCCTTTTTTTCCACCCCTCCCCAAACCCTTACCTTCTGTCTTAATATCAATTCTAAGACAAAAGTAGGCAACTTGTCTGGGGCCAGATTGAACCCAGGTCCTCCCCAACTCCACTGTTCTACCTAGCTGCCCTGACAATAAAGTCTTTTAAAAGACAGTAATGAGAATTTTTCAAATGGACACTTGACCTATGTAATGACAATTTCTTCCAAGTAAGCAAAAGAGTGACTTTACTACTGAATACCAACCTAAGGAAAGTGGGCTAATTAAAGGCAATTTGGGGGCTAGGAAAGTAAGTCCTCACAAAAATTTTATATTTTTATGTGAAATTAAGTTTCTATAACCATTTCTATCCACAACTCTATATTTTCATGTCTTTTATCAAATTTAGCTATTTTTATACTTATAGTGCCTAGTACAAGTATGCTCAAAATATAAACTTTATGGTATACAAACTAAGGTAATCAAGTAGTTATTATAGGGCTACCTTAATTAGCAAGCTTTTCTAGAATATATCCAAATTACCAAAGTTCATCTAAAGCAACTATTTAGAAATGGACCTCTTGCTTTAAATCTAGATAAATCTCAATAGCTCTAAATAGACAACAGATTATCAGTAAAGGCTATTTTAAATAATTAAAGAGACAATATTTATATAGTACTTTAACATTTGCAAAGGGCTTTACAATTAGTATGTTGTTTTAGCCTCACACTAACCCCTGGATGGTAGTTGCTTTTATTATCCCCGTTTTACAGATGAGGACACTGAGATTAAATAACTTGCCCAAAGTCACATTGCTAGTTTAGTGTTTAAGACTAAATTTGAAGTCCTCTGACACACCAGGTTTAGTACTCTATCCACTGCACCACATAGACACCTCAAGACAAATTCCTACAAAACATATTAAATTACAATTAAAAGCTTTTATCCATTTTCTAATGGGTAAAGACCAGCCGTCATACCACAGTCATCCTTTGCTATATCACAGTTCACTTATCATGGCTTCACTGTATCGAGGGTTTTAAAAAAATGTATATTTAAATTCTGTATCAAAGAGTTATACTTACTGGGGCAAACTATTGGCTGATGGAATGAAGGGCAACCAATCACAGTGCTGTGTTCTGTATCCTGGGTGCTGATTGGCTAAGTGACTACAGGTTAATAGAAGTGTGGAAAAGGTTTATAGGAGAGTAGGAAGGGTTTATAAAGCCTTAAAATACATAATAAATAATTAAATATTGTGCCGCTACTTTGTGAATTTTCACCTATTGTGGGGGGTCTCTGGAATGTAACTCCCATGATAGGTGAGGAATTACCGTGTATTTTATATGTATGTATGCGTATGTGTGATTTTCTTTCCCTCCCCTCTCTCAGAGCCAACAAGCAATTCCACTGGGTTGTATAAATATTATCACTTGATATCCATTTCCATATTAATCATTTTTACTATAGAGCAATCGTTTAAAGCCTAAGCCCCAAATCATATACCCATATATATAAGTGGTAAGTGATAAGTGACATGTTTTTCTTTTGTATTTCTACTCCCACAGTTCTTTCTCTCAATGTGGATAGCATTCTTTCTCATAAGTCCTTCAGGAATGTCCTGGATTGTTGCATTGCTACTGGGAGTAAAGTCCATTATATTGGGTTGTTCCACAATGTTTCACTTTCTATGTACAGTGTTCTCTTGGTTCTGCTCATTTCATTCTGCATCAATTCACAGAGGTTCTTCCAGTTCATATAGAAATCTTCCAGATCATCATTTCAGCACAATAATATTCCATCACCAACAGATACCACAATTTGTTCAGCCATTCCCTNTGTATATGTATATATATATATATATATCACTGTATTGGGAAGAAGTGAAGTTACTTGACCTTTAAAGATCATTTTTTGTCCAACTAACTTATTTATGGAAGAGAATAATTGAGATTTAGATGCAGCATCTGCCGCTCTGTCTGAATTCAACTCCCATGAACAAGGTGCCCCTTCCAGTTTAAGCTCATCCCTTCAAAGCTCACCACCATGCTACTAATTCAAGCCTTGGCTGACATCACTTTCCCACAACCTCCTCCCCTCTCTGACTGGAGGGCTGGACATTGGAATTCCAAATTCCTCTCCAAGTCTTCCTTTAGAGAGGGCAGAAATTTAACTTTCTGTTATTTCCACTTTGCTTCTACTGCTCTGACTGGCTTTATTAACTCCATGGAACAAGATGTCCCTGCTCCCCTGCCTTCATTTGTGTGTTATCTTCCCCGTTCCCATTAGATTTTAAGTTCTCTGAGAAAAGGGACTGTTTTTATATTAATTGTATCCCCAGGGCTTTGCACAGTTCCTGGCACAGAATAGTTACTTAAAAAAAAAAAAAAGTTTAATGGATTGGATTGAACCTAAGGAAAAAAAATCACTGAGTCCAGTAATCTAGTTGCATTTCACTTTAAAGAAAATGAAAAAAAAAATACTCACATGATTGTGATTCTAATAAGCTACAGGCTTTGCCTCTTTCTTTCTCTCCAAACAAACAAACCCTAGAATTTGTCTTTGCATCTGTGGACTCTATATATCTATGATACTCTATAGAGCTATGTTGGAAGGCTCATTCTGGGATACTCCTAAAACATCTTCAAAAGAAGATTAAATTAAACTATGTTTACAAAGAAAGGAAAGTAGACTAAGACAATCTAGAAAATGCCCACAGAGTAACAGAATCATGGGGTCTCACTTGGAAAGGATCTGTACAGGTTGTCTAGTACAACACTCCTGCACCAACTATGAATCTCATCAATAATTTTCCTGAGTTCAAAAACAAGTCTGATATCTTTGAGGTAAGGAAATTGACCTAGCATAGTAATTTTTAAGAATATCTACTACCTTCTGGGAACACAGTAAAGATTATTGACTGAATAGTGCTAGAGGGGAAAAAAAGGATTTTATGGTTAATTCTCAAAAGTTCAATTTATCTGATGCATCATGCCTGCTTTGACTTAGATACTATATATGCTTTCTGACCAACCATCCATCTTCTATATCTTTCATATATAAAATGACTAACCTGAATCTTTACTCTCTTGTTTTATTTCCAAAAGAGAAGGCACCATTTGTCCTATTTTGATTTAAAAAGAAAACGAACTCTTCTTCAGAAAGTTTTTATGGGGGCAACTAGGTGGCTCAGTGGATTGAGAGCCAGGTCCAGAGACATGAGGTCCTGGGTTCAAATATGACCTCAAACACTTCCTAGCTGTGCAAGACATCTTAACTCCCATTGCCTAGCTCTTACCACTTTTCTGCCTTGGAACCACTACTCCGTATTAAAAAAAAAAGTATTTATATTTGTTTTTTTAAAAGATTGATGTGTGTACTCGTCAAAGCAGCCACTATGAATTCCTAGAGTTTTTTCAGAAAAAAAGGAAAGGTGGGAAAAGAAAGCACATTTTTTTCATGTAAATATTTCCTCTTCTTGTATTAATTTTTAAAATTATGAAAATACATAGTGGTTACATTATTGAACATACATTCAAAAGTATTATCCTATTTCCCTGCAGGAAAGTGTCTGTAATGAGTGCATAGCATACTTAGCAAATGTAAAGTCAAATCCAGCAATTATGATGTAAAGACCACTACTAAAGGAAAAAGAGAGATGTGTCACACAATAAAAACAACAAAAGTGAGAACCATCCAATTTACATATGTCCTAAAGACCTTCCTTCTGTTTTCTCTTTTTTCCCCTTGTGTTTTTGAAAAAACATAAACAAAACGTATCACTGTGAGATGTTTTCTTTAATGGCCTCTGCTCCTGTGAGGGATGTTTGCTGAAACTGTGAAAAGAGAAAGAAGCAAAGACAAGGAAGAAGAGAATACTAAGAAAGCCCCTCCCAAATACTAGTGAAAGTTAAAAAGGAAAGGAAGTGATAATAAAAGGCAATGTACTAACTATTGCATGTACTCATTCAAATAAAACTAATCTACCTTCCTTTTATCATTTCAAAATGGCATTATGAAAACATGTGGAGCAAGTTTCATTTGTGTGAACCCTTTCTGGTTTTATTGCCGCTTCTAAAGAAATCACACATTCATTTTTAAAAATAGCAAAAGATGTAAATCATATTATAGGATCATGAAAATGGTTAAGGATTATGTAGTATATTTCTCTATCTCTATTCTCTGTGGAGAATACACTTCAAAACCTCAAAAGTAGAGATGTCCAATTTTTAAAGATTCCCAGTAACAGAGACCATACATTTTTTTTAAACCCTTGTACTTCGGTGTATTGTCTCATAGGTGGAAGATTGGTAAGGGTGGGCAATGGGGGTCAAGTGACTTGCCCAGGGTCACACAGCTGGGAAGTGGCTGAGGCCGGGTTTGAACCTAGGACCTCCTGTCTCTAGGCCTGACTCTCACTCCACTGAGCTACCCAGCTGCCCTAGACCATACATTTTAATGCAATCCTTAGAGTACCATCTCTAGGTTTCCACAACCAAAAGAGCTATTTCATTCAGGAATAAACAAACCATCCAAATGAGGTCAGCTGGATCCAACCATATACACAAGCCTTCTAGAATCCCAATGAAAGGGAAATCTTAGAATTTAAAAGGACTGTCATTTCAATCTACATCTTGTTTGCCTATTTCTTATTTTTTCCTCCAGCCAAAAAAAAAAAAGTGCACCTCTAATTAGCGTGTTCTTTACTCTGAAAATTGATTTTTTGTTACATGCATTATCAATTTCCACAAAAGGGCTACTTCAATGACTCATCATGGAGTGAAGGAAATAAAAAAGGGTTATTTTAAGGTATATTAGGAGAAAAAAGAAGATCAAAGAAGGGAATTTTTGCTTAGAGTAGATGGATAATGATAACTGGCGATAGAAAAGGCAGAGCTGCTCAATTCTGACTCTATTTCTCTCTTCTCTGCCAGGGGAAAAAAACATTTACAATAGAAATGACAAAACAAAAATTACTAGCAAGGATCTTAAACCCAAGATAAGCAAGGAGCCAGTAAAAGGGCACCTAGCTGTCCTTGATGAATTCAAGTCACTTGGTTGAAATGAACAACATCCTCACAGTGATATCTGCCAGATCACAGAAAACAAGAAAGGTGCCATATGACTGGAAATAGACAAGGATTATCTCAGTTTTTAAAATCAGAAAGAGCACAGAGACAATAAGCTACAGTTTGGTGAACCTGACTTCAGTTCCTGAGAAAATTCTAGAAGAGATCATTAAAGAAATGGTTGGTGAATATCTACATAGAGAAATTGTGTTTACAAAAGACCATTGGCCACATCAACAACAGGTCAAGCTGGATTCTTCTTTCTTGACAGGATTTTAAAACTAACAAAAAAAAGAGGGGAAGTATTTTGAATACATTGCACCTAGACTTTAGCCAAGTTTTTGACAAAATATCTCATACTATTCTTGCAGACAAAATGGGAAAATATTAATTCAGCAATAAGTCAATCAGGTTGACCCAGAAGTAGTTGTATGGCTGGACTCAAAGCCTAGCAATAAATGGTTCAATGCTAACATAACAGCAGGTCTCCAGTGTAGTACCCTTGGGATCTAAGATTGGCCTTATAATTATGACTTGGATGAAAGTACTGGTTGTATGCTAATAAATTTGCAAATGACACAAGGTTAGCAGGCATTGCTAGCACACAAGATAACCTATGCAGTAACCAAAAGCCCCTGACAGGCTGGGGCAGTGAGCTGAATTTATTAAGATGCTGAAGTTCACAGGCCGCTTTAAGTTACAGTTTGGGCACGCAAATATGAAAACCTTCGTCAACATTGGCCTAGTTCTACTGCTTTTAAAAAAGATTTATTTAGAAAAGACAGTCCAAATTTCAACAATAGCACACTCAATTTATATCCCTCCAAATACCTTTAAAATATCCTTGGACGTGACAATACTTTAAATCTTAGTAGTACAAAAATAGTTCGATTGCATTGTGTTCTTGATAACTAGAGTAGGTTTCTGAAAGAGTCGGAGTCTCCTTTCCTTACATTCTCCTAAAGACTTAACTGTTTTATCTGGCAAGAGCCCATAAGAACTAAATGATCTCAATGATCCCCTGACATTTCTATGGTACATATCCCAAATTATGTATGAATCTAAATCAGCTTGCCAACCACAAAACTGCTCCCCCCACCAAAACCAATCTAAAATCTACCAACTAAAAAGAAAAATATATTCTAAAGATGTAATTGTTTCTAGTTTTGATAATAAACATGCTTTTTCTCATGTCATTATTTCCCTTATTCATTCAGACCTGGAGTATGGAATGTTATTGGAGTTTGAATGGTAGTTATGATAGATAATTTGATAACAAGATTAGGTTACTAAATCTCTTTAAAACCAGACTAAGTAGATAAGTAAATGGAATACAATTCAGTTTTAGTTTGCCTGGCATTATGGAAAAAACTACTCATCAGTGCCATAAATAGACATTTTTGCACATGGGTCAAGTACCATATATACCACCTGATTTAGATGGCATAAAACACAACTTTGCAGGTGGAAGGCTGATACTGGTCCATAGTGAGGAAGTGAACAAGACTACAGGACAATTTTAAGAGTCCACATCCTAGGAAAGCTGCTAGGCTAGGACTGGGAAGAAGTATCTTAAGGGAAGATCCTACCCCAGCCAACCACTTGAGAACTAAACCAAGCCCTAAGTGTTCCCCTCCCCATTCTACAGTCCAAACCTCAATGATGGCACACTCAATTTAGAAACCTCCCAATATTTTTAAAATATCCTTGGAGGCGACATTTAAATAGCACTTTAAATTTTAGTAGTACAAAAATAATTTTTATATCATGTTCTTAATAACATGTGCTAATGACAAAGATGGAGATATAATTTCATTTTGTGATCCACTGCTGAAAATCATCAATTTCATACTACCATTACCAACTCCTTTAACTAAAGACAACCAGATCCACTAGGAGTTCCTAGAGAATCAAAGTAGGTATTTGAAATAGGAAAATCACATGTCTTTTGCACTCTGTTTACATGCCTCATGTGATGACTGCCTTCATAGACACTTTGGTCTGAAGATGGCCAGTCAGTGGACTAAAATCAACAAGGAAATGATCACGGTCAACCAAGTCAACCATGGCCTGGCAGCTCTGGGCACACATACCCCAACCCCCATATGCTAATAAGAGCAAACTGAGATCTTAGGGGGTGCGAAGTGACCTGGCTTTGCTAATATCACAAGTAAGTGGCAGAGTCTGGATTTGAACTCAGGATTCTCTTTGTGAAGGCAGAGAAAGGCTGAAAGAACTTGGATGGAACTCATCTAGAGATGGTTTTAAAGTTATATTTTATTATTAAATTGGGATAATTTTTCTGTGCTCCTCATTCAAGCACAAAAACTACCTAAGAACCTTTTTATCGGAAGTAGATGAAGAGAGAATGCAAGGTAAATTAGAAGATTCTATTTAGAAAATTCACTCATTCAAAAAATATTTATTCAACTCATTATATGCAATGTTCTGTGCACGGTGTTATAGAAGATACAAAAATAAATTATAGACAATGTTTACTCTTATTTAACTTAAACTCTAACAGGGGTCATCAGATTCATACAAAGCTAAATAATACAAAGTATAACATAAGTACATAGCCATTGGTCCATGTATTCCCACCCAACAACTGCAGTTCCTTCTCAGCAATTAAACTGTATACACAAGGCTGTATATTGAAGTTAATTTGTTTATCACTGCATTATATCTCTAATTGCAAAAAAGTAGCTAACAAAATCTACTGCTAAAACTGTATGGAATGTCAATAGTATCCATCAACTTCTTGATAAAGATCTACACTGTTATACCTACTTTTTCTATGGCTGGTGCTAGTAACCAGTAAAAGAACTCATTACTCTAAAGCGCTATGGAACAAGGGTCTGAGTAAATTGCTCCACAAACTCTGACCTTTCTCCATCTTCCATGAGGAAAAGCAATTGCTGCCAGCCAGTTCTTGAGAGAATATACTACTGAGTGAAGGCATAAAAGAGTTTTAATAGGCTACTCCATTTGTGGGATGGTCAAGTCAGATGAAAGAGGAATGTCTAAGGCAGGATTTGAATTTAGATTTTTCTCACTTAAAAGTCCAGCCCTCTATTCCTGAAACCATCTAAACCAGTGATAGGCGAACTACCGCCCATGGGCCAGATGCAGGCCCCCTGAAATGTTCTATCCAGCCCCACAACATTTCTCCTAATCTGACAAATATAATGAGTAGGATACAATACAGTGAAACTTCGAAAAGGTTGCCTTAGAAACAGACCAACAGATGACCATTTCCTTTCCTTTGGTCCCCTCTTCAAAAAGTTTGTCCATCACTGATCTAAACCATAAACTAAACCACTAAATCTTAAGGCATGGGCCAAAGGCTCCTACTAAAATCAGTCTGTAGACATACTTCAAACCCCAGAGTTCAAAGGACACAATTTAAATGCTTAAATACTTAAAATAGCAATAGCTCTCTAAATCCTTACACCATGAAATAGCAATGTTCCTTATTTACTTTTCTACTAATGACATTCGATGCAAAAAATCCAAAACTTAATTTGGCCTAAAGGAGTGCAGATTTTAATAAATGCTATTGATGTTAATTGAGGAAGGATATTAGTATTAATTTATTGAAGACATTTATTCATTAAGTATCCTATTCACTTCTAAACAGCATTATCCGAAATTTAGTGATTCTCAATAGGAGTCTCAAAATTTTTTTGATAAAACATTCTATCAGTAAAATAAGTTTGAGCATACCCTCCCAACATATATTATTTACAAATTATATACATATACTATGGAACTGATTTTATATATATATATGTGTGTATATATATATATATCTTCTCTTTATTTCCTTTCCTTTGCATAAAGATGGGGGAGGGGGAGGGAATAATAATGAAGGAAAATAGAGCTAACAATCCTAACTCTTTAATGTCAAAGGAAGAAATTAATCCATAAAACGGAGAAGGATTTTTATATTTCTAATGGAATAGAAAGCAGAATTCAACAAAAATGTTGGTTACAAGAAACACCATTGAAACATTTATATAAAGTTAACATGAGAAGATTGAGAAGAATTTATCATGCACCAGAAGAATCTAAAAAAATGCAGACATAGCAATTGTGATGGCAGACAAAGTAGCTGGAAAAAATGATGGAGACAAGGTTAAAAGAAATAAAAAGGGAAACTTCCTTATGCTTAAAGGTACTATAGATGGTGGGTTGACTTGAATTCATTTAAGCCTTCTTTTAAGCACTTTGATTATATCTCCATTAGACCATCATTTATTATTTTGTACTAAAATTGTTTATTTGTCTCATCCTCATACTCTATGTTGACTCTATCATGACAATGACCCTATATTCTTTAAGATTTATATTTTTGGGGATCAACTGGGTGACTCAGTGGACAGAGATACAGGCCTAGAGGATGGGAGGTCCCAGGCTCAAATCTGGCTTCAGATACTTCCTAGCGATGTTACCCTGGACAAATCACTTAACCCCCATTGCCTAGCCCTTACTGCTCACTCTTCTGCCTTGGTACCAAATACATAGTATTGATTCCAAGACGTACAGTAAGGTTTTTAAAAGAAATTTTTAAATTAAAAAGTTTTTTTAAGATTTCTTTTCCCAGTGCTCAGCAGGGTGCTTTGCACAAAACAAAAACTCACTAAGTATTTGTTACTATTTAAGAAGAAAAAATATAAATAGTGGGCACCTTTTATTATTTCAGCATTAGTAATTTAGGTATAATTTTAAGGTTTACAGAAATTCTTGTGGAATAACAGCCATTCCTCATATAAAACCATTATTCCATAAAGAAATTGGTAATGCATTATAACCAAATTCCACTGTAAAATTATGAAATCATGCTATAACAGTTAGCCATCAACCAATTTATAACAGTATGCTGAATTTGATTTAACTCAATTTGTAACATTGTTGTGTGGAATTCATAATCCCTTACAATTTGCTTTAAATCATATTTATCTGGATCTAGTTAATGTATTCGACAGAATACTTACGTAAGTACATTTGCTCTAGTTCCTCCTGCTTCAAACTAATATGACAGAGCAACTGTTTTGATCTATTTTCACACATTATCATTTATTCAAAAATAAATTTTATTATTGTTACTACCTTCATTTGGTTCTCCCACTGGACTAAAAAATAAAACCAATTAAAATGATTAATTTTGTATTTATTTTCTAAATGATAAAATTTGTAAATAGCAATGGTTTGTTGAGGTTTACACATTAATAAGATTCAACGACTCAGAGTTTAAAGCTCAACACTGTGGTTTGGTAGAAAGGCAACATGATGTAGTAGAAAGATTACTACTCTTGAGCCATGATGTACCCAAGTTCAAATACTACCTCTAGTATTTACTTCTGCGTGATCAAGAATCCTAATTTCTTTATCAGTCAAATGGGGACAGTAGGGCTCCAGGGCTTCTCATGGATTCACAAAGCTGAAAGGAATATCAGAAGCCAATCCAAACCTCTCATTTTTCAGATGAAGACATATATTTGAAGAGGTTAAATGACTTGCCCAAGCAAATGTCAGAACCAGGGATGAATCAGTTCCACCAAAACCTCTTTTCTTCCAAAACTTCCCTCTTACTATTGAGGGCACTACCACTATGCTATCCTAATAATCCAGGCTCATAACCTCTGAATCATTTCACTCCTCGCTCTCACTCATCCTACATATCTATCTTGGTTAAATCTTGTCCCCTCTACCTTTAACATCTTTCATGAATGTCTCCTTATCTCCATTAATATAGGCTTTTGTCACCTCTCAAGACCATGAACTACTACAATAACCTTCCAATTGTTCTCTCTGCCTCAAGTCTTCCTATGCTACATTCCATTCTATACTGCCAAAGTGATTTTTCTTAAGTGTCAGCCTATTTATGTGACCAGAAAAAAAGCCCTTCAATGAAAGTAAGTTTGAATTACAAAAGACTATTCTGCACCAACCAGAAACTACAGGTGAGAATGTAAAGTATTCCAAAGAGCAAAATAACCATAGACGATCTACTCTATAAATCTAAACTTACCCAATAATGAAAAAGATGGATAGTCAATAAAAATTAATTTGAAATATTTCTAGAAAGAAATTAATACCTGAATTTATTTCTTAAATACTCTATACAACAGAAGGATAAGAAAGGTAAACAAATACAGTGATAAAAACAAATACAAAGAATAATAACAAAATAACTAAGGAACTATTAAGATATTCCTTTCTAAATGCACACAAGAACACAAGAATGAAAGAAATCAAACAGAAGAGATAGAAAAATAGGCCTAAAATATCATGGGCTAAACCTCATGGCATCCTTGCCACAGATGAGACAAAGTGTTTTAAGGAACTAAGTTACAGAATAAGAAGGTACATAAAAAGAGGAAGAGATGAAGAAACTAAATGGAAATATATGATTTACACTGGTAGAGTTAAAGGCTATCAATACAGGGAAAATAACTCGTGTTGTCTCTCATGAAGAAGAGAGCCTTTAGGAAAATCGGTAAGTAGCAAAAGAGAGGATCAAAAAAAGGCAAAAGGAAGGGGAAAATCTTGTTTCAGGAGTAAGAGATAGTGCCACTGATAAATGCTTCCACAGGTAAAGAGAGATATGCTTTAAAAATATATTAATTTCTATACTAAGTATAATTATTAGAAAACATATTAGACCAACATATTAATTTTATAAATACTTCAGAGAAGCCTTTCAAATCTTTTTTTTGCATAAGAAGAAAATAAGAAACTATGAAGTTAAGTTGATAAGGAAATTCTCCACCACATAAATCCAATTATAGTATTTAAAGTATACTCTAGTTGAATTATCACTTGTTCAATGATTCATGATTCATCTATCTCTTTTCAGGAACCACCTGATAATGACCCACTTTCTGTATTCTCCTGTCAAGATAATTTGCTTTACGTCATTCTTCTCCTCAGTATTAAGAGAATTTTCAGTGATCGCAGAAATCTGTGAGATAATGCTTTCCTTTGAGATAAGCCACTAATTAAAAAAACTCTTTTCTGTCTTGCGTACTCCAATGTCTAATTCCATCTAAAGATTAGCTGCTAGTGGTGAATCATCAAAAACCTATTCTTCATCCTCTATTTTAAGATCCAAATTAGTGATTGAGACATGGCTTTTGTAAAAAACAGGCATAGAGAAGGGCATTAGTTTCAGCCTCCTGCACAGTATACTGGCTGTGGCAGAATAAGCAGGGCAAGAATCCCAGATTAAAGGAAAAACTTGCAGTTCTGCCTCTCAGAACCAGTAGATCTTTCCAGATGGCTCACAGTGGCTAAATACATCAAAAGTCTACTGAAACTCTAACTAGGGGGGCAAGCCTACATCTGTGTTAACTCAGATCTAAAACCAAATCAGGAATTTGTAGAGCTCAAACAAGGAAGATAGCAATTGGACTCTGCCTGGCATCAAACTGCTCTAAGAGTACTGAAAACGATAGGTCCCCACCCACCATGAGCTGTCCTTGAGAGTCTGGAATAAAAAAACACTCAGTACCAAGAGAAAACAGCAATAGGGTCCTAGAAAGTACAAGCTCAGCTGAGACACTCCCTCCTAAAGTGGGGAACCTAACAAAGTAAAAAGTTAAGAAGTAGAATGGAAGAATGAGTAAACAAATAATCTTACCATAAAAAGTTATTATGGTAACAGATATCCTCAGGACATAAACTCAGAAGAAGAAAATGACCTAAAAGCATCTACAAGCAAAGCTTCAAAGAAAAACATAACTTGGGCACAGATTCAGCTAGCATTGTTGCAATAAATGATGCAAAAATAAACTGCCTGACTTCTAATGGAAAGGTGGATGGATTCAAGAGTGCCTATTGTTTTAGACAGTCAAAAAGTGTGTGTGTGCGTTTGTGATAGGAGTTGTTTTTCTTGCTTTCACAAAGAGGGAAGAAGTGGTGGAAAAAAAGAGGATAGATTTTGGTAATTAAAAAAAATTTAATTAAAAAATAAATAGGAGAAGATGCCTGTTTGATACACAATGGATAGAGAAGAAAGAGTTTGCAGAATAAAATACAGAATTCAACTGCTTAAGTAATAGCATCCACACCCAAAAACTACATAATATTGGGGAAGATAACATACACATATAGATCTTTGGAGAAGGTACTAACATCTAGGGGAACAGAGAAAGCTTCATGTTGAAGGTGTGTTGAAGTAGGGTTTTGATGCAATGAGACAACCTAAGTCTCAGAGGTGAGATGGAAGTCCCCTGCAGTATAGGGGCACAGGGCAGAGGTATAGAGATAGAAAATGAGAATTACATTCGAGATGAAGCATGGAGGTGAGTTCAGCCTTGTTCCATCAAACAATGCCTTCAACATAAAGTTTTCTCTGTTCCTCCGATGTTAATGCCTTGTCCAAAAATCATTAAGTGAATGCCTCTCTCTCTCTCTCTCTCTCTCTCTCTCTCTCTCTCTCTCTCTCTCTATATATATATATATATATATATATATATATATATATATATATATATATATATGCAGAAGGAACTCATTTCATTTACCTCCGAAAATCTAGAACTTAGTATAGTGCCTGACACTATATGCTAGATACTTAGTAAATGCTTGTTGATTAATAATGATGTGCCAGGCACTGTTAGACAAGGAAGACTGCAGTATAAAAATTAGTCTTTGTCTTCAAGGAATTTACATTCTAAAAGGAGAGGATAATACAGATAGGAAACTGGTAGCCAGGGAAGTGTTTTCATCTGAGAAGTCACATTAATGTGAGTGCAACAGTAGTGGCTTCAAGTTATCTCTATTCAAGTAATTCCCAGATTTCTATATTCAACCCTAATCTCCCTCATGAGCTCAAACCTCATATCAACAGTCACCTCCAACACGAAGCTTGTCTTGAATTAGGTCTTGAAGCATGTTTCGAATTAGCTGTCCCATGAATCTCTCAAACTTAACATAAGCAAAACTGCACCCATTATCTTTCCCCAAATCCTCCTCTCTTCCAAATTTTCTTATGACTGTGAACGTCGTCTCAATCCTGCTGGTTCTCAGCATTTGTGTCACCATCAACTCTCTCACAATGACTCCACACATTCAATCTGTTGTTAAGGTTTCTTGTCTACCTTTATAACATTTCTTAAATACATTCTCTTTTCCATGTCAGTAGGCACTTCACTGGTATATGTGTACATACATCTATTTGTCTGTTTCTCTATCATCTATCTATCTGTTATATATACACATATAGGTTGTATACGTGTGTGTGTGTGTGTGTGTGTGTGTGTGTGTGTGACACTGAGTTTATGAATTAGTCTCAGAGTATATAACCTGGATAGATGCTATAGATAGATGAGATGGTTCTAGGAGTGATTAGGAGAAAAGAAGGGAAAATGTATTTCCTATGTGCCATGCTTTTACCCTGTACTAGTACAGAAAGAAAAGGTTGCCAGTGGATATATTTGAATTAAAAGAACCAGCTGGAAATACTAAAAAAACAGGAGAATTTTTATTAGATCCTTATCCTACATGTAGTTGAAAAAGTTGAAGGAAGTTCTTAGGAGTAAGGATGTTTCATAGGGGTGGAGTGATTTTAGGAGAAAAGGTTTCAGTTCAGTACCAAGTACAAGTTCCTGAGTCATCCAAAAGTATTCGGGGAGAATCTCATAAATTACTATGACAAATTCCTAAAGCATGAAACTTTCCAATGATGGTCAAACCTAATTTTCATGTTGTAGAAACACAGAAACTTTTCTCTCCCTTTACCTACACAGTTTGCACCTGATTCTACCATTCTACTATCCCTAGCACACACGTGTGTGGTTATGTAACCACACATGTGTGTGCCAGGGAATTGCACTGGCAATCTCTGATATTTTTGATCTAGCTAGACCTATCTATTCCATCATGGAGGAACATTTCAAAAAATTTCTAGAAGAATGTTCAACTTTTAAAAAAGCTTAACAGATTCTCTTTGAGCCATATAAATGAAGTTTTGTGATTCACATGTAGAGTGTTCAATAGAATATTAAGACACATGGAACTGTCCTATCATTCTAAGCAATTTTATCTAAGAGATTAAGTTCTTGTCTAAGACTATCCAAAGGATAACCAAAATTTTATTATCCTTTCCAGAAAACAAGTGGTAAGCGTTTGAGTTTGACAGTAACACGGATCATCTGATTTGATGCCTTCACATGCATATGGATAAAAATATAGTTTCCCATATCTACACACACATGACCTGTCTATTTACAGATACAGGTATAAACCTTAAGTAGGGAGGTCCAAAGGTAAAGAGTTATCCTAATGAAATCAAGCTCTTCTTACTTAGATTTTTAAGTATACTCGTACTTGTACTTATTGAGATCTTAACTTCTCTAAAATAAAGATGAAATTCTGACACCATAAATTATGCTAAGTATTAATAAAATATGTAGTATCTCTCAAAGTAAACATGAATCCAGGAAAACTGGCATATTTTACTAATTTTAAAGAAGTAGCTTTGATCAATTCTTTTAACATAATGAAAGCCAAAGACTAAATTAGTAGGTGGGGAGAAAGTGTCAGAGTAGGAAACTTCATGCATTATATAGACTACTTCCACTTTTCTTAATATACCTATTATTATTAATTACCTATTACTATTACAAAAAATAGTAAGTAAAATGTTAAATATCTGAGACTCTTTGCCAATGATCAATATCATTGTGAAGGTATCTTCAACTGTCTGTCGGGAAAGATTTCCTAAATTACAAAAAACAAAAGGATTGAGAAAAGCTCATATTTTGCTTTAACAAGGAGGAAAAATGAATAGTTGGGGATATTTATAAGGTCTACTATTGAAAGTGAGTATGAGGAAATGAATTTTAACATACTAATTCTGGCAGAATACTAACCTGCTTGGATTTTTTTAAAATGAGGTTGGACTGAGGTTTTTCAGAGAAATTCATTTGTGGCTTCTGAGTATGATAGATATGTTAACAGTTGTTACCCAACATACTTTGAAAATATTTTTCATAGAAACCTAGACTGTTCTGTGATTTCCGGTATTTCTTTCATTATTCTTTAACTAATTTGGCTATTTCTATGGAAACAGAATAATCTGGATTTTTTTGGTGGTTGCTCATTTCCTTCACTGTATTCACACTGAAAAAATGATATGGAGAATTTGGTCATTTGGGGGTTTGTACCTTTACTACCAAACCATTATCCCTAGAGTATATTCTTCTTAATGCCCAAAGACCTCTAGTACAGGTAGATCCTTAAGAAGAATGGCTGAGGAATTATCAGCTGTTCCTGACCCTGTATCAGAGACTCCTTACCACAAAACTCCTCTGAAGGGCTCTGTGCCTAAGCCCTAGACTGGCAGAATGGTCCAGTATATGGAACAAGTCTGGAAAAATCCACACTACCCAGCAATCCAAATGCTAGTACATGCCAGGTTTCCCAGGCATAGAAAATACCCACATTGCTATGCTGCAAAGAATTCTCACCTGACTCTCCTGGCAAAGACTACCAGCCCTGACAGCAAAGGCAAAGTAATGGGCCAGTACAGAACACCAGCAACAAACGAGTCACGCTTTTCTTAGCTTTCATGGGCAGACTCCAAGGTGTGCCAACATGGGAGAGCAGGTGATGCCTTCTTCAAGGTTACTGGCAGAAGCACTCGCTGTTCCACCCCCACATCTCAACTGTTCTTCAGACTGATAAGAGTGGAACAAGCACTGGAGGTGGGAGTCAGACAAGCTCTGGTTTCAGAGCTGCCTACAATGCCTCCTACTGGGGTGACTAAGGGCAAGTCTCTATCATCCTCAGTCTCCCCATCTGTAAAATGGGGGGGGGGAACCTCTGGCAGTGGCTTTAACAGTGTTATGGGGAAGATCAGAAAAGATTTTTTGATGTTAAAAAAGGATTCCTATAAACCTTAAACAGAAGTGATTGCACCATGATCAGCAAGATGATTATAAATTTTTTTTTCTGCATACCTCACCAAGAGGCAGCTAGGTAGTTCAGCAGATACAGTGCGGGGTCTAGAGTCATTAAGACGAGTTCAAATCTGGCCTTAGATACTTACTAGCTGTGTGATCCTGAACAAGTCACATAACATCTGTTTTCCTTAATCTATTAGAGAAGGAAATGACAAACCATTACAATATCTTTGCCAAGAGAGCCTCATGGACAGTCTGGTCCACAAATTCATGAAGAGTTGGACACAACTCAATAACAACAACAACAACAACAAATACTTCTTAAACCTAAAAATATAAAAAAAAGAAAATGTAGGGGGCAGCTGGGTAGCTCAGTGGATTGAGAGCCAGGCCTAGAGACAGGAGGCCCTAGGTTCAAATCTGGCCTCAGATACTTCCCAGCTGTGTGACCCTGGGCAAGTCATTTGACCCCCATGCCTACCCTTGCCAATCTTCCACCTGTAAGTCAATATACAGAAGTTAAGGGTTTAAAATTAAAAAAAATGTGCTCCAAATAATTTGATAATTAAAACTGAATAGACAAAACAAGAAAACAGAAATATCATCAAAAGTAAAGGCCTCAAGAAAAACATTGGAGGATTTAAATTATTAAAGCAACCACACCACATCCATTGAACCCAAAACCAGTATAAACAACCTCACAGGTATAGATGTGGGGACTCTTGCTCAGACACCCCACTACAGTGACATAGTCTGACTTTCCCTAAGTATATAAAAAGAATAGTACTTGATTCTGCTCAGTCTCTCAAAGGAAAGGGAGAACAACTTGAGGATGAGGAGGTAAAGAGAAATGGAAGACACCAACAGGTTTGGAATAGCTAGATGGGAAGAAGCTTGCATACCTGAGGAAAAAAGGACTAGAAACCTAGCTGGGTGTCTCCATGTAGATTTATTATGGGCAGAGTACTATCCAGGTTGCCACAGATTTCTAACTCAAGGAGTATTGAGGCTAGTGAGTCTCAAAGGTTGGTGTGGAAATAAAAGGAGGAGGAGCAAAAGATTGAGGGAGGATTCTAGAGGCAAATTATTGGAAACAAAAGAAAAAGTCCTAAAGACAAAAGTTTAAAGAAATCCTGTACTGAGGATAAGCCTAGCTGTCAAGCAGATAAATCAACACTGAGACTCATAAAGACAGGGGGGGAAATTTATTGGTTAACCTTATTAAACACTTAAAAAATTATTTCTACTTATACTTCATAAATTATTCTTAATAACTGAGAAAGAAAATATTCTGCCAAAACTCCTTTTATATAACAAATATAGTCCTGTCACCTAAACTAGGGCGAGAGAAAGCAGAAAAAGAGCTACAGACATTATAATATGTTTATGAGTGAATATTTATGCAATATTTTAAATAACACCCTAGCAAAAAAGGCTGCAATAACATGTCCAAATATTGTTAGCTAGTCACTATAACCAAGTTAGATTTACACTGGGGTTCAATAGTGGGAAAATAATAGGACCTTTAAAAAAACACACATATACCAATAAAAATGTTTAAAGCTTTTGATAAAACATAATGCTAACTTTCCTAAAAACTTAAAAAAAATACCAAAACAAGTAAGTACCCAGAGAGGTAAAGCAAGGACAATCGCCTACTACTATTTGACCTAGCTCTAGAAACGCCAGAGTTAACAACAAAATGGGGGGAAAAGAAATTAAAGATGTGAAGATAAAAAATGTTCCCTATTTTCAGACATGATGCTTTACATACAATCGCTCCCTCATTTAGATAATAGTGTCAGTAAAATATAGCAAGGAAAAAAAACCATGGAAAATTATCAGTATTTCTAGTAAGGAACAATGGAAAAAGAAATCTCATTCAAATTAACTATAAAAATCCTGGGAGTCAATCTACCAGAACGCCCTGTACACTCACATAACTACAATTACAGAATGTTTCTTATAGACATAAAGGAATACTTAAATTTTTGGAGAGATAGTCATTGCATTTCCAGCGATTAGGCCATACTACAATATCAGTTCAATTAATTTACAAATTTAAGTGTTACACCAAACTAAGATCTACGTATTTTTCTCAAAGACTTTGAAAAATGTTAAATAGCTCAGAATCAAAGAGAGATCTCTGGGATATTCTACTAGAGACCATCTTCCACAAGTAGACAGCAAACCATTAATGACTGGTCATTCGACCCATTCCAAATCCACCTAACTGTACTATCACCAGGTCTACATCTCTTCATCTTATCCAAAAGAAGAGCAAGAGACACTCTCTCAAAATCTTTGCTATTATCTAGATAAATGATATCTAGCATTCCATTAGTCTATCAGTCTATTAACTATCAAAAAAAGGAAATTGGGTTAATCTAGCTACATGACCTGTTCCTAATGAAATCATGCTGTCTGTGATTACTGCTTCCCTTTCACACATCCCAGATTCTTCTCAGGCATTAAAATCCAACTCCCTGACCAACAGTTTACAAATGCAACTCTCTTTGAGGCAGCTGGCTGGCACAGTTAATAGAACACTGGAGTCAAGAAAACTAGAATTGAAATACAGCCTGAGACTCTTACTTGTTATGTGACCTTGGGCAAGTAGTTTCCTCATCTAGAATAAGAGTTATAATAGCACCTTCCTTCCAGGATTGATCTGAGGATAAAATGAGATAAAGTGCTGCCTGGAACAGAACAAGAGGTATGTAAATGTTATAATCATTATTTCAGGTGCCAGCAGGACCTCCAGGTGGGAGTTTTCATTAGGAAAGCGATATTGTGGATTTGGAGTTCAGAAAAGACATGACACAAAGAAGTATCAGTCTTAAAAAGAAAATCAATACTGATTTTCCTATACTGTAGCATTATTTCAATACTGTAGGATTATAGGAGATCATCAAAAGAGAAAAAAAATCTAAGGGAGGAAAAGAAGGCTGGAAAGTATTGCATAGAATTTGACTGTATACAGGAAGGGAAATAAGAAAGAAGATACTGCAAAATAAGCCAAAGCTACTATGGAGCGAGGAAAAGACCAAGGAAAGGACAGATATCAAGGAGTTAATAGTGGCAAATGCCAAAAGGAAGCCAAGGAAGGTGAGGATTAAGAAAAGAGTATTAAATATAGCAATTAAGAGAGCGAATTTTCAGTAAAGTTTGGGGAAAAAGCTAGGATCCAAAAGAGTAAATGAATGGCAAAGAGGTAGGGGAGTCAAATGTGGAAACTACTCTCCACAAGTATGGCAGTGAAAATGGAAAAAGAGATGGGCAGTAATTTAACCAGGTAGAAAGGCCAAGGCAAGATATCTTTGCAAATAGAGCCCGTTAGGGTGTTTTGTATATTATATATGTATATCTGAATAATGGAAAAACAACAGAATTGGCCACACTGGTAGATAGCCTAAATAGAATTCGGACAGTGATAAACAGAACTGAAGTGAAAGAACTACGAGGCCAGAGAATTAAATGGGTTATCAAAATGTATGTTGAAAACTTCTAAAGATAATGGCATCATAGAATAAATTCATAGGCTGAGAAGACATTAAATTGAGAGGGAGATTGAAAATGCCTAAGAAAGAGCGAGTGATTGATGATGCAATACAACTGATAGGCCAAAAGGCAGATATAAGCAGACTCATTTCAGAAGGAAGTAGAATGACTTCTTCCCTTGGGGAAAGGAGAGGAGGACATGAGAAAGATCACATAGAATAGCTACAATATTCTTAGTATAGTAGGAGGTACCATCACCAAATGAGTGTAGGGATGGCCAAGGAAGTCAAAGACAGCAAGAAAAGTTCCACATATACTAAAATATTCATAACAGTTCTTTTTTTACTGTTAAAGAACTGGAAGCAAGTAAATACCTATTGATTAGGAAATGGATAAACAAATGATGGTTATGCGAATGTAGTGGAATATTATCTCAGAAATTATGAATATGAAGAATGCATAAAATCATGGGAGATCATATAATGAATGAGGCTAACTGAATGAAGTAGAACCAGAACAACACTGTACACACTACAACAATATAAATGAAAAGGGCAAAAACCAAAACAAAAACTAATACTAATTATAATGACTAAGCTGGGCCCTGAAAGCAGCCCCACTCCATCATCTTTAGAGATGCAGGGAACCTTAGGTGTGAAAAATAACATATGCTGGTGTCCTTGGTTAGTGGGATGCTTAGTTTTACTAAACCGGCTTTTTTCTCTTGATTCTTTGCTCAGAGATGGGTCTCTCAACAGAAGAGGAGGAAGGTAGGTAAACAGAAAGCACTTAGTTAGTACTAAGTGCTAAACACTAGCCATACTAATAATAGCAAAAATCAAGAAGGGTTCCTGCCCTCAAGGAGCTTATATTCTAATAGGGAAAGATGACACATAAAAGGAACCTGAAAATAGTAGGAAGGATGATGGGGATGGAATGAAACTGGTTGGTACAGGTCTATCTCCAGAACAGAGTTGTCAGAAGGAAAAGAGATGTTCCAGGATGAGAAGGCAACTAAATTAAAATGGAGAAATGGAGAGATATACTAAGAGAAGATGGTGGTATTAGAATAAAAGTTATCAATGAAAAATTATTAAAATAGCCAGGCAGGCACCAAGCATGGTGGTGCATACCTGTAATCCTAGCTACCAAGAAAGCAGAGGCTAACATTGAGCTTGGAAGCTCTAAGCTGCAATGGACTATATACAGATTCACTGTCTATACTATACCACAGCATCAATATGGGTAAATTTCCAGAAGTGGAAGCAAGGGAATGGGGTACGCCAGTTTGTCTAAGGAGAGGCAAGCTAGCCCAGGTCAAAAAGAAAGAAGATTGGATATTTCCAGGCTAGGCAAAATAGGAAGAAACCAATCTTTTACAAAGTGAGGGAGTATTGAGGATAGATTGAGAGGCTTGCAGAGAATACAAAATACTTAGAACTATTACTATGGAAAATTTAATAAGGAAACAGCCAGAGTTTAATGAAAAACCTGCAGAGTAGCATTTAAGGGAGGGTCCTGCCAACGTTATAAACTGAATACCAGAGCAGTTTCCTGACTTTCTCTAGTAATAATCCAGGAAGGTTACAGAAATTATGTGATAATTTGTACTCAGGGGTAAGGGTTAATAATGAAGTATTGAATTACTGGAAGTATTGAAAGGTCAAGAAGCTAGGGTTTCTTGGATAGTAGTAGAGCCATAGCTGAAATGGTAGATCATGACTTTCAAACTAGTCAGAGAGGAAAATATGACCAAAAGAGAAATAATGGAGAATTACATAGATGGGAATTTCTGGGGTTGAAATTCTCAGAATTGGTCACAATGGTGGACGGCCTAAAATGAATTCAGGCAGTGATAAACAGAATTGAAGTGAAAGAACTGTGAGGCTAGAAAATTAGACAGGTTAACAACATGTCCGTTGAAAACTGCTTAAGATAATGGCATTATAGAAGAATAAAAAAGAAAAATAAAGAATAGAAAATCCATATTTTAAAGTATATTGCAATAAGGAGCATCCTCATTATTACATTCTCAGCAATGGAGAGTGGGTCTTGAACTTCTAGTCCTGAAATGAGGCAACAGACACCAAGTGAAGTGAGAAAGGGATAGTTTCAACTACACTGCCACACAGTAAGTAGGCTACTGAGAATAATGATCCAATTCTATATCTCTTGTTAGAAAATAAAAACCAGGAATGCCAAGATATTCCCTTTTTGACTTAACTGTCCACAGAGTTAAATTTATTGTTCAAGGGTTTTAATCTTCTTTGCCCATGGAAGTGAAAATACCTAGTTTCTTTTGTTAATTCAAATGACTTAATCCTTTTATAATCCTAAATGATTCATCTTAACATTACATTTTTTCTGTTGTTAATAAGTCATAGCTAACACATTTATATAGGCATTATTATAATGGAAGAACTGTACTAACTATTTTACAATGATTATTTCATTTGGTCCTCATATCAACCCTGGGAGGGAAGTACAATAATTCTCCCATATTAATGCTATTTCAATTACATTTGGAAGCAGAAAGGGGTAGAAACCTTAAATAATCATTCCAACACACCAGTATCTCTAGATTTGCAGCACATTAAGCAATTCCATAAGTTTCTTAAAGACTAGAAATGCATTTTTTCTTCTCCATTTATATCCCTTTACCACTAAGTTTTACATTGTAGAGTGCTCTGCAAACAATGGACATTCTATAAATGATATTATCTACGTGACATATGAAATCTGGGGCATGTTTGGTTGGAACACCAGCATTGCTAAATGAATAAGGATGAACAAGGATGTGGTCAGACCTCATGACTTCAAAGTATCACATGTTATGGCTTGAAAGAATCCTATTATGTGAGTCATCCTTCTCATTACTCTTGGCACTTCGCACTACTTGAATAGAAGAACCTAGGAACATTGTAGGCAAATCAATGATTCTCTGATTTAAGGCTTGGCCCTGAGATAGGAGTTATCTTCCAATAAATGCCAATTTTGTCATTATTATTACTGTAACTCCACTTCCTCTTTCCATATATTTCTTTTTTCTCTATTTTCCCTCCTATCTCCCTCTTTTTTCTTCTGTTCTTTTCCCTCTAATTCCCGACAAATTGTTATTTAGCCAAGCCACTGGCACAGTAGACAAAATAAAAAGGTAGTTTTGTGCATGATACTGTCATCATTTCTCCATAATATTAATGGTTATCTTCATTTTCAACTTTTTCTAGCTACTTCAATTCTTCCAAAACACTATGACACTATAACACTACCATACAATCAGCACAAATATTTGAAGAGTCAAATCAATACAGAAATGCCCAACGAACTATTGGATCAAACTGACAACTAACAACTAGTTTTTTCAGAATTTTATTCTTGACTATCATAATTATTAAATCAGATGAGAAAATGAAGTGTTTCCCTTTCTTCTTCCTTTCTTTCTACCACTATAAAACAAATACCTATCCTACCACCTCTATCAGAAAAAAAACATTAGCAGGGGAGAGAAAAGGGATGATATAATGAATGGCATTTCACCACTCAAAAAACAAAGCTCTTTTTCCAGTGGCCCCACTCTCATCTCTACTCTCCTCAAGGGAGGAGATGGACATCGGCCACAACTAAATAAGCAAAATGAGGAAAATTAACCAAAATAGATATTTCTTAGAAAGGATCATTTACAATGTATAATAAAGGTCCCAAATCATCTTTACCCCACTCCCCACTCCTCACTAGATGCAACATACTAAAAAAATATTTTATAAACCTTAGCATTTCCAGGTATGCTACCTAAAAGAACCAAGGAATAGAAAACAAAAAAGTAACAGGAGTGGGGGGAGGGGGGCAGCTGGATGGCTCAGTGGATTGAGAGCCAGGCTTAGAGACAGGAGGTCCTAGGTTCAAATCTGGCCTCAGACACTTCCTAGCTGTGTGACCCTGGGCAAGTCACTTAACTCCCATTGCCTAGTCCTGTAACAAATAAAAAAATTAATATAGAAGGATATATAAAGATATTTGGGTTTAAAAAATTAATTAAAAAATCTAAAAAAAATGTAACAGAGGTAGGAGTAACTAGTAGTAGAGAACCATGTGAAATAAGTTTTGTGAGCAATATTTTCCTTATGAGCTAGCTATATATTGGTGTCCACTGCTCTATAAATTAGTCAAGGTGATGGAATTTATAGATAGAAAAAACATGATGAAATACAAACCAATTACTTATTATACCAATAGAAAAACATTCTTTAGAAACTACTGCATACTCCTCCCACTCTACAAATGTAAAATTATATGGCAATTTTCAACATAGAAATGATCTATTTTTAATCCTGGGATTTCCATGGTTTCTAACATAAACCTTGATATCAAGGTAGACTAGAATAAACGGGAGCCTTGCCATAAGACTACTTTGGAAACACAAGTATCCCGGGAAGTTTAATTATTAATGCATTTCCTTAAGAGCTTATTATAATGCAGTTTTATCCACAGGGCAGTGCCCTGGCATAGGTTCAAATGCAAATCCAGTGTCAAGAGCAAGCAAAACTTTGACTATTTAGAGATAATCTCCCTAAAATCATGAGGCTTCTGAAATGTATTGAGAGAAAAAAAAAAAGAAAGCAAAAAAGGCAGTCCCTGAGCACCTGACAACTAATAAAAATGCTTAGAACAGCTAGCCACCAACATTGTACGTATAGTTCTGTAACTGATCACTTGGCATTCAGAAAGAAAAGGGGACCATGTTGATTGGTCAGGATTCTTATAAAAGGCAATCTTTACCTACAAACCCAGAAACATAAGAAAAAGAACTCCATCTTCCCCCCCCCCAAAAAAAAACAACAACAAAGAAAAATATTGAGAAGGAAGAAAATGTAAGCTGCTAAAGAATAAAATAGTCCCTTCCCTGAGGATTAGAATATGCTTGTATGTAAGCATACAAATATTTGAATAATATTATTCAAATGGATCTATTACCTCATCAATATAGGAATTCCCTCCAACCCATTAATATCTGCCTATCTTGTGTGGTATTTATCCACATCCTCCCAAAAAGTCACCAGAAAAGGCTCATGAAATATGCTGGAGGCTTTGCTCACTTGCTCCTCCTATTGCAAAGGCATCAGTGATGCATTCTGGTTCTCCTCTCATCCCTCATTCTTGCCTCATGACTAGCCCATCTTCCCTTTATATCCTAAAATTCCTTGTGCCTTACTTTCTTAAAACCTGTTCTTTAGAATTCTTTATTGATTATATCTTGAAACCTATTCATATCCATCATGCTCCTCTCCGTTGTCCTCTGGAAAATACTTCTCTTTAGTTCTTTGGAGGCAGTGGTATTCCAGTATCTCACTGTTATATAGCAACAGAGGTAAAATATTTGAATTGAAAAGACAGATGTTTTGGGAAGTCTGGGGTCAAAGCAATCCGGCCCATTTTCCTCCTCCTTTTCAATTCTAGGTCAGGGTTATTGTCCTTCTGTATTATCTGCCTGTCTTAAACATGTATGTAAGTGAGTACCAGAACTGCTTGTATCATATCTGTTGCCCATGAAGAGGATGAAGAAAGGGGCATGGCCAATACTTTCTGTGGTGCATCTAAGCAATTCACTGGCCACCCCCTTACCAGATTTTCTCTCTTCTCAGCACTAGTTTCCCCAGACACACCTGTCTGCTAAATCTTCTCTATTTCTGTTGAGGGCACCACCATTGTCAACTCCAGTGTCACCTTCTCTTATTCATTTCCCCTCACTCTACACATCCAATCAGTTGTTAAATCTTGTCCTATCTACTTATGCAATCTCTCTCATATCCACCCCCTGCTTTCCACTGACAGTTACCTCACTTAGATCCTCATCACCTCTCAGCTGGTCTCATTCAGAAATAGTCTCTATTTGGTTCCCCTGCTTTAAGTCTCTATTTCACAATCATTCCTTCATAAAACTGCCAACCTAATTTTCTCAAAGTTCAGATTTTATCATTTCACTCTTCCCTTCCTTTCCAAATTATTTTTCTTCTGTTTTTCATACATTTTTTGCCTGCATATTTTGTAGTATTTATATTGTCAAAGTTACAGATGAAACAATTATAATCACTGTCAGTGTCAACTGTTGTTCAAAAGACTCAGCCCCAAAGGACCCAGAAAGGGCTTCAGTCAGCACATACCTCTGGAGGATATCATTATCTCCAGGGAATCCCCTCTCAATCTGGATTCTGTGCTGGATGTCCTCCATCCCAGTGGCTATTAATTTTAGTGAGGAAATATCTCCTTGACTTATGCTGGTCTATCTGAGAGTCATCAAACCACACTTCTGTGTTTACCTGTTGTAAGGAATTTTGAATGATCTTGACATAAGGTTCGGAGATGTCCTGCTATAAAAGAACTCCAAAGAAGTAGTTTGTTCTACCAAAATTTTCAAATTTTAAATTATTTTAAAATAAATATATATATAGTAAGTACAATTAAATTTTATGTTCTCTATAGCTTTCTGTTAATTGTGATGTGGTAAAGATGTGGTCCTTTCCTGAATATCAGTTACAAAAACCTATTTGTTGCCTGCTAATTTTCTCACTGAGGGTGCTATCAATTCATGTATAGATGACTCATAATTTGCATAAATGACTCAAAGGTTTTGTATAGATGGAAGAGTCCACATATGGATCCGTTACTGCTGTACTTTCAGTCACCTTTTTAGTTATTAACAAGGTCTGATATTTTTCTATGCCTTTTTATCTTCCCTCCTTCTGATACTCATGTCCTATTAGTACTGCAGGCACCTCTAAAATTAAACCTTTGATGTCAGCAAAACTTTATCATCATGTCTGTAGAGTCTAAGCTAAAGCATCAATGGATAATGACTTTTTTGTGATTGCTATCTTAAAGATTATTTCAGAATCATAAGTGTACCTTAGCAAGGTTTGTTCTACCGCTAAAGATACTTGAAGCACTGATCTTGGGTAGCCACCAACTACAACCATCACCACCACCACCACCACTACCACCATTGTAGGTCTAGTTCACTGATTTAATCTATTTTATTTTAAGTGAGATTTCATGCTGAAGTTGATCTTTCATGAAAAATACTACCTAGGACTTTCAATCTCAAAACATTATAGATATAGCTGAATGTTGCTTACATCTGGAATCCTATCAAAATGCACAAAGCAAGGAACTTGGCAAAAATATTGCCAGCTTATCAAGAAAAATATCACCATAGTTTTCTGAAAATGAAAAAATGTATAGACACCGAATGAAGTCCCCCTCCCTCAAAAATATCCTAGCACAAATTCTTCAAATGGTAAAAAAAATAGCCTTTCATACTCTGTCAACAAACAGTCCAGGTAAGATAGAGAGGGCACACATTGACAAGAAAGTGCCTGTGGTACATTATGTTAATGATGGTGAAATCAGAGACAATGATATTGTTGGTGCTGGTGAGTCAAAAGATAACAAATTCAACAACGAAGATGATTTTTTGGAAATCAGGAAGATTAACTGGGAAGAATGTATAGTTTGGGATTCACTAGTCCATTCTGCAGGAGTTGTCAAATCATATCAAGGGATAATGCAGCTGTACTCCTTTGCCAAAAAGCAAGATGACATTCAGGGAATTTTTTTTTTCAAATAAACAAGTTAAATGCTTCTATTCAGCCCTATAGCCACACTTGCATGAAAGACAGGATGGTATGACTGAAAGAGAACTAAGCTGGGAGTCAGAGAAACTGGGTTTAAAACCCATCTTTTTAGCTATGTGAACTTGGCCAAATTACTTCTATCTCTTCATCAGGAAAATGGGTACGATAATAGCTTTTCTAATGCCTACTTCATGGGGTTGTTGTGAGAAAATCTATCTGTATACTTTAAAGCCCCAGTGATTCCCAAAGTGGGCACTACCGCCCCCTGGTGGGTGCTACAGCAATCCAGGGGACCGGTGATGGCCACAAGTGCATTTATCTTTCCTACTAATTGCTATTAAAATTTTTTTAAAAAATTAATTTCCAGGGCGCTAAGCCAAAAAAGTTTGGGAACCACTGCTAGTATAAAATGAACTGTTATGGCAATAACTTCAATATCATTGAGTTCATTATGACAATCATTAGTCATCAAAAAAAGGTTAACATATATTCCACACACTGTTTTTTTAAAAAGCCCATTTTTAGGAAGATTTAATTTTTACAACTTTTCTTTAAGCTGTATCACTTAGAACATTTAGTTATCTAGAAAACTCATCTAAATGAATGTATTAATCCCCAAAGGATTATGGAAAATGAGTGTTTTTACTTTATTTCATAAGTTAAAGGCTAAGAGTGAAATGAGATGATCTACCTTATCACCAGCTTCTTTTAAAAACCAACCAAGAAACAAAAGTTTCTTCTCTGAATGAGTTTAAAGGCCATTTAAAGCTCAGCAGAAACCAGTTAACTTTTTATTTTCATAAACTCAATGTGCCATAAAATAAGAAAGAAGGTATGAAGTTAGAATGCTGTAGAGAAAGAAATTTTTAAAAAGACTAGGGAAAGCTATATTATATCCTCAAGTCTAAGCTATCACAAATTAGAAAATTTATTAAGAAAATGAAGGATTCATACAAAACCCTTCTTTTAACTCCTTTATGGTTGTTGTTCAGTTGTGTCTGACTCTTCTTGACTCCATTTGGGGTTTTCTTGGCAAAGATATTGGAGTGCTTTGCCATTTTCTTCATCAGCTCATTTGATACATGAGGAAACTGAGGCCAACAGGGTTTAAGTAACTTGCCCAGAGTCACACAGCTAGTAAGTGTCTGAGGTCATATTTGAACTCAGGAAGATTAGTATTCCTGACTCCAGGCCCTGTACTCTTATCTGCTGCACCGCCTAGCTGCCCTATTGATGTACAATATTTCTATAAGAGAAATTAAGTACCAAACTACAGCATCTTTTGTACAATCTATTCCTCCAATATGTTAAAGGGCTTTTTATTCTGCTAAAACTATTTATCAGGCAAATGTCAGCAGAATGCTTATTATATATTCAACAAAGAATTACTTAATAAACCTTTTATGTTTTTCTATATATGTTTTTAAAATACTGTGCAAAACTACTGCTTAGCTATTATTCTCTTTGTTCAGTGAAATGTCTACCAATAACTTTCTTGCAGTAAAAGAAATTTTTCCCAGATAATACTGCACTGAGACAGAAAAAAAGCTTTCAATAGCTTGAGAAGCTTACTTAATTAGCAAGTGTTCTTTGGTCTTAAACATTGTGAAAACATTCAACTATCATTCCTTGTGTTAAAGATCAAACTCAAAGAAATTACTTCATGATAAGCACGCATGCATGCGAATAGTCAAATAAAAATAACTAAAGTTCTACTTGAAAAATGGGAAAAACCTGTAATAACTCAAGACTCAGTAGCTAACTTGGGGAGTTGTAAGATTGTTCCTAAAGTTAATCCCTTACCCAACCTTTAGATATCTGGAGAGTTTAGAAAAAAGGCAATTTAATGTATGTATCTGCCTGGATATGCAACCTAAGGATATAAAGGCTCGGAAGTGGAACAGGAATCCAAGGGTATTCAAAGGGAAGCAACTAGGACATGCAAAAGCAGATAAGGAAGAAACTGTTCATCCCAAAATAGTTTCAAATTCTATGAAGTGGTCAGAGGCAGAAATACTGTCATTCACTTCATCTTTTTTTTTTTAAACATCGTAACAACACCCACTCTTAGATCATAATGCACTCTGGCTGAGAACAGTTGTTATTCATATCTTAATCTATGCATACTTTGGTTATTGGAAATTAATGTCAAGTGGTCAACTTAAAAAAAAAAGTTTTCTGTGGGTATCAGAAAAATCTATCCATTGTACTTTTCGGAAGGTTTTTCTTCTCTGTAAATGTATTTTAAACATTCCTGATTATTTACAGAAGTTTCTCTGCTTAACATATACTTCAATAAGACTCTCTATTGTTGTATTTATAAGCTAAACCTAATGTTTCTGAGCAAAAAAAAATATAATCGTTCTTCCATGACCAGAACATTAAACCTTGGGAAAGTATCTAATAATGAACTTGCAAAATATAAGTTCTGGAATGGATTTCCTCCTCAGAAAAATCAATTCTGAATTACTGATTTCAAAATCTCTAAAATATAGATATTTTCAAACTAAATCAAAGCTACTGCATATAGAATAAGACCCTATATTATTCTTTCCTTGGCATTCTCTACTAGGAATCAGAAACTCTGAAAACAAGCTATGTACTTAATACCATGGACCATTAAACGTACAAGATAAACATTACTTACCATTCTGACCCACAAAACTTCAACAATAAATAAAATATTTGAAAGTTACAACTTACTTGTTTCTTTTTTAACAATGCCTATTTGATAGACTAGGGAGAAACAAGGGACAGAAAGGCGAGAGAAAAGGATGTCATTTTCTATTTACAGAAAGAATTTCTTAAAAATATGTCTAGCTTCAGAGAAAAAGTCTAGGAGTACTAATACTTCATGGAAAGAGTTGGCAAAAAAAGTAGATGGATAAGTATCCTTGTAACTGTTTTTATGATAAATTCTAACTGATCTGCTACAATGATACCAATCTACTGTCAGTAACAGATGTTAACCTTAACATCTGTTAACCTCAAAGTATTTAAATGAAAATATTAAACAAAAACAAAGACTTTTTAGGATTATCTAGGTGGCTCAGTGGATAGAGATCCAGGCCTAGAGTCAGGAGGAACTGGATTCAAATTTGGCCTCAGACACTGTTTAGCTGTGTGACTCTGGGCAAGTTACTTAACCCTGTTTTGCCTCTTCCTCATCTATTAAAAAGCTGGAGAAAGGAATGGCAAACTATTCCATTGTCTTTACCAATAAAACCCTAAATGGGGTCATGAAGAGTTGGACCCAACAGAACCAACCAAACAACAACTATAGCACCTACTGTATGCCAGGTCTGGCCCTAAATTCTTTGAACAAATTTTTATGATCTCATTTGAGTCTCACAAAACTCTGTGAAGTAGGTGTTATTATCCTCATTTTTACAGTTGAGGAAACTGAGGTTAAACAATTTGCCCAGAGACATACAGCTAAGAAGTGTCTGAGGCTATAGATGAACTAAGATCTTACTGACTCCAGACAAGCCTATGTATGTATACATATATGTGTAGATGTATAAATTATAAATATTTTATATATATAGACTCTATAGATATGTTTTTATCTATAGATACTTAGAAATATCTATAGTTATATATTTCATATAGATTGACCAATATCAAAAGGATATACACACACGTAGTTTTCTACATGAGTAGAGCTCTATTTCACCATATGAAAATGAACTTTGTAAGTTTAATGGAAAAAAAATTATAGGGTGAAGAAGCTCATAAACTTTGACCGTTATTCACAAAATATTTTGCCTACAAATAGCCTACATTTTTTCTGGAATTGCAACAAGAGAGAAAGGTCTTTCAAAATCCATCTCCTTTGTATCTAAAAGAATGATACCTAAACTATTCACCTCCAAACAAGACAGAAAAGGTGATTCTCTGGCCAGCTTTCATAATTATCGATCTTTTAAACCCCTTACTAAATTATTTGGTTTAATCAACATTCTCCTTTTCCACTCTGAGCTTAGGTGTTCTCCATTTCAGCCCTCAGCGTCTATATTTTTTCTGAGGTTACAACACCATGGGCTTAGTTCTCTAAATGTATATCAAAGCAAGGATCTAAATGGAAATAACGATCCCTGCAGGGACTGGATTATAGTATATCTGTTCTAGGACAAAGACTCTACATATCTGCTAGCTTAATTAAAAAAAACTCATTTTGAGACACTCACAGAATATGTAGTCATCTCACCATTTACAGATGATGAGCACACTGCATTATATCTAATCTGTTTTGACTCGAGAGTGAGGTAGAAGGGGGAAACCTAGACCCAGAATTTCACCACTCCACATTCCCACAGAAGAAACTCTTTCCATCAATCAGAAAGTGCTCTACAACTTATAGTCTTGACTAGCATACAAAGAGATCAAGTGATCTGCCCAAGGTTATAGTGCCAATTGGGGAGCTGAATGGCCAGTAGTAGAGCTTAGGCCATGAAGTCACAAACACTCATCTTTCTGAGTTCAAATCTAGCTTCAGACACTTACTGGCCATATGATCCTAGGCAAGTCACTTAGCCCTGTTTGCCTCAGTTTCCTCATCTATAAAATGAGCTGAAGAAGGAAATGGCAAACCACTCCAGTATTTTTGCCAAGGAAACTCCCCGAAAAAAAAAATAATAATAATAAAAAAGAAAACTCCAAATAGGGTCATGTAGAATCAAACACAAGTGCATAACAGCATGCTTTTCATAGAGCCAATATGTATCAGAGGCAAGAACTGAAACCAGGTCTTCCTGGCTCTAAGATCCACTATACTACACCAATATATAGTTATTTACTAAAATCCACTCTAATGATATCTGACAGCTAATAAGAAGAGGCTCTCCTAGACACAACCTCTTGGCACACTCATTACCAAAAGCCCTTATAAAAATAGGTAAAGTACTACCTAACTGCATTTAAGATAGGGAAGAAATGTTGGTTACCTGCTATACAAAAACATTTGGAGATATACTTGGTCCACTAGCTGCTTCACCTTTAAATGTCAAAGATTTGGCTTTCAGGTTGATAGTCTAGATATCACATGATTCTTTGTGTCAGTGATGCCTCAGGACAATTAAGTATAGAGTCAAAGTACTTCAATATGTTCAATTCACCACTTAGTTATTTAGTGAATCATTCCAAATATTACAAAATCATTAAGCAAAAGTCTGTTCCACTTTTAAGAAAGAAACTTGTTACTTTTTGTTAAAGTACCTTCAAAGTTCTATATAACTGTTTGTTCAAGCATTTTTTGGTCATGTCCAACTCTTCGTGGCCCTATTTGGGGTTTTCTTGACAAAAATACTAGAATGGTTTGTCATTTCCTTCTCCAGTTCATTTTACAGATTAGGAAAACAGGGTTAAGTGACTTGCCCAAAGTCATACAACTGGTCAATGTCTGAAACTGAATTTGAACAAAAGGCCTCCTGACTCTGTAGCTGGCATTCTGTCCCCTGTACCACTTAGCTGTCCCTCTGAACAATAAGATGGTGAAATAAAAGAATTTACCCATCATCAAAGCTTGGTTGTAATAAGAGCTTTTAAACAGGACAAACTGTCATTACAAACTAAAACATCCTTTTACCCCAAGTGTGATAGTTCTTCCTTAGAATATCAAATACTTTTCTCTAATTGTATTGGTAAGAAAAAACAACTACTGTAAGCCTAGCCATCTAGAGGAAATTTTTAGAGTATAAGTAAACTAATAGGCTTTATGGATAGGGCATCATAGCACATAATTTTCAATGGAAATTTTTTGCTATTAATTTCAGTGTTTATGTTGCATAATAATCGCCAGAATTCTCAAGTATGTGAAACAAATCGCATTGTGTGTGTGAGTGTGTTTGTGTCTCTTTCTAACTGGAAGTCAAAAGAATGGGCTATCCTCCTGTCTATAGTGAAGTTGGGTACTATAAAACTGAAGAAAGAATTTAAAAGTTGAGGACCCTTTCTCAATAGAGATAAAAACAGAGGGCCAGTGGTCTATCATTCCAATTTAGCCACATATAGCAAGGGCTATATGTAAAGTCACAAGACTTGAAAATTTGGATCTTGACCTTAATCACTTATTTGCTATGTATGTGATACTGGGCAAGTCACTTTATTTTGAGCCTCAAGAGTTCAGACCAGACAGGCTCCAGAATTCCTTTCAACTTCATATCTACCTTTTTATAATCCCACAAGCAATGAAAACCAGGAAATACTGGCACACCACCAGAATAGCACTGACGCTCATGAACATTCCAGTCAAAATAAAAATAAAGACTTAAAAAAACATTCTCCTTTACTTTTTTGTGAATAACATTCTACTGATAATACAAATTCAGGTAAAATCATCTCAAATTCATTTCTAAGCACTTATTCCTAAAATAAATCAGCATATGAATACCTAAGGTAACTTGACCCTTCACAGAAAAGAAACTTCAGCAAAGTTAACAATCCAATCTTTGTTGAAAATAGAATATTTTTGTTTGAAGATGCATTTTTTTAAAGTTACTAAACTTTATTTCTCTATACAGGTTCTTCCAGATAGTTTAGGTAGTAGATTCTGATTTGCTACCTTAGGCTTACCTGAGAAATGCAGATCGGTATCTCCAGTCTAAGAGGTATATTATCTGAAGACAAATCTCCAAGTATACCACATACATTCTTCATCTTCTTAATTAATCGCAACTTCTTGAATTCATGAACAGAGAAACTCCTTGTTTCCAAGCTCATATCTGTCAAACTATCTCAGTCCAACAATACATTTTCCTGAGATGTCATCAATAAGCGAGCCAGATGTTCCTAATACCTAAAAGAATAAGAAGGGGGAAATACAATTAAGATCACAGAATCTTGGAATTGGAAGGGTACTATTAGGTCATCTAGTCCAACCTCCTACCTGAAACATATACCTCTACAATGTTCTCAATAAGTGGTTATCAAATCTATATCTGAACAAACCTACTGTAAGGGAACTTACTATTTCCTAAGATAGCCCATTAGTCTGTTTTGGAACAGCTCTAAATTATTGGGAAGTTCTTTCTCATATGAAACTCAAATATACTTCCTTAAAGCTTCCAACTACTCAGTATAGTCCTTGTTTTGACTCCCAAGACACAAAGAGAAAAAGTCTAACCCTACTTCTCCATGACAACTTCTCAAATGGCTGAAAACAGAAAACCAAGTCTTCTTTAAAGTCTTTAAAGTCTTTTCTTCTCCAAACTAAACATCCAACTTCCTTCAACCAGTACTCAAATGTCATAGCAGTGTCATTTACCCCTTACCACCCTGATTACCACTCTTCTGGAGGCACTCCAATTTATCAGTGGATTTTTGTTAACCCAAATGTAGGTCTTGACATTTCACAGTATTACATTTCATCTTATTAGATTCATCCCATTATTAAAACCTGCAGAAATCTTTTTTGATCCCGATTTTCTCACCCAACAAGACCCTTCTATCTGCTGATTAAAAAATAGCTTTTTGACCCCTGTTACTTAGTATAACATTTTTTCCCTAAGGTCATATTTCTGGTTGGAAAAATTGTAGATGAACAAAAACTGCATCTCAATGTGATTTAAGGAAAAGTTAAAGAAGGGACATGAATAAATCTATATAACCTATATGATCTACTCACAGATAATTTTCAAGTATCAGTGACTATCTATTGTAGCAGATAGAGAGCTGGCCTCAGTCAAGAAGACCAGAGTTCAAGTTCTCTCTCTGACAAATACTGGTTGAATAAACATGGGCAAAGGCCTTAGCTTCCAAGTGTCTCAATCAATTACCTAAACTAAATCACAGACAAGCTGCTCTTCAGTTGGACAATGTTGGGAAACTGATGTGAATACAAACCAGGACCTTGTCCTTCCCGGGATTAAATGTAGATGCAAACAATAAGCTGATGCTCCCTAGGAAGCAAAGGGCACAAACCAAAAAGAGTCATCTAAAATCCATCCAAGTAAACCCAGAGTTGGTGTGGGATAACTGAATTGCAATTATTGTTCTTATTCAGCAATGAATAGGGCTTTAAATTTTGCAGAGGATTTTAACGTTTACCAATTCCAAGATCCCTTCTAATTGTTAAAAGCTATCTTCCTCATATTATTTTATATATCTGTTTGTGCATTTTTTCCAGTCAAATATAATTCCTTGACAGCAGAAACTATTCTTTGTTTATGTGTCTTTCAGCATTCCCATTACTTGACCCAGTATCTTACAAATAAATAAGCATTTAATAAATGTTTGTCAAAATTCTGAATTAAATAATATTAAATAATTCCTACAATTTGACAGATGAGAGGCGGGAAGAATTCTGGGTAAATGCGATAGTGTGAGTAAAGGTATGAAGGCAGGAAATTCAATCTAATTTCACAAATTCTTATTAGTAAGCACCTATATCATGGCAAGCACTGTGCTAGACTCTGGGAAGTAAAAGTCATTTGTACAAGAAACACTGTCAAAGATATTGGTATATAGGGGTATATGGAGCATGGATTGGAAGATGAAATTGACTAATAAGAGAATAGCACTATGGTATAAGGGAAATGCTGATTTAGGTCAGAGAAATTAGGTTCAGATCCCAGGTCTGGCATTTACGACTTGTGCAAATTCCGGCAAGTCATTTAACTTCCCTGGGACTCCGTTTCCTCAACTGTAAGGGCTTTGAACTCAAATTCAAAGGTTTCTTCTAGCTCTCAATCTATAATCCATTAGGTTCTCCTTCCAGTTCTGCCACTTGCTGACTACCCTCTTTGGGCTTTAGTTTCCCCTTCTGAAAAATGAGAGAATTGAACTAGACAAATTCTAAAGGACGAGTCTTTTCAATTCTAAGAGTCTGTGATTCTATGAAGGAGCCATACTGTTAGAGTTTGGCTGCAAGGTCTAAATCCAGCATCCGGTTTAAGATGAAATTCCAAACCCTTATCGAATAAGTCTCTGGGAAAGACAAACTCAGATTTCAACAGGAGATGGACAGGGTGGTAGAAGAAATAGATCAAGTAATATGGACTAGCTAATAGAATGAAGACTTGAGAACCAAGAGAATGCAATATATAACAAGTAGCAGTAGAGTAGTTCTAACAGGTGGGAGATGGGGGATGCTAAAGAGTATAGTAGATTTAGAGATGTAAAATTTCCAGAATTTTGAGGTTGTACTAATCACCCTGGAAGTGGTCAGGTAGACATGATTTCGCACACTTTATAGTATAAAAAGAATGCCTATAACTCATTTTGTTTAAAGTTTCGTGTGAATAAACTAAGAACATGTTAATTAATAAATGTGAATGTGAATGAAAGCCTCCAAAAAAGTGCCTCTGGGAAGATCACCCCAACTCCTTCATTTGAAGATCAGAGAAGCTTGAAACAAAAAGTTCTCAAAGCATGTGTCTGTCTAAAACAGGAAGGGAAAGGAGTTTCCCTCAATGAATCTCCCCTACCTCCCATTCTTCTCCCATTACACCATTATACTGAAGAGGCCCCTATTTGAACAAAAATGGTATCCTGGAGGAGTATCATAGGGGAGCCATAGTGACCACAGTGAGTTTGCTGCAGAATATCTAGATGGTTTTCTTTTCCATCCTTCCAACAGATACATGTTAAGTTCTCATTATGGACTAGGTGAAAGGAAGAGGGAAGGAGAGGAGGTAGAGGGAACAGAAGAAGAGGTAATGAAATGAAAGAAAGAGAAAAGAGAGAGAGAAGAAGGTAGGGAAGAAGAGGAAAAAAGAATAGGCAAAGGGAAGCCTTATTAGGCACTTTTACTATTTGTCAGGCACTGTACTAAGAACTTTACGAATATTCTCTCATTTAATCCTCACAAACTTGAAAGGTAGACAGTCATTATCCCATTTTACAGTTGAGGAAGCAGAGTAGGCAAAGCTTAAGTGACTAGCCTGGAATCACAAAACTAGGAAGTATCTGAGGCTGAATTTGAACTTAGGTTTTTCTGACTTCAGGACCGATGTTTATCATTATCAGCTGTCTTGATCTATATAGAATAATGTATTTAAAAGTCCCTTCAAACAAGTAATCCTCAACTGTTTCCAACTAAAACATTTCTGCTGGTTGCCCATTTTGAGTCTAGCTGAATTATAAAGTCTAAATGGTCTGATTACCTGTCATTACCTCTTTCTAACACTTCTCCCTACCACTTCCTAACCCCTTTTCCCCCAGGAGGGCCCCTGGACAGTCTTACAGAGGGAGAGAAGAGGTTGGGATGGCAAGAAGGAAAATGAAGACAGTAAATGTCCAAAACCCAGGATCCTTTTGCATATGTATGACCTAGATTACAGAGAGCGAGAAGAGGGAGAGAGAGATTTGGAATTTGGAATTCAAAAATTTTTTAAAATGAATGCTAAAAATTGTTATTACTGGGACAACCAGGTGGTTCAGCGAAAAGAGAGCCAGACCTGCAGAAAGGAGATCCTGGAATCAAATCTGACCACAGATATTTCCTAGCTATGTAACCCTGGGCAAGTCACTTAACCGTAATTACTTAGGCCTTACTGCTCTTTTGCCTTGGAACTGATACTTAGTGTCAAATCTTAGAAAGTAGAGGGTTTTTATAATTTACTACATGTAATTGGAAGGATTATGTATTTTTTCAAAAACTAGGCTCCTCGATTCTTCAATCAGGAGGACTTCCTAAATTCATAGAAGAGAAAAGATTCAATTTTATAGTAAACATTCATCCAAAGGGAAACAAATGGTGTTACCCAGAGTTATTTAAGTTGGGCCCTTTACAATTCAACTTTTTTAAGACATGAGTGATTTTAGAACAAAATTCTAAAACAGTCCACTAATTATGAGAATATCTAAAACATATCCAATAATGAAAACTTTTAAAGTTATATAGGAACTTCTGATTCATGTTTCTGTATTCTTTTTATTGACTAAAAAGGAGCTTGATAGGCTGGGGTCAGGATTTCCCCGAGAGATGATCAAAAACCAAACCTCTCTGAGATCTCTCACCAAATGACACAAAGGCAGCCAACATGTCATTCTAACAAAAACTTTTTTAATTTTGTCCCCAATTGCTCTTATATTGCCTGGAGAAAAAGATATTCTGTAGCACCTATAGAGAGCAATTTTAGAAATCATTTCCCAGGAGTACAATGGGGAGTGGGGTATAACAAAAATGGTTTATAAAAAATTTTAGGGATTAAAGTTTCCATTACAAGGAAAATTATTTTATGTGAAACATATTCCCAAAGGATCTTCATTGTTGCTTATTCATGTCCAATTCTTCATGGCTCCATCTTGGATTTTATTGGCAAAGATCCTAGAATCCATTTGCCATTTCCTTCTCCAGCTCACTTCACAGATAAGGAAACTGAGACAAACAGGGTTAAGTGAGTTGGCCAGGGTCACAAGGTCAGTAAATGTCTGAGACCATATCTGAACCCAAGAGATGAGTTTTCCTGACTCTAAGCCCGGCACTCTATATAGCCACTGTACCACCTAGCTGCCCTATTCCCAAATGATACCAAAAACAATGAAGCACTCATGTACTAGGAAAAAAAACCACAACTCCAATACTGAGTGAATATGAAAAGTTTAAGAAGCTAGTCCAGATAATATGAGAATTAAAGAATTACCAGCTATGCACCTCTAAATCAGCCCAAAAAAGTAAGGGCCTGGAAGGCCTTAAACTGGGTCTAAACACATCTAGTACTGGTACATAAGAATCTTAATTAAATTTTCAAATAAAACTCACAGCACATGGGGGCAGCTGGGTAGCTCAGTGGATTGAGAGCCAGGCCTAGAGACGGGAGGTCCTAGGTTCAAATCCGGCCTCAGACACTTCCCAGTTGTGTGACCCTGGGCAAGTCACTTGACCCCCATTGCCTACCCTTACCACTCACTCTTCCACCTATGAGTCAATACACAGAAGTTAAGGGTTTAAAATAAAAAAAATAAAATAAAATAAAACTTACAGCACAGATATAAGGCTCCTGGCTCTATCAGGAAGTAAAACCTAGTAAGTATGAGAAGGGGCTGCTGCCATGTTTCAGCCTGACCCTTACCACAGAATATTAAGAATTCTGCAACCTTTCTAAAAAGCTAGGAGGCCACAGGGAGTATGAACATCTAAAACCCAACACACCCATTTCATGTGAAAGACACAGCAGTTCCATGACACCAGGGAACAATAGCTGGCACAGTTGGTCTGGCATAAGCTCCAGAAGCTGTCAGTGCTCTCTGAAAGCAAATTAGGCCTCTTATCCCCCAGATCTCTGCCTCCATACTTCATTTAGCAAACACTACAATGGACAGTTGAAGGAAGCTATGAGAAAGAAAAAGGCCACCAAGAACCAGACTGTCTCCAAGCCAATCTCTGAATTTCTCCTCCTTTCTATTAGGGAAAGTACAATCACAGAGAAAGGAGGGAACAAAGTTATCAATAGAACTCAGGGAAATATTCTTAAAAAGAAAAAAAAGACAACATATAGAAGCATTAATCCATTGTTACAACTAAATGGCACAATGGCTAGGTAGGATTTCACCATTCACTTTTAAGAACTTGGCCACTCAAGGGTTATTAAGTAAAAGGTGATTTCGTATAAGAAAGTTCTAAGTCTTCCTGAAGCATTAATTGGCAGAGCAAAATACATTGGATTTTGCAGAATAAACCATAAAACTATTGACATGAAATTACCTTTCTTCTGCTTATTTGAGTTTTCTTTAACTTATGGAAATTTTCATCTGAATATTGAGAGGGCGTGGGGTGAGGTGAGGTAGGGAGGGGTGGGAGGTGGGAAATATTCCAGATTGCACAACCAAAGATGCTATAATTTAAGACACAGACTTTAGTTAGAACATTATCCACAGAAAGATCTTGGGGGTAGGGTGCTGGTTGGGAGTCAGAGAACTTGGACTCGTATACCAGCTCTGTTACTTAACTATCTTTTTTCATATAAAATAAGGGGGTCAGACCAGAAGACCTCTAAGGAAGCTCCTGATCCTATAACCTGGGAAAGTGATACAAATAATTAGAAGTTCAAAGGCCCTGAATTAAGGCAGACCTTTAGAAAAGGCTACAAGATCGATAATGAATTAATTTTTAAGCCCTTACCTTCTGTCTAAGAATTGATACAAAGGATCAATTCCAAAGCAGAAGTTTAAGTGACTTGCCCAGGGTCTCACAGCTAGGAGATAAGACATATTAAGTTTAAAAGTCTTATATTGGGGGCAGCTGGGTAGCTCAGTGGATTGAGAGCCAGGCCTAGAGACGGGAGGTCCTAGGTTCAAATCCGGCCTCAGACACTTCCCAGCTGTGTGACCCTGGGCAAGTCACTTGACCCCCATTGCCTACCCTTGCCAATCTTCCACCTATAAGTCAATGCACAGAAGTTAAGGGTTTAAAAAATTAAAAAAAAAAAATAAAAAAAAAAAGTCTTATATTGTTACTCTATTTCTTAGAAGCTTAAATAGTATCAAATGTATCAAAAATATTACTCTGTCCATTCCTAATCTCACTGTTAGATATGCATTCCTATGGATTACAACTTCGATTCTGATGAACTAGAGTGGTCTGGGAACAAGATTTTTAAAAAACATATTCATTTTAATAAATTCCATTACAACAAACTAATTTACTTACCCGTAGAATTCCTGATAGAGATGTTTTTCTCATACAGGAAGTCCCTTTCAAACAGTCTATAGTTTATTAATCCTTTCACCCAAATGCATTTTTTTTAATGCCTCTATAATCCACCCATTCAACAAGCTCTGCCTGCAGTTCTAATGTAATTCATTCAATGTCACCTTAGTGCCAGTGCAGGACTGCCATCTCGTGGCCATCTGGGTAACTGCAGGATTTCAAATTTTTATAAGTCTAAATACCTAAATAGTGGATGGAAAAGAAGAAAAATACTGGTTTCCTAGTATGGAATAAATATATCTTTAAAGTGTGAAAAGCTTCCTCCATATTGCCTAAATTATTTGTACGTGGCATTTATGGATCTAGACATGTCAGCTAGAATCATATTCATAAGTTTTTGCATGATGTCAATTTAAAGTCAGATTTACAAAGAAGGAAGTGATTCTTGCAGTGCCAATCATGTAAGTCCTAAATAAATGCTTCTTCTTTCATTCATTCGTCCATTAAAGGAAGAAAGATGACTGGATATTATAAACAAGGGAAAGAAGGTCTATAGTTTCACAATTAATTTTTTCCAAATTTTACAAAAGTTCATAAGCAGATATAACAAGTGGCCATACAATAATCTGCTTGCTTTCAAAGATACTTCAATCACAAGACACAAGTAAAAAAATCCTACTTCATTTCAAAGAAGTGGGACACTTTTTTAAAGATGCCAAACTTCTGTGTATTTCAATCTTTCAAAAGTAGAAAATATTTTAAAAACAACAGCAAACCTGATACAATGAGTTATATTAATATTAGAATGTTTCATCTTTTAAAAAAAAACCTGCCTCCCTTCTGTACTGTCTAAATGTTCCCCCAAGAAACCAAGGGAACTTTTAAGTTGTACAGCGAAAAACTCAGCAGCTATCACTCATCAATAAACTCTGGTCACTTAGTTTTCAATTACTACAGGTTTCAATCAGCCACTTAGTGATCTGGGGCAAATCAGCCTCCTTGACTCTGTTTCCTCATCTGTAAAATATAAGAGCACCTACCATACAAAGTTGTTGTGAAAATCAAATCAGATAATATATGCAAAGCACTCTCCAACCTTTAAAGTACTATATAAATACCAGCTATAATTATTGATTATTATTTCTATTATCACCCAACTGATTCAGTGATACCAAAATGTTTTTCTGAAGAATATCAAAAAGGAAAAACTTCTACAAGGATCAGCAATATGCTTTAATTCCGTTTGTCAGCCTTAAAGTGTAATGTAATTAGAGTAGCTATCCATTTATAATTTTTCAGTTTCCCCAGCACAAATAACCTATTGAAATGCAGTGTGACCACAAGTCCATTCCAAGCAGCAAATATAACAGTGCTTTCACTCTAAACTATGAGCCTAAAGTCAGCTTGAACATTTTACTCTAAACGTGACTTGAATACAACATGGTTCTTCCATGCAGCACTGCCAAACAGACCATTAAAAAAATAACAACAAAAACCAAACTATTGTTTTTCACTATCATGCTATTCAAAATAGCCATATGTCCAAATCACCAAATGTCCAATCACCAAAATAACCAGATGTACAATTACTTCAAGTATCCCAGGAAATGGTCTAATTGACAGCTCAGCACCAAGTTTGGCGGGGCAGGAGCACAAAAGCTGGTTATATTTAACATTAGACCGCTGTATGTCTTGTTTCTGTAAAAAATAATTTTAAAGTTGACTTTGCATAAATCCTACATGTGATTTGGTAGTTTAATTTCTAGACATTTAATCCACTTTGTTGCTACTTAAGAAGGGAGGATTTTCATGGAGTAAGAGAAAGAATAACAGCTGGGACACAGGCTGAGCTCTGGCCTGGCACACACTGAGTGTGTGAGGCCTAGATTCAGGGCTTCAGTATGATGAGTTCTTCTATGGAGGACCAATGGAAGAATATAGGCAAGAATAGGTAGAATGATTGACAAATGGGGAAAAAGTGCTATATTGGCTACTCTAATCATAGAGGATTGTAAAACTAGAGACAAAAGGGAAATAATAGGATCCTCTCCTTTGTGTAATTTAAAAAAATATATGTTGCCTTGAATAGTAACATCCTTTATCTAATAATTCTTTAATTAGTGGGTAATAGTCTCACAAAAACACTTTGCTAATCTCCTTATTTAGATTTACATTAGTTTAGCCATGAGAAAGTCAAAGGTCTTGGGTCTGAATGATAACTGGGTAGTAGAAAATTAAGAATTATAATAATATTACAAATAGCACCCCATATGATACTAGCTCAATCTAATATACCTTTTATGGTGCTGAAATTTGTGCAGATTTACTTTAAAAGGGAAAAAAAACTTCTTTTATTCTTGTCACTAAATGTTTTTGAAAAAACATCTAGAAAGTTCTGTGGCTTGCTAATTTTTTCAAAATAATTTAAAATCTGTCCTTTATTAAGGTACTCATGGCTACAACAGCAATAGCTGTCACAATGAAAGGCTGCATCTATTATCCAAGTTAAGTGATTGAATTGTTACTTTCCATCAAGATGGTTAAAGCACAAAAGCTACTCATCCTTATTCTTCATAGCATAAAAATAAACGCAGAACATTTCTCAAACTTAATCTATAGTAACAAGAGAGCATTATTATACATGTCAGCTATTCTATTATTATATGTGAATTATTATAATTGTATCTTAGGTCAAACAACCACAAAATTGAAAATACCCAGTAAAAGTTAAAGAGATTACTATTTTAACATGGATTTTAAATGTTTTAAAACCAGAAAAAGACATGTCTACTCACTCAGGTATGATGCAATTCTATTATGCTTGACCCTCCAAAATGACAGATTTGGACTTTACCTAGTCAATGAGTCCGAGAAACCAGATAATCCAACTTTTCTGATTCTTGAGTGTTTTTTGTTAATGACAAAATAACAGAGTTCTATGGCTCTAACCAGGATGAAACTCTTATGTACGTACTGTCTAGATAAGGAAGAACCTCCTTTTCCTGAAGATTCTTTTCTTTTTAAACACAAAGGCTCAAGAGCTACTTAATTCATCACTCTGGTAACTGTGGGTAACCTGATACGGTAATACTTGGTACTGCAACTGCCTTCCTGTTTTAAGAAATCTCTTTGGAAAGACATCAAAATAGATACAATGAAATATGTATCCTGTACTAGAGGCCTATCTATCTTTAACAGTCTGTCCTCTCATGTCTTACACCCCCCTCCCCCACTTCCCTACCCCACCCATCTTCCACGTTCCTACATTTTAATAACATTCATTATTTTTATTCTGAAATTAAGATGCACCTCAATCGTTCTGTAAACCTTGCCTGTTTATTAAATTAACTAATTAATTAATTTTAATCAGTCCCTCTCCCCTTCCCACATCATTGAATGTAATCTGGACAAATATCTAGGTTATGTTTTTCGTGTTTTCATTTCTCAGTTCATTCTCTGGAGATAAACATTCGCAGGTTATTCTTCTAATATTAAATAAACCTTGCCAGGCTGCACTATTATTAAGTTTTACCTAAGCTTCCTATGGAGTTTCACGTGCCATATATCACATAATTCACCTTGATGCCTTCTAGATATTCAATCCCCTTGGCCTAAGATATGTACTAGGTTGGACTCTTGGAGATCTACTAACAACAGCCATTTAAGTTCTCCAAAGGAGCCTACTGAAAATGCATGGGTTAGTCTGTCCGAAGGCTACTTGGGGCAAGTTCTCTTTGAGATACATCCTCTCCCCCTCGCAGTCCCCTCGCCCAAGTAAACAAATACCCCCAGGTCAGATTTGTTTTATGACTCAATGGTTTCAGCCCCCAAGCCAGAGAGAAATGCTCGTGCTCTCTCTCTGCTACTATCACAATTTCAAACCTCAAACATAAAAGAGAAACTAGAAAGGGAAAAAACCCAAACCAAACCACCCATCAGCTCTCTAGAGCCTGCCTGTCATCTCTTCACTCCACTCCTGTCAATAGTTCCATCTGTAGAATGGGAGGGGGGGGGGATATTTGTCCAGATTACATTCAATGATGTGGGAAGGGGAGAGGGACTGATTAAAATTAAGTTAGTTTCAGTTATCTTGACTGCATCCTTGGCTCAGCCTAACCAACTGCCTCACAATCCTGCAGATGGGTCCAGCATCAGGACAGATGCATCATTAGATCCTCCTAAAGGGGTAGGATGTAAACTCCTCAAGGGCAAGGACTGTCTTGTTACTTGTTCTTGTAGTTCAGTCATGTTCAGTCGTCTGACTCTTCATCTCTGGTGTTTTCTTGGCAAAGACACTGGAGTGGTTTGCCATTTCCCCCTCTCCATTATTTTTGTCTGCCCAGTGCCTCACACTATGTCTCTTACCTAGTAGATGCTCATTAAAAATGTACTGAACTTGATTGTTGAAAAAGAATGACATTTAAAATCGCATTTTGTGGGAGCATCAAAGTGGCTCAGTGGATTGAGAGGCAGATCTAGAGATGGGAGGGTTAGGGTTCAAATCTGGCTTCAGACACTTCCTAGCTGTGTGACCACTTTTCTGCCTTGGAACCAATTCACAGGATTGATTTTAAGATAGAAGTAAGGATTATTTAAAAATCATATTTTGTGCAATGCATGATAAGATTAAAAATAGATTAAAATTTTGTATTATTGATAAGAAATTTTTACCAGAAAAGTTTAGCTTTACCATATTAAGCTAAAGTTGCTTACTTTTTTATGTAAAGTAGGTCATTTTGAAGACATTTGGGTCTCAGTCAACACCACACATTCCCAACTTTCATTTTAATATTCAATAGTCTTATTCTGTTTTAAGGAGTTCTAATTAATTTGATGAATGAACCCTTGCCTTAGAGTTCATTGTATCATAAAATTTAAAACTGGAAAAAGACCATACAGAACTCATCTCCTACAAGGCAGGGAGTTGTCTTTCTAATAGGATAGCTCCCAACCCCTATGGTGTGCTTCTGATCATGGTTATCAGTTGATAACAATTAGTCAGACTTATTTAGATTTTATAGGAAAAGAGATACTTAAAGTGGTATAGTAGGAATAGATGGTACCAATATCTTCCTTCTAAAAGTCTGTGACACGCTTTCCCACAAATAAATACAAAGTACCAAGGAAAGTGAGCTCAAGCTTAGAGAGAGCTAATATCAAAAAAGTAACTTGCAACTCTTGAAAATCCTCCTGCTGGAATCATCCAGATAATCATATGGGTCCTTTTGTATTGTTTTGCTTTGGAAATTGCTGGCCTCTTTGTAGAGCTCTGAAGTCTTCACCCAGCCTATTCCTGGCTGTGCCATTCGATATTCTGGAAATACTGAGGGACACCACTAGGAAGACCGAGAAGTTGAAAACTCTCCAGAACCTTCATCAAAGAAGAGTAAGAGCATGCAGCACAGTCCTCACCACCAAGAGGTTCCCTCTCAAGAGTTTGTCTTGAAAACTCTCTCCTAGTTCTCTGATCATTTGAACCTTTTAGATTCTGAACCAGCTCCTGGGATTTATACAAATCCCAGAGTGTGATCAATCCCCTCAGCGAATCCAAACATACTTCTGTTGAACACAAGGAATGGTCCAGCAAGGGGTGGAAAGAGTGGCTGATGAGAGCCTTGCTTTGGCTATTTCGGTCCTGAATGGGATTGAGTATTACTCACCCTCCTCTACTATCTATTTGCCTTCTCTCTCCTCAGAGAATGAAAAGCTTTCATAGCCCTGGGCTCTCAGAATCCTTTTAAAGTTAAAGAAACCTATCTTTAATGAAAATGGAGAGAATATAAAATAGCTCACTGCCTCCTACAGATGAGCTGCTTTTACCTGACTGCAAAACTATTTTTAGCCCTTAGCTCTTATTCCTATGTTTCTGTGTATTTTACTGACCTTCACTGTACTAACATTATTTTTTATGAGCAATCTGATGATCAGTCCAAAGCACAAACAAGGAAGCTGGGTACCTTTTCTCCTCCTGTTAATTCTATGGACAACCTTCTTTTTAAATAAATTATGCTTCTGATGCTTTTTGATTTTTTAAAAAACTCTTACCTTCCATCTTAGAATAAACATTGTATGTTGGTTCTGAAGCAGAAGAGCTGGGAGGGCTAGGCAATGAGGGTTTAGGGACTTAGCCAGAGTCAGACAGCTAGAAAGTGTCTGAAGCCAGATTCAAACTCAGGACTTCTCATCTCTAAGTCTTATTCTCTATCCACTGAGCCACCTAGCTGGTCCTGTTTATATCTGAATCATAAAATATCAGAAAACAATTGACAGAAATTGTTTCTACATGTAATTTTTTTTTATTTTAAACCCTTAACTTCTGTGTATTGACTTATAGGTGGAAGATTGGTAAGGGTAGGCAATGGGGGTCAAGTGACTTGCCCAGGGTCACACAGCTGGGAAGTGTCTGAGGCCGGATTTGAACCTAGGACTTCCTGTCTCTAGGCCTGGCTCTCAATCCACTAAACTACCCAGCTGCCCCCTTACATGTAATTTTTTTAAAAGGAAAAAGATGGTATTTTTAATTGAGTCTTGAAGGAAGCCAGGGAAATCAAAAGATGGAGATAAGGGGGCTGAGCATCCCAGGGATGGAGAAGAGCCAGTTCAAAAGCACAGAAAGGAGGCAGAGTGCCATGTTTGAGCAATTTCAAGTAGGCCAGTGTAGCTCAGTCACAGAATACAAGTCCCAAGGCTGATTGGATCTTGTAGAATGATGAGGCTTTCCCAATAATGAGTTTCCTGGGGCAGATGGAAAATTCAGAGAAGTCCCAAAGTAGTACAGCAAGGTAAGAAATGAGAGCATAGATCAGCAAAGTGGCAAACAACCAGAAGTCTTATCTTATAACAAATAAAATCTTTTTAACAAACCCATACACTGGCCAGGTCCGAAAATGTCTCATTCATTCTTAAACCTTTATTTTTCTGCCAAGAAGTGGTGAACATGCTTTACCAAACCAGTCTTCTGAAATCACGGTTGATTGTTATAACATTCAAGCTCCTACAGCCTTCAAAGTTACTTTCCTTAACATTATGATAATCATGGTATGAATTGTTTGTTCCATTCACTTTCCATTCATACATTTGTTCATACAAATCTTTCCAGGATTCTGTGATTCTATCCCTTTCATTATTCCTTATGGCACAATAATATTCAATTACATTCTGTAAGGAGGGAATTTGTGCAAGGGGGATGGGACAAAAGGAGCCAGAGAAGGAATGGTTGACAGTTGATAACAGTTGATGATGGTTGAGACCAGGGAGGATTCTGGGAATGCTCTGGAGGAGAGAGGAGAAAGGGAAGAGTTCCAGCGGAGGACTGAGAGAGGGAGGAGGAGAACATCTCCATTCACATCCAGTCCTGAGGACTTCCTGAGGATCTTTCTTTGGACACTGAAACTCTGATTCCCTGATCAAAGATTCCTTCACATCTCACCCAGCAAAACTTCAATCAAGACAGCTAAGTGTTTGGGCTCCATTTTGGGAGTGATCTCTTAGACTCCTTCTCCCATTACCTCACCTTGCTGAGAGACCTTTCCGATTTGACTTGCAATTATAGAAAAGGATAGAAATAGGAAATAGAAATAGAAACTGAAGGAGATGAGGCAAGGGGAGATGCTCAGGAGTGGGAACCCCAAAGGTTCCCACCCAAGTGATGGACCCCATAGAAATAGAGAAGAGGGCACCCCAAAATCCCTCTGCCCTTCACCCCTTTCCCCAAACCCTATATTGATATTAATAAAAAAAACATCCATTAGTCAGATAGCGTTTCAGAGTGCCTGAGAGACAAGAGGGAGGGGAATCATAGCTTGGCCTGGCTACCTCCATCTTGAAGCCAGACCATCCGCTGTGAAGTTGGGTGACCTCAGGGGAGGCTTGCATGAACCCCACTCTCATTCAGAATCAGATTGGGGTCCCCCATACCTCATCTTATAGGGAAGCCTCGCCCCTAACTCGCCCCCATCCAGGTCACCCAGTTTAGGGGTGACGCCCCCTCGAAGTCTCCCACAGTATATATTTGGTGGAAAGGGAAAGCTAGAAGAGAGTCTCACCTGATAGACTCTCTCTCCTTCTATCATAACATTAATTACTGGCTCTCTTAAATATTATAATTCATATATTATAATTTGTGTGCTCTCCAAATGATCAGTGCCTGCTCTGTTTCCAGGTCTTTGCCGCAACAAAAAGTGTCACTATGCAGATTTTTGTACAGGGGGTCCTTCCCCTCTGTCTTTGACTTCTTAGGTAAGTGCCTTGTAGTAGTAGAGCTAGGTAGAAGCATAAGCACAATTAAGTGACTTTTGGGGGTATGTTTCCAAATTGCTTTCCCAAATATAATTTCTATTCCTAAAATGAAAGTTTTAGATAATATTTGTAGCCATCATTTCTACTCTTAAACTCATTTTAACCTTTCAATATTCCCAGATCTTAATCTGATTGTCCATACAACTAAAGTAGTAAAATCTGATAGAAAAAGAAAATTTAAATGGAACATAAGTGTTTCTAATTCTTTAAAGATCCTGAAATAAAAATATCTTGCTAGTACCTTGTTTACAGTGAATCATGGGGAAAATCTCCCCCTTAATTCTCTACTAGAGGATAACACCTAGGGTAAAACCATCCTTGAGTGCCTTATGACTCACCCCCAAAACCAGAGATTATACAACATCTCCTTGTGTGGCTTTGTGCTCAGTCCCCAGGGCCATGAGTGGGACAATATTTAGGCATGCTATTGCTATTTTAAGAAGAGTTACAGCACGAATCAAGCTTGGTCAAGAACTAGACTAGTAACCCATTACATCATGTCCCAGTGGTTTCTCCATCTCTGGTAAATGATAAAATGCCCCCACTTGGTATCAGCACTTCCATGGTCTCTTTGTGAGTTTGTGTGAGGGTGACGGGAGGAAAGGAGCAGAGTCAAATAAAAATGAATAAAGCTCTACAAAGTGTACACAATAGAAAGCTGGTGTGACTCTGGAGACAAGTCACTTAGGTAAGGATTGCCTCATGAGGAAATCTAACAAAAGGAATCAAAGTAATATAAAAACAAAAGATATCAATGAAATCTATTTTCTCAAATTCCATTTTGCTCCAAAAAATCACGTGTTTTTCCTCATCAAACTGTGGGGCTTTATTTTATTCTAGGAACAAGCCATAGTGAACAAACTCTGCTATTGGCCATCATCAAGCTCTGTTTTACTTCAAGTAGAATGAGAAGGCTACTTGCAGTGTTCATTCAAATAACATCAGTCTTTGATTCAAAAGGAACTTTGTATAGGGAACTTTGTATAGGCTAACCCTATGCCCACCGTAAATGTTCAAAGTCAATATTAATTTTTTGGAATCTTTATCAAAAAATCGATGCTAAAAATTAGAATAAAGAATAGTCATTAAATGTATATAATATTTTTTAATGATGCCAAAAATGTACGTGGGGCAGCTAGGTGGTTTCGTAAACTAAGAGCCAGGCCTAGAGAAAGAAAGTCCTGGGTTCAAACTTGGCCTCAGATAATTCCTAACTGTGTGACCCTGGGCAAGCCCTTACTGCTCTTTTGCCTTCAAACTAATACTCACATCCACCCCAAGTCAAGACCCAAATTTGGGTCATTAGAGGTCTGTTGAACAAGACTCCTGTTAGCTCAAAAAAGAATCTAGGCGACTCAGTGAATTGAGAGCCAGGAATCTAAATATATGGGGCCATGATACTTTCTGGGTCATTTGAGAGAGCTTGCAGATACCCTGGTGGTCTTACTCCAGCTCCCTTATCAGAATGTCCTTTTTTCCTCCTCTCTTCCCTTCAGCTTTGGTGGGGAGGCGAGTCGGAGCCCACGCTTACACCAGATCATTAAAGGTTCCTAACATTTGAGGCAAATAAATTCCTACTGCTATCAAGTGGCACTATCTAGTCATATATCATTATCTTTCTAACATGACTGTATGATTACAATAAACTCCATTTCTACAGTTTGAGACCAGAGCATATCAAAAATAGCTGTGCCACAATTACATTCACCTGATTTGACTGAGTACCAATATAGAATCTCCAGCTAGGATATCCAGTCTCTGCTTGAACATAAAAACTTACTATCTCGCCAAGCATTCCAATCTATTTTCAGAAAGTCAATTGTTAAAAGATTAATTCTTATGTGGAGTTAAAAAAATCATTCTTTCAGATAGACAGATAGAGATATAAAACATCTATCCATTGGTGCTAGTTTCATCATCTGGAGCCACAGAACCAAAGTCTTTTCCATATAGTAGTCCATAAATATTTGAAGACAGCTATCATATTCTTCTTTTTCAAGTGAAATATAACCAGTTCCTTCAACAAATATTTATGATGGAGAGTTTCAAGTCCCCTTACTATCCTAGTCATCCTTCTCTGGACATATTTCAACATGTAAATGACACTTTTTAAATGAGATACCTAGGACCAAATAGAATAAGCATCAGACATGTGGTCTTAACAGTGTGTATACTACAATGGAACTAAAACCTTTCTTGTATACTTTATTTTTATTAACGTAGTCTACAACTAAATTTGATTTCTTGGAAGCTGCATCTGTTGTTGACTCATGCTCTGTCTTCAGTAAACTAAATCTATCAAGTCTTTTCTGAATCAGCTGTTGCACAGCCATATCTTCCTAACTTGTGCAGATATAACTGACCTTTTTTTTTACTCAAATAGAGTAGCAAATACAGTAGTTGCAAAACCTGGGATCCATTCTCCCACAAATACACATGACAGTCACAGGAAGGGTGGACTAAACTTAGAGTATATTAGTAATGAAATAGATGATTCAAATACATGGCCTGCAAAAGTAATGGACAGAACTCGTTATACTGCCTTTAGGTCCCTTATCTCTTCTCGCAGGTCCCTCAGGGTGCAATGCCTATGCTGAGTAGGTTCTTTGGCAGGGTTTTCCCAGAGTCTTCTGTCTCCAAAGGAGGACTCTCTTCTCACTGCAAAGGGTCACAGGCCTTTGAACCTGCTTTCCCTAATCCCTTCCTGTATCTGTGCCTATATCTACTGCTTTAAAGCATCTTTTAAAGAATAAATTCTATGGTACCATTTGGTACCTTTCCCACTGATCCTTAAACCATTATTACTTTTTCTAACCCCAATCTCATGCACAGGCTTTGATTTGATATATTTTGGTAACTCATTCTGCTTCTAATAGGGAGTCAAAATTTTTTCCAGGCCATGTGCCTGATGTCAGTACCTTGAGGCACATTTTTCTCTTAGCAGCTGGTAGCTAAGATATAATAGTGTGAGTCCTCTGCCTGCTTCCAAGCTAATCAAAGGATGGCTGTAATGTCTTTTTCACTTCCCTTTTGTCATAGCATCTGATCCCCTTTTCATATGCTGAAAAATACAAAAAGGAGGGGAAAAAAGGAATTGTATCTTTCCTCTGAGAAGTGAGAACTGTCTATAACTAAGGTTCCCTCTGATCCAAAATGATCTATTTCAGTAGAAGAGTGAAATCTCTCTTTTCTACTCAGCGCAAGAATTTGTTTAAACTAATTTGCATGTTAGATTTAATTAGATTCTAGCAACACTTAGGAATATATATTTCTATAAACTGCTTTAAAGGTTTTTTAAAACTTTTTAGAAGATTCTATATCCTCTTATGCAAAAATGAAATATTATCTATTCGAAAATATTAATGGTTTTTTAAGAGATTTAAATTGGTTTCACAAGGTAGGTCTATCCCTCTCAGCAGGCCTACAGGCATGATAATTATGGGTAGATGTCTGTTAAAATGACACTTTCAGCTTCTTCATAACTTTTCACTTCATTGAAGAGATTGATAAATAGACTATATTTGGCTAAGATTTTAGGCCTTACATTCTGGACTTTCTGGGACAGTCCTGATTTTCAAGAATATAAAACTATGCTTTTTATAAGGCTTTCTGGAAGAAATAAAACTAAATCCTGTAAGCCTCATTATTGCTTCATTACAGTTTTCAACTGTAATGGGCACCATCATCCTCTTCCTTGTGCTTTTACCACCTTTAAAAATAGGGCATCAAGCTCCCTTGGCTTACATGTAGCAATTTCATTTTACCTCTTTTAAAGAAATAGTGTGATTTGTGGTAATCTTCCCTATACCAAAACAGATAGCCAAACAGAGCCAGCTAGACATACAGACACGTACATGTGCACACACACCCCCATTATCACACTTCTACTTTATTTTTTAAATAGTCTGAATAGCTAAAAATACTATAGGAATATCAGCTTTTCCCAAAGGCAATGAATATCACTAAAACCTTTTTCTAATAATGACTAATTGTGAACTGGTTTTAGCCAGTATGAAAATATGGTCCAATTATTCTTTCAACTAAATTAAATTCAAGGCAGGCAAAATAGTGGTATCCTGCAATATGGCATTAGGGCCCAAGGCATTACCTTCTCCCACCCCTCCTAAATTCCAAGTTCCTATTATTTTATTTTGATAGCCCCCTCAAATTTACACTAACACCCTGAAATTGATATTTTTAAAGTTATTTTAGTTCTTGTTTTATAAATCCTAAAAGGCAAAAGGAGTAATTACCTAGGAAAAGGAGTAAACTTTCCTTCTCTTTAAAAATATTCACTAGTAATTTATAATTTATATTATGAAAATACTGAAATCTTGCCATAACAGGATATACATGGAAAATCAGTGGAGTGGGGCCATCTTGGACCAATTATCAAGTTCTCTCTAAGGCACTTCTATCATCTTCATCCTAGAGCTAATTCCCACTGAGTTGGTGGAGGGGAAAACAAAATAAAACAAAAACAAACTAAAAAAAACAAAACAAGTTACTCAAGGTCAAATAGCTGATCTAGAAAGTAGAAAAGCTGAATCTGTCCTCTAATCTCAAAACCCCAAGGATTTAGGAGAATATCCCTCCTTCTTGTAGTGCCATTCTACGTTTGCTAAAATAGAGTCATGTTGTCTCTGAGGGTCTCTTAACCTTTTAGATCTTAATTTCCAAACTGAAAAGTTTACCTCTTTTTCTAGACTCAGGACTGAGAGAAAACTACACCCCCACCCCAAATACACGCACCACACCCTTGTGACAGAACTCTTCTCATTCTTATTGGAAATTGTTATCTAAATAAAAGGTATCTCAAAAGTCTTGGTTTTTTTTTTAAGCTATGAAAGCTTTAAACTGCATGAAGACTTTTGGGACACCTAGTATTTGAGGGGTTTTAAATAGTCTGTATTCTATCATTAATATTCAGGAATATAATTAAGAGCCTCAAGAAAAATTGTACCTATCCCTTGGAATTTCTTGAGTTATGTCATCAAAGGGAACCTGGAAAAAATGTGCAAGTCTTTTAGTTTGGTCAGCTTTCACTATGTGATGGATTCAAAGCATCAGTCTCCTCTAGTCTGCAAATAAGCTGATACCCTGCTGCAGTTGATCATAACAGAAGCAATCGGAAGACATTCCTCAGAGGGGGTAACAAGAACTTAGTGGGTGGTCCCAAGGGCAAAGGTTCTAAAGCCGGAAGGGGCCACTGAGTTTGCTTGTGTCTAAGACTTGAGCCCTGCTGTGAACCACACACACAGTGTCTACCACCAAGGTCACTCGCCCATTTGTGAGACTGAGCCAAGAAGCTAGCTCAGAACAACAGGAGAAGAATCCAAGTTTCACCAAAGGGAAAAACAAGCATTAGCAAATTTTGGTGAATATTTTGAGTGAATATTATTCACACAAGACCAAACAACACAGCATTAAGCTGAAGAAAAGAAAAAGGGGGAATGCATTCCCACAAGCTCTGTCTTCCAATTATCAATGGCTGGACTTTAGAGAAATTTGAACTTCAAACCAATGTTCCATAAACTCATTTATTAAAATGTTCTCTTATTTATTTGATTGCTTTTTAATTTTTAAGAAATAGCTTTTATAAAAAAAAATCCAATTGCCTAAGCAGAGTTAAACTTCCTCATAACTGTCCCACAGGAATTCAGATTTTAAAGGAAGTTGGGTTAACTTAAATATATTTCTATTTGGTAGAATTTCAGGGAGAATGGCAAGCAAGGGGAGATAGTTTCTTTTAGTTCTGAGAACAGACAGGAGATCTGACTTTCTAGTTCCCTTGAAAGTTTTCTATCCTGGGCTGTTTATTTTTTTCTTACCTGCAAATGGCCACAGAAATGCCCAGCTCATCCCAGTTCCTGAAGTCTCCCCCCTCTCATTTTTTCCCTTGGGTTTGGCCTCAGAGTCACTTGAAATGACCTTAGATCCAGATCTGTTTCCTCAGGTTACTGCCAAGGAAATTCATCTCCATCCTGGAACAACACACTGATGCTCCTAGTGCCAAAAAGTTCTTCCGCCTGTCTCAGTGGTGTCAATTATCCATCTTTTAAAGGTGAGTATGACTTTTTGGAAATAGCCAAAGGTAATCACCTTCCCTTCTCCACTTCTCTTTTGTAACTCCTTTGGAAATGACTCCCCTTTTGGAATTCCTTTGGAATTCTCTTCAGAGCCAGCTTATAGAAAAGATTGTGCAGATATATGCAAAGCTCTACAATGTCAAATTGTTTTGCCTATCCTACCCTCAATGTTAATTGTAAAAATAGTTACAAGATTACAAGAAGTAAAACTTCTACAATCTACAATCAGCTGAAAGGTGTTACCCATGAAGGTGCCGGAACCCTGCTCAAGGAACCCACAAAAAGCCTCTAACTGGTTCCCAGTGACTACATCTCAAAGAACAAACTTCAGGGGCCACTCTGCTCTACAGTCTACAAAAAATGGAGTGGCTGCTCTTTGGGGGGAGGGGGTTCTTTTTGCCTTTTGCTTCTTCTGGAATACAGGAAGGAATGTCAAGGAGAAGGGGATTTTCCCTTTTCCTGCTGCCAGGAATCACTAATGGTAACTAGCAGGATGCTGAGCTGCCTAAGCTTGCCAAGGTTGTTGGAGAAGGGAATTCCTGGCTGCCTTTCACATTGGTTTCCTCTTCTGAGTACAGGTTAGAAGGTACAGTCCCTCCCCAAGCCTTGGGGCTACTTCATGGGAAACCCCTAGTTTGTATTTTATAGTTCTAGCATTCAAGGACCAGCCTCTGAGAGAGAAAGAAAATTACTGTTAACAACCTACTTCTTAAAAGGAGGAAGAGAATCAATCTCCCCATATCTGAAAGACTAATAAAGCTTATGCCATGGGGGCCAAAAAATCTGGTCCTTGCTATTGCTAACTTTCCCTTCAATTACTGAAAGGTGTTCAGATGGTACTGAAGAATGGAGAACTTCTCCAGGAAGAATCCAATGGGTTTAGTCCTTCATATTCCTGCATCATTTGTTTTTAAACCCTTACCTTCCATCTTAAAATCAATACAGTGTAGAGGTTCCAAGGCAGAAGAACAGGAAGGGCTAGGCAATGGGGGTTAAGTAACTTTGCCCACAGTCACATAGCTAGAAAATGTCTGAGGCTACATTTGAACCCAAGATCTCCCATCTCTGGGCCTATCTCTCAATCCTCTGGGACATCTAGCTGCCCCCTACATCATTCATTTTCCTACAACCAAGCTGAGCAATGAGCCAAGAATTTCAAAGGCTTAGATCAGACAGAAATCTAGGTGTTTGTTCTTGTAACTTGTCTGCCATTAACTGTGGAGTTCTATGAGAAAGTTGCTGAGAAGAACTTATATAGAATCTGAAGATTCCCTGAAAATGGAGGCCCAGCTATCACAGTAATACGAGGAGTTACACAGTGGCATTCCTTTGTGACATTTCACTCTCAGCTGAAGGCTGGTACTTATTACCAGATTCATCTGCTACTCTGCCAAATGACGCAGGAAAGCTATTTAGGACTCACTTTTAGGCCTGATATCCTGGCATTTTCCAGGGCACAAACATGAAATAACATATCTAAAATAAATACTACTTATCACTACTGTGTTAATGTTGACTTAGCCTATGATATATTATGCATTCAATACTATTTAGCCATGTTACAGTTAAATCTAAATGCCAATAAAATTAAAAGCAGATTAAAAGCATAGGGAAAAGAAAATTAAATCTCTTTAATTCATTTATTTTAATCACATGAATAAAGATATCAAGATACACATTTTAGGAGCAATTAAAGCTGTTATGAAAAGTCAAGTAGAGACTTATGTTAATATGATTGTAAAATCCCACAATTAATTTGTAGATTCTATAGGGGTAAAGAATTCAATAATAACCTTATAAGCAAGGACACCTACTGTAATGTATACTATATAAATAAATTTAGAAGTCTTCCCCCTTTGGATTATGGGCTCCTTGATGACAGGGACTGCCTTGTGCTTGTCTTTACATCTCCTATGCTTAGTAGAGTGCCAGGCATTTGGTAGGTGCTTCATAAATGTTTACTAACTCTGGAATGGAGCTCAAGTCAATAGCATTATAAACTCCCAGTCTCTGGGGCTCTCCAAAGAATACTGAACAGGAAGACATGGCCTATAGCCCTCTGGGGGACCCGGTGTGCCCCTGTGATTGGTAGTTGGGATAAGGATCCAGGAGTTTATAAATGGTCTGTGTGATTATAGGAAGCTATTGACCACATTTAATTCTTTCTACCCCCCCCCCCATCACTTCTAGTTTCCTATTCAGTCAGTTTTATAGAGAGAATGGGCTTTGATCTAGCAAGAGTCTCTAATGGTTCCTCTAATATGCCAAAGGGTTTCTGATCATCTAGGCAGTCAGAGAGACTTCTAAATAATCCAAGTCTATTCTGGTCACTTGAAGGGACTTTTGACTAAGCAGAAAGCTCTCTGGTTGGTCAGTATCTTTTCCAGTATCTCATAAGAGGCTCTCATACACATGACAAAAATAAAATTAAGCTTTTGGCTAAATATAAATCTCCATAGCTATTCTGAAAGTGGAAATTAGTCAGTCCACTAAGGGAAAGTGTAACTCTTCCCCAAAGAAGAAAATGTTAGCAGGTAGAATTGCTATCTAAGGGCATTATAGCCAAAGTGATATACTAATATTGGGGCTCCAAAATCTGGATCAGACTGACAATAGTAGCCTATGCAAAACACACAAGAAGTACATTAATTTACCAAATAGTCAAAGTTATACTATGTATAAAAATAATTTCTTCAAATAAAAAAAGTCAGTAAGTGATAAAATAACCCCATTTAGACTTCATCAATTTCTGTAAAATCATAGACATTCCAATAGGACCTGACTAATAATTCTACTAATATATCCTACTGATATCCTGGGGATGGGGGGAAAGCAATAGGTAGGCTTTAAAAATTCTACTTCCTTTTGAATTAGGTTGCCTGCAATTTGAAATTTAAAATATTTATTGAAAAAATAAGCTGTTTTGTTCACTAGCTACTTTAGCAAAATAATATGGCCTTAGTGACTTTGGTCTCCACTGTTATAACAAAAAAGGACCTAAGGAGATATAGGTATACAGTGATGTGATTGTATCTATGTATTCTCCCTAGTTGCAGATGATGGAGGAACACCAACCCCGATCACCCTTGACAGTTGTTATAATTTCCCTTTTCTCTAACAGTTGCCCAGGAAGGACTCCAAAAGGTTAGGTGAATGGGTAACCCTTTCAGGTCCAACCTGGGGGTTGATTAAATTATTATAGGGCTTTTGATCTGCTTTGGATCACATTTGGTATCTGACTGCATTGACTCCCTCCCCCCTAAGGTAGTGATATAAAGACCACTCAGGAAGGTACTTGTTAAACACTCTTTATCTATAATCTATAATCAGGGAAAGGATAAACAAGATAAGGATTGGGGATTGGAGACCCTGTCAATCTAATATCTGTAACTAGATGACAATCAGGACTGGAGGCTATTGATCTGGAGCTTTGTTCTCCACTACCCCTCTGGCCCAGCCTGGCCACAGCCAAGACAGAGAATAGCAACTGCTGTTGATGCAGCTGTGTTGTTGATCTTATTCTTTCAGCTTCCTCACTATCAGTGTTTGGTGATGCACTAGCTCTCACAATCTTCAGGAACTATATTCAGATTTTCCTACCCTCTTCTTCTTAGACCTCCCAGCCTCCCTTCACCACCCAGAGACTTAGAGACCTAAAGAGCTAGAAAGATTCAGAGACCTAAAGACCTAAAGAGCCCACAGACCCAACACCAAAAGACCAAAGACCCCTTCAAGTGGCTGTCAGGGGAATTAATACTGCCAGGCCAACTGACGTTTGCCCCTGGCTCACGGCATCTAGGAACATTCTATGCCTTCCAACTGCTTTCCCTGTCATTCAAAGGTGGCATCCATCATTTCCCAGGATGTGAACATAACACCACCAATTCCAAATATGTGAAATATGGATGCTTTCATGACCCCACTTCTCTCCTGTATATCATTTCTCTTTGCTATAGCTAAAGCTTGCCTCCTGAGTCCCAAATGAATTACTCATGATTTCTCTTACCCTTCTTCCTACTCGTCCCTGGTCAATTAACAGCCTTGAGAATCTCTAAGATAATTCTGTTCATCTGGCTTTGGTGGGGATGACATTACTGTAGTTATTTTATTTTTATTAACATTTCTCAGTTCCCTTCATTTTGGGTATGGTTTCAGCCCAGAAAACTTGTTTATCTATGGGTAATTTTACCAGCTCTTTCTCTAAGCACCATACTTTGCTGCTAAAAAAAAAGATTCAGTAATACAGTCAAATAAAATTTTACAGAAATGTATCCCTTAGCATTTTCCTGTTGCTCATAGTCTCCCACACCCAACTGTTCTCTTCAGCCTCTTCAGATAGAATCTGCCTCATTAACTGTTTCTCATCAGTTCTACTCTTATGGTCTGGGGAACTGTCTCCCCTCTCTTCAAACACACATTCAGAAATATTTTTAAATAGTCTGTAAGACAGATTTCTCACTAAACTAGACAGGCATTTTACCTAATTTTCTGTTTTATCAAGGTTTTCTAGAGAATTTCCTTTTGGCACTCTAGAGGAAGATCTAAACAAAAATTATAAGGCAAAATAAGTGTGTCTTCAGCACCCTTCCTCCCAGCTCAATTTTCTGCCCTTTATTTTGGTCCCTCCTCATGTTACATTCAGTGTTCACATGCTTGCCATATCTTTTCTCTCAGGAAAAACACTAGATTTGATTAAACTAACTCATACTAGCAATATATAACAAAATATAATCCCTGGATTATACGTATTTTATTTTTATTTACACCCTTACCTACCATCTTGGAATCAATACTGGATAATGGTTCAATACTGGATAAAGGCAGGAGGGGAAAAATGGCTTTCCCAGAATCACATAGCTAGGAAGTGTCTGGGGCCAAATGTGAACCCAGGACCTCCCATCACTAGGCCACCTAACTGGCCCTTATTATATGCACTTTAAATGAGCACCTAACAGAGAAGACAAAGATTAGCAAAAAAGGAAGGAATTCTCAGTGACAACATTTTAACCATTGCTACCAGAAAAGATAGCTGAGGGCAGAGAACACTTTAGAAATATCTTAAATCACTTCCCACTTCCTAACATAACTACAGTCAAGCTGGTAGTCCCTTCCAGAGGAGATATTATCAAAATTTGTGGGAGATATTAACTTCATTTTACAACAAATAAAGAACTTTAATTCTCACTAAATAATCTTTTTTCATAACATTATGACACCTAGTTCAATTATCTCCCAAGAACTTAATATCATAGTTAGATATTGTTATATTCAAGCTCTGAGAGTTGGTTTGTCTCACCTTGATTGACAGGGGAAGACGGAGACCTTGGAATGTTCACAGAAGCTGTTAGGAGAGGGGAAAGTCAGTTGGCCAGAGGATATAAATAGCCCTCACAGCCATCTAGGGAGAGGTCTTTGGTCTTTGGTCCTGGAGCTTGGACCTGGACTTGGATCTTTGATCTTTGAACAATGCTCTGAATCTCCCTAGATATTTAGGCATTTGATCATCATTAGCTATTTAGGTATCTGGGCCCGGGAGGAGGGAAGGAGAAGAAGCAGAGGGAGGAAAAGGGTAGATACTTCCTAAAGGCTGTGCAGGCTGACATCACAAACTGAGAACAGGGAAGCTGAGAGAAATCACAGTATCTGTACCAACTGAGCAGTTTGCCCTCCCTGGTTTGGCAGTGGTCAAGCTGAACCAGAGGAGTGTGAAACCACTAGCTCCAGCTTCCTGAAACAACAGCCCACAGTCCTGAGAGATTATTGATCATAGCTATTAGTGACAGGGTCTCCTATCCCCATTCCATTCCTGATTATTCCTTTCCCTATTTAATATCTATAGATAAAATTTCATTAAGTACCTGCCTGAGCGGTCATTATATCATAACCATTGGGGAGGGAGCAATGCAGTCAGATGAAAACGTTATCCAAGGCTAATAGAGCCCAATATTAATAATCAATCCAACCCCAGGTGGGACCTGAAAGGGTTACCCATCTACCCGACCATTAAGGGTCCTGCCTGGGCACTGTTATAAAGAATAGGGCAATTATAACATCCAATTGGGTGGTAGGGCTCAGTGTTTCCCCTGTACTGGCTGTCTAGGGAATACAGAGGCACAGCTTCCCAACCAATATCCCCTAGAAGCAGTAGCATCTTAAGAGCCCTATCTACTACAACTACTATTACTATAGACAACTATTTATTTATTCCTTTCCCAATTTTTATAACAATATTTATGACCTAAATCATACCTAAGATGTATTTGACCTTATGTAGTGTCTCTCCAAGACAAAAGGTATATATATATATATATATATATATATATATATATATATATATATATCGAAGGTAACAATCTCAAAATGATCTTTAAAGATGGCATTGTACTAATTAAACTGGGCACTAGACTACCACACAAAACCTTCCCAGAGAAATCCAAGATCAACCAACTGGGGAACAATTTCATAAAGTGAATGATAATAAAGGAGACTATAATATCCATAGGAACAATGTTATATCTGGGGGTTACATTCCTGACTAAGCGCACAGTTGAAAATAAATTGCAGATGTGGCCTAGTTCATAAAAACAGATATAACTATAACAAACCTCTATAATAATTTGAAGTAGTAAAATTATGTTTAAAGGCACTCATAAAATTGGCATAAATATACTATTCATGTTGATTATACAAAAAGCCCCAATGTACCATATGTACATACTGTAAATAAAAATACATTTCTACTATTTCACAAATTTGATCTAAAAATAGCTATAACCCTGAATCATTTTGTAGGTTTCCAAAAGAATTTTAAAATTTTTTGAAGGAATTATGTGGATGCCCCAGATCTTAAGAGAGTCAGAGGCAGAGAGAAGAAAAATCTTTACAAGGAAGTATTAGAGAGAAAATGGCCAATAAGAACCAAAGGCTTATTCATGCATGCTCATATTTGCCCTTCCTGGTGAATTATGCAGAATTATGCATATGTAGCCCCTGCTTAATTTTGGCCATGGGTAACTTGAAAGGTTGGTACCATGTAGAGATGAAGGACGTTCTGATTGGTTGAGGAGCCAGAATTGATGACTCAAGTTATAGAGACAGAAATAACTGTGCCTATAGAAGGAATGATCTGCCACTCTTTTTGTTTCCTCCTTGGCAATAAGTTCTTGGAGGAGAAAAGCCAACTGCCATTTCATCCTACTTGACATGTATCTGTGAGCGCAAGTGGCATCTTTGCTGATCTTAGGAGAGTGATTATCCTGAGAAGAGAGTGAGCAGGAGACCAAGAGACCAAGAGATGAATCAGAGTCATCAGAGGACCCAATGGCAATCACAGTTAGTCTCAGAGTCTTAAGAGAATGGCCATGGTTGAAGATAGAGAGAGGAGTGCCTTCAAAATGGGGATGAGAAGACAGTCCCCAGAGGAGAGTAGCAATCCTAAGAACTCTAGTACCTTGGGGCAAGAAGTCCTGACTATGACTCTAGGAAAGGTACCAACCTTGGAGCCCAGCAGAGAACAATTCCTAAGGGGACCTCAAGAGGATTCAACAAAGGGACCAGCGATTGATTGGAAGTTTCTACTAACTACACATGCCCTTTACTCAAGTACCACCATTTGAGTCTACTCTTTCCCAAGATCTCATATGTATGAAAGAGAAGAATGCAACCCCATGTTGGGGGAAATGTTTTGGTTTTTTTTTTTTTGAAAAATTTTCCATGGTTACATAATTCATTTTACTTTCTCCTTCACCCCTCTAAACTCCCAGCGCATTTCCACTGGTTTTAACGTGTCATTGATCAAGACTTATTTCCATATTATTGATAGTTGCATTGGTGTGGTCGTGGGGAAAATGTTTTGTAGCTACTGGTCTTGCTATGCAGAACTAAATACATTTTTCTAAAATCTAATAGAGTAGTTACTAATTGATAATGGGGGACATAATAGGGGCTTGTGAATAAGAGTATTAGAAACCCCAGCAACTCAGTTACTCCTATCACCCTGAGGAAGACAGCAATCAGCGGCCCTCTGGAAACTCAACCCATCAGTGCAAGTGGGAATTGGGAGAATGAGCCCATGGGGGCTCTACAGAGATTTGAGTTAATAAGTACTTTTTTTCTTTCAATACATTTCTTTGCACCAAAAAAAAAAAAACACAAAATCATTTTGCCGCTTTTACCTTTTTCACAGTAATGGTTAAGTGTTCGCTACATTTATTATTGCTGATGATCATCACAGTAGATCTACAAATGAAAAGTATTTTAAATTATCTTTAAAGTCGAACAGAAATTATTTGCTTTGGCTTTTAGAGCTCTCCATAACCTGGTTCCATTCAACTATCTGTCAATCAACTTGGGGGCAGCAAAGTGGCTCAATGGATAGAGAGCCAGGCCTAGAGATGGGAGATCCTGGGATCAAATCTGACCTCAGATATGTCCTAGCTGTGTGACCCTGGAAAGTCATTTAACTCCCATTGCCTAGTCCTTATTTCTCTTCTGCCTCAGAACTAATACAGAGTATTGATTCTCAGGCGGAAGATAAAGATTTTTTTCTTTTTAATCAATCAAGGGGGCAGGTGGGTGGCTCAGTGGATTGAGAGCCAGGCCTAAAGATGGGAGGTCCTAGGTTCAAATCTGGCCTCAGACACTTCCTGGCTATGTGACCGTAGGCAAGTCATTAACTCCCATTGCCTAGCCCTTACCACTTTTCTGCCTTGGAACCAATTCATAAGGTAGAAATTAAGGGTTTAAATAAATAAATAAGAAGAGAAAACCAATCAACTAGCATATTTCCCAAGCACCTACAATGGATGTGGACCTATGTAACAAAACATGCACTGCCTGATCTCAAAGATCTTATGATCTAATGGAAAAGACCATATGTATACCTACAAATAACCATGTAGAAAAGAAACACAAAGTCATTTTGGAAAGGAGGATGCTAGCAGTTGAGGATGTCAGGAATGGCCTTTTCTCAGTGCTTTTCCTTCTTGGCCTCTGCAGCCTTTGCCTGTTGATCACTCTCTTCTCCCTGATACTATCTTCTCCCTGGGTTTTCATGGCACTGCTCTCTCCTGATTTTCCTTGTGCCCATGAGATTATTCTTTCTCAGTCTCCTTTGCTGGATCTGCATCTGTACCATGCCAGCTAATAGTGAGAGTCCCCCAAGACTCTGCCCTGGGTACTCTTCTCCCTCATCAGTTCCTGTGGATTAAATTAGCACCTCTAACCTAATGATTCTCAAATCTACTTCTGTTCTAATCTCTCTGGTGGCTTTTGATCTTGCATCTCCATCTGCCTATCAGCTTCTTGACCATCTTGAAACCAACAAGTCAAAAATTTGATTTGATAATCTTTTCCCCAAAACCTTCTCCTCTTCCTACCTCTTTCTAACTTTCTTATTATTTGAAGACAGTCATCCAGCATCACAACTTCCCACCACTCATGCCAAGTCTATACCAAGGTCTATCAATTTTTACCTTCATAACATCTCTTGATTTTGTCTTCCTATGCCCAATTCTCTCCTCTGACATTGCCACCACCCTTATACAGACCCTCATAACCTCACACTTGGATTATTACAATAGCCTCCTGGGTTAGTCTTCCTGTCATCAGGCACTTCCAAATCTAATCCATCCTCCAGCACAATAGTCAAAGTAATCTTCCAAAGGTTCAGGTCGAACCATATCATCACTCTATTCAATAAATTTCAGTGGCTCTCTATTGCCTCCCTGGTTCATATATAAAATGCTCTCTGTTTGCTATTCAAAGCCTTTCACAGCCTGTCTGCCTCTACTCTCATACTCACATACACACCCCTTTCCAGTCTTCTTCAACCTAACTCCAGTTCCCCTCACACAAAGTCTCCTTACTGTTACTCTAAAAAGGTATTCCATCTCCCAACTGAAGTCATTTTCACTGGCTTGCTCTGTGCCAGAAATGCTCTCCCTCTGCAGGCCTACCTCCTAGATTCCCTGCTTTCCTTCAAAAACCAGATAAAATCCTGCCTTCTACAGGAAGCCTCTCCTCTCTTAACTATCTCCAACTAGTCCTGCATAGAATTTATTTGTAGTTTGCATGTTGTCTCCCCCATTTGACTGGGAGCTCCTTAAGAGCAGCAACTGTCTTTAGCCTTTCTGTGTGTGTCCTCAGTGCTTACTTAGCACATGCCTGGCATGTAATAGGTATTTAATAAGTGTTTAGTGGTCAGAATACTTACTGTCTCAAAAGAGAGAGGATTCAAGTTTCTCCTCAAACTCTTTGGCTCATGAAGACTGGATCCAAGATTCCCAGGGAAAACCTCAACAAGATTAGGATTAAAGTTTATGTTCCCTGGAAGGTCAAATACTCAGACTGAAGGTAAAATACTTTGGCCATGTAATGAGAAGACAGGATTCATTGGAAAAGACTCTGATAGTGGGAAGACTGAAGGCAAAAGGAAAAGAGAATATCAAAAGATGAGATGGAGAGATAGTGCCATAGAAGCAATAAGCATGATCTTGGACAATCTTCAGGAGATGATGAAGGAGAGAAGGTTGTGCTATGGTCCACGGGTTCACAAATTGTTGGTCACAATGACTCAACAACAACCACTAGGCTTTCCCCCAAAAGAAGCCTGAATTTTCTTTCTTTGAGGGAGAGAAGGGAGAAAGAGACAGACAGATGGAATGAACCTCTAATTTCATTAGTATAAAGCAGTGATGGGCCAACTTTTTAAAGAGGGGGCCATCGCAGGGCACTATGCTAAGTGCTTTACAAGTATTACCTCATTTTATCATAACAACCCTGGAAAGAAGGAGCTAAAATCCTCCTTGTGCAAATGAGGAAACTGAGACAAACAGGTTAAGTGACTTATGCAAGATAATACAGCTAATTAAGTGTTTGGAGCTGGATTGGAACTTCCTGACTCCAGGCCTGGTGCTCTGAGAATCTGAGACACAATTCTAATTTGGGTGTTTTCTAACTTCCAGACAAGTACTCTATTTGATCACGGACAACTAAAGATATACGGGCAACCCCATATCCATAAAGTACAATTACCTACCCAGGAGCCTGGCTCTGCTCAGGCTCATTTCCCATGAACCTCAAGAGTTTATCTCATTTTGGACCATATGTGTATGTATATTATGCCTTTCTGCTTATAGGCTCTTCTGGTTAGTCCTTAGGAAATGGAACTGCCATATAGGATCAATGTCTATTCACTGATGCTACTCTTCACCCCCCATATCCCCCACCCCAGTCTCTCTAAAAGGATCAAAACCTTCTCCCTAATCTCTACCTACTGCTATCAATCACATTAGAGATGGATTTAACAGATGCCAAATTTTCTCTGTTTTTAACAGAACACAGGACATATATAAGAGGAGGGTGGCTGGAGATGGGGGAGGAGAAGATATTTAGGATCAGAAGACAAGCAGCATGTACGAACACTGCTTTTCTCCAGCTGGATGAGTCATACCTCTGCTTCCTTTGCCTCTCTTACTGAGCAGGAAGTAGAGCAAAGTCAGTAGCTACTATTCCATTAGCTTGAGTACCAGCATCCTCCACAAAAACTGACCAGGGTCCTGAAAGAGGGGAGCAAGGGAGCCGGCATCTAGGAAGGAGATGCAGTTTCAGGTTGGCATAAGCATTTCCACTGGCGGGGCAAAGGATGGATGACCAAACTCTTCTCTTTGGACTTACTCTTCCCAAAACTCATTCTCAACTTTAGACCTTGACACTCTTCCTGCCTTATAATTTTTTTAGTATTTATTCTCAGTTAACTTCCCTTTCTTTAACCTATCTTTCTCTGTGTACCCACAGTGATTTATTTAGACACTTTTCTCTTTTCTTTCTCATCAAAATTATTTGTGTAATCTAACTTTATTTCTTGAAAAATATCCCTTCCCTCTTGGCCCAATTTTCCCATAGAATTTTAGGTCCTTGGTTCCCATCTAGGCTTACAAAAGATGGTGTAGAGGTTATCTATAATACCCAATGTATGTAATATACATGTCTCTGTATGTATACACATATATACCCACATGAGCATATATGTATGTGTATACTATATGTCTGTGTTCAGTGTCTTAGAGATAGAGAAGTCTCTAGTGATGGTAGTGGCCAAGATATGACCACCCTAGCTCTGAGCAGCAATGAAGTTGAGGGAAAGTGAACCGAAGGAATATAAAGGCCTGAAGAAATTAAAGAATTAAAAAGTCAAGTCTTAGAGAGTTTATCAATAGGCATTTGAAGTCTCTGAGGAGAGTGAGAGGGATCATGATGGGAAAAAAGACTATAAGCTGTTGCTCAAATCACCAATAACTCAAACCAATCCACAAGTGTTTATCAAACATTTTCTGTTTGTCAGGCATTGTGCCAAGAGTCAAAGCTTACAATGGCAAAAAGTAAAATAATCACTATACAGACTCTCAAGATGCTTATATCCTAATCAAGAAGTCAAGTGTGCGTGTATACCACATTAACACGTGAAAAAATACACATGTACAAAGTAGTTAGGGAGAAGGGCACTAGCAGTTGTGGGGGTTAGGAAAGTTTTTACTCCCAAGATAATAATGATAATGAGCAGCATCTTGGAGGAAAAGAAAGGACTGAACAGGAGGAAGGACTGAGAAGGAAATCTATTCCAGGCATGTAAGATGGCCAATAAAAAGGCGCTGGGACAGCAGGGAGAGGATCTTGTGGAAGGAACCCAAAAGGGACCGACTGTATGACAAAGTCAGAGAATAACAGTGAGATGACTCAAGAAAAAAAGAAATAAATCAGACAGCATGAATTTCAAAGGAAAAGGAGTAAGCATTTATAGAGCACCTACTATGTGCCAGGCACTGCACTGCGCTAAGGGCTTTATGGTTATTATTTCTCTTGATCTTTACAACAACCTTGGAAGGCACCATTATCTCTATCTTACAGATGGGAAAAAACTGTGGCAAACAGAAGTGGAGTGACTTGCCCAGAGTCCCACAACTAGTAAGTATTTGTACCCTTGGGTCTTCCAGACTCCAGCTGGGAAAGACAGTGGCAAAGCAGGAGGCTGTCCTGAAACAAAAAGAAACCAGGAGAATCTGAACCCTCTATGTGCCAAGCCAAAGCTAGAGAACACACAATGCCATGTTTCTGAGGTTCCCCATTCAGTCTAACAACATGCATCGGTTGCAGCCCTCGAAGGCTGGCCCCATACTTTCCCCAGGAGCTACAGGAGGGAGACAGAAGGAGTCCAAGGTCTGCTCCCATTACTAAAGCTCTTCTAGGTTTTCACCCTCTACAACAGCCCTGTGAGAATACGCAGCAGCCATTCTCTGCAAGACTCAGACCACTAGTGTCTGGGACAGAGGCTAACTTAACGTGGGGCACTTAAACTTCAAGAGAGACTATTTAGAATGCAGGGGCTGACTCTGTATGACCATCTGGGAATTAGGCTGGAAGGATTTTCAAGTTTGGAGGTAAATGGGAATATCCAGAAAACTGATTCTTGTGCTATTCATCAGCCCCAAGGTGCTAATTACAAAATAGGGCCAAGTAGCCCTCACAGATTGAGTCCCCTGGGGCATCAAGTCACAGACTTGACTGGATCTGGAACCAGCTGGTGCTATAACACAGAGAAAGTGGGAAAAGTCTAACTAATTGAATCATTAGGATGACTTCTTCAGGCTTCTTTGTAGTTTAGACGGGCCAGCGAATTTACCAAATGACTTACAAATGTTTTGATTATTGTCAATATTTTTTCTGCAAAGAGATGAAGCCTATGTGGTCTCCAATGTATCATATTTTGAATAGTCTAACATTAAATCATTTTCTATAAGCAGGAAGTCAAATGCTTGTCACGAGGTGGCACTGTATAGGACACACTATTTCAAGGCTTAAAAAAAATGCTTTCATAATCAAGTAAGTCCAAAATTGAACTGCTAGATTTAAAGTTTTACAGCTATTTTTAAGATTAAGTGTTTAGTACTGAGGCTGTGATAGAAAATAAAATAAAATGATGTAATCCCAAATTAAAATTATAAAACCAAGTTGTATTTTAATTCGATATCACTTCAATTGGAAAATCCTAAGCATGACATTATTTATAATATTAAAAATAAATATAGCAAAGTTAAGGACTGCATTTCCAAGGACTAATATTTCAATTAATTTTTAGCTTGAAAAAACATGGGAAGTGTGATTGGACAAGAAGCTCTTAATCACTGGTATACAAAAGTGACAAATTTCATAAGCTGAATTCACAGTAAAGATATAAAAAACCAATAATAGAATATAGCAAATGCTATAAGGGACTGAAAATCAGAAACATCAATTAAAATTCTACTGGCAATGTTCAAAGGCCACTGCCCCCTAGTGCTTGATCACCACTTAAAATTGAGGCAGAGATATTCTCCCCCATCATCATTCAAAGATGATGAAAATTTATTTACATGAGATTGGGGGACAGGATTGAGATGAGCTTCCTATTCTCTATGATCATGGTCTCCAACCCAGCTCAAAAAAAATGACTTTATCAGCACCTCCTCCTTCAAATAAGGTTTTCTGGGAAAGACAAAAGGAAGAACTTGAGGGCAATTAACACAGAGGTTAAGAAAGGCATAAGTTCAAGCTGAGATAGTGACAATAATGCCCTCATCCCTCTTCTACTCTATGATGTCAAAGCACTTACCAGTATTCAGAGGTGGCAGTGATTATGTATATGTGTGGTATATGTGTGCCCTGGGAGAGTTTGGTGATATTCCTGCCCCTTTTCAAAGGGGCACATTCATCCTTATTCAGCATTAAGACTTCTGCATACCCGCTACTACAGACATTTCTCTTTAGGGGAGATGGTTCTGAAATTAGAAAAGGGGATCCTCTTTCCTGCAACATCCCTGACCTGCCCCTTCTAAGACAAACGCTCGCTCCCAGGAGAAGGCCAAATACACTGCTCACTTCACACCTGGACAAGCCCCTGGTGGTTCAGAGGCCTTGGAGAAGGCGTCTGTGTCTAGGGTTGGGGAGGAGGAGGACAGAGCCAATGTCCTGCACTTGGGAATTATGCAGTCAACAGGAACCCTTGCGGGTATTGAGAATTACCCTTTTCCCTTATAATCCCAGTCTCTAAAGAGGATTGGTAAATCCCTTCTCCTTAAACTGAAACTCTCCACTGCAGCTAGTGAACCACAATGTGCCCCTGGGGCCGCTGCCTTTTTCTAGCTTCTCAGTTCTTTGCCCATCCTGCCCCGCGTGCACAGATGGGACATCCATTCTCTCCTCCAGGAAGCTTCACTGCCCTCCAACACCTGAGCCCGTTCCATGTGGGTAGCACTGATGTGAAGATCCCTGTCTGGCAGGCTCACCCCCGCCCTTGTCTCTGTATCCCGAAAGAGTGATCCGTCTCCCTCCCCAAACGGGGGGGGGGGGGGGGGGGGCATTTCCTCCTTTCCTCTCTCACCGCAGAGCCCACGGAAGGGCTGTGTATGAGAAGGGTGTTCAGCATAGGAGCATATACTGTGAGACCAGGAAGGAGGCAACCGCCTGTCCTGCCTGCCCTCTCCTGCTTGGAAGCCCAGCTGGGAGGAGGAGTGTCCTGAGAGGGCTATGATAAGAGAGCTGGGGTATGGCCAGCATCAGACACAAAAAGGTTCATCATTCATCTGGGGGCAGACCAACATCCCTTGATAAACTGGGCCAACCAGTCAGCTCACCCCATGACTCCATTCCATTAATCATGTTATGGAGAATAAGGGAAACAGTTAGGAATGGAGTTGGGAAACTCAAATAAAAGTCAAAATTGCTTAAATATCTGCTAAAGGTCAGGCAGGGGCAGAACGGGGGAGAACCTAGAGCCACAGGAAAGGGCAAAGGGGCTGGGCTGCCGTGCCCCAACTGCTCCCCATTCCCATGTGAAGAGGCCTGAAGACCAGAGATATCTTGTGATTTGGAGAGGCCACGGAGCTGTGAAAGGCACCTGCCACTGTAAGGGGTGGGGGTCAGTGTGGATTGGGGCGCTTCCGCTGGAGCCCGGCAATCTCAACTGCCGCGTTAATAGCATCACCCACAGCCATCGGGATCTGCAGGTCAGCCTCTCTGCTGCTGAAGGCCAGCAGCTGCTGATATGGAATCTCTGGTGTCTGCCCCTGGGAGTTTCCTCCTCCAGCCAAATCTGAATTATCTGTTCCATCAGCTGCTGCTGGGGCTTGGCAGTGCCCCCTGCTGGAAAGGGGCTAGCTGATACGGCGAGGGACATGAATGGGGGAGGGAGGAACGTGCTCTGGGATGCTACAGCGCCCTACAGAGGAAGGTGGGCACCAGCCCTGGGGCCTCCGTCTGCAAGGTCTGTCTGCAGCAGCCTGCATGGCCTGGGGACTGGTGAGAATGGAGCCCAAGCTCTGCATCTGCTATAGAAAGACAGGATGCCCAAGTGGAGTTGTTCTTGTCCCCCGGGGGTTTCTTGAAAACACTGGGACACTCACTATCTGAGAAGCAAAGTCGGGTTCTGGGCAAGTGTCTGCACCCTACTTTGCATGGAGCGGGCAGAGATTACATTTTTCATTGGCTGGGGACTCTGAAACATGCTGGAGGAGGCCCTGCATCTCAGGACTATTAAATGTCCCTGACCCCAGGCTAGCTGTCTTGATCCCAAAGGGCTGGAAACTGTAGGTGCCCCTGGCTGGTCCCTAACCTCTGGGCCCTCACCAGGGGGTTCTAGGTTCTGGGAGGTGGGGGCTAAGGGGCTCCCACTTCTCAGTCTGGCGGGGTTGGGAGGAGGAGCTGTCAGAGTTCCCAGTCAATGGGGAGAAGGGAAATTATTGGCCATCTGTTCCTGAGAGGCACTCGGCATGGGTTCCTGGATGTCTGTGTACATGAAACAAAAGGCACTGTATCCCCCAGAGATGCTCTGTAGGTTGCTCAGGACAGGGCTGAGTCACTGCCACGGTCGGCCTCATGAGCTCTGTGGGAATCAAGCACTCGGCTGATGTCTGGATTCCTCTCCATCAGCTGCTACATCTGTGGGCTGGCCAGGATCATGCGGCACATCAGGTCAGGTCTGGCATCATGTCTAGGACAAGGGGGTTCTCCCTGATCTAGGACAGACTAGGAACAAGGTTGGATATCAGCCCCTTCTCCATCTGCTGCTGTAACCCCAGGAAACTGGCTGAGCCACCACCCAGGCAGTCTGGCCTTAGGCTGCCCCCAAAGCCAGAGAAAATCAAAGGAATGCCGCCTCTGGCACTGGATCACCTCCACTGCTCCTCCAGTTTCCACTAGCAGCATGAGGGACAGTGCTGCTTGAGGTGAATAATGAGCAGGGGCAGCCGATGAAACAGAGGTGGGGGCTAGAGGGGCAAAAGCAGAAGGATCCTAGGCCTGACCATCAAATGGACAGAGAGCCCATCTTTGATCCAATTCTGATGTAATATGTCTCCATCTTTGGGAAGCTTGCAACAAGCTAGTCTTTGGGCCTTAAACCTCTAGACCAGTGATGGGCAAACTATTTAAAGAGGGGGCCAAAGGAAAGGAAATGCTCCTCTGTCAGTCTGTTTCTTAGGCAACTCTTTCGAAGTTTCATTGTACTGTGTCCTACTCATTGTATTCGTCAGATTAGGAATAATGTCGTTAGGCAGATAGAACATTTCAGGAGGGCACATCTGGCAGGCAGGCCGTAGTTTGCCCATCACTGCTCTAGGAAATCTCTTTGGACTCCTTCACCAAGGCACAACTGTGGGTCATGATCTCCTCCTTGGTCTTGGTGGTCTTGAGGGTGATCCATTCAGCTCTGCCATGCCACCACCACCACCCATATGCCTACCCAAGCCAGAGAAACTTAAGTAATAAAACATTTGGCTTGACAAAAATGGTCAAAATTTCACCACAGTAGATGAACCACTACAAGAGAGATATAAACTCTTGGAGAAATAAATGGAAAACTTTTAAGAAAAAAAATGTTCCTCCCTCCCTCCATCCCACTGCAGTTTTAACTCAAGGACCTATTTGACTTTGAGATTTTATGTTAAAAAAAATAATAATTTTGAATTAGCAATTTTTAGACTCATAAGTAAAATGTTTAAACAGTATATTATCTGCTACCTCAAAACTACTTGCTATATCATAATAATAACTGTATATAGAGAATAAACAGTGCAATACAACTCAAACCTACAAGCTGATAAATCAAAAGATTGAGAATCAAATGGACACCAGAAACAGCTTCTATTTCTCTCCTAAAGAACAGAAAGATAATTAATTGCCTTTATTGTGCAAAAGGCTTAAGATAGAGGGGTACAGTATTAAACTCAAAGGTTTTGAAAGATAGGAAAAAAAGGTGAAAAACTTTCATATTCTGGTTATCACAGTCCTCTCCAAAAGGTCCAGATAAAAAGTTTTTGAGAATTTAGATGTATTTCTATTTATGAGTCCAGAAGAAACTAAAACAAAATATTTTATTAAGAAATAGCAAGAATTTTGTTAAGAACCAATTTGCATATCTACAAATTTCATTGATCTGAGGTCCAAAACATCCAAATAGTAATAACAGTGTTACTCCAGTTGGCTCCATGATAGGACAAGCAACAGTTACAATCTTCATGTTGAGAAGGAACCTTCAGTGTACAAGATGCTCGAGAATTTGTTCTAGGAACACCACCAAGGATGCTGCCAAGCACACTGCTGCTATATGGCACAGGAAGGCAAGGTATGACATGGGCTCTGACTGCTTAGGCTTCAGATTCATCTGCCTTCTGCCCAATTTGCCAAAGAAATTGGTCTGTATTTGGAGTGAGGTTAAATTTTTTAAATAAACCTGTTAAAAGAGAATAGAAAAGTGTTTTTTTTTTTTCGATCTGGCAGAACTTTAGTTTCCAGAAGTCAAAAAATAAGATAAAAATGAAGCAAGGAAAAGCCAACTGTCAGTGAGAGCGTAGATAATGAGAACACCAAGATCATGTTCCAAGTTGTGAAAATGGAATTTGCTGTGAGAGAGGAAGACAAGAGGAGCTAAGTAGATTTCAAGGTCAGGCCTGGGCAAGGAGGACATATATGTGGGCAGATATATCACAGTGGAGGGTGAAGAATAATGGGAAACATATCTTGGGTTTGGCTCTGATTTTATTACTACATATATTCAATATGTGATCCTTGGAGGAAAAGAAGGTAAGAACTATTGTCCTTTCACCTCAGCTTCCTAATTTAGCCCCATCCTCCCTCTGGAGCCTGATTTGGCTTACTAGAGAATCTGAAGGGAAAATATGAAAACAAAATCTCTTCCTATTCACTTCCTAGAAAGGGCATGAGGGGGAAGCTTGGCTAGATTTTCTACTCCAGAACTATTCTTAATGTCATCTTTTCTGCTCTGCTCTTGGCCAGTAATCTCTGTTCCTGAAACTATACAGAAAGGATCACAAAATCCCAGAAACCACAATAATTTACTAGAAAAAAAGAGTCAAGGAAGTATTAGGAAGAATTATAAAATCGTTTGCCAAATCCAATCATCTGAAATGAACCTAGACCTGTACAATATCTCACAGAAGTCATCAGTATGAGAGCATTATCTTCAGAGGACAGAGAAAATCCTAATCATATATACAAAAGGGATCCATATGTCTTTCTGTCTCTGAAACTATGATTTTAAAATTTTCTATGAACAAATGAAAAAAAACCATTTATTGAACACTCACTATGTGTCTTATTAAGTATTAAGGATACAAATTCAAAAGGGTGACAGGCCCTGCTTTCAAGTAGCTTACATTCTATGTGAAAATGATAGGCAGGGATAAGATGCTTTGCTTTAGGAAATCACAAGGGTGATGAATATAACAATAGTGGAGTTGATTGGCACACTGTCTCTAATAGCAAAGGCAATATTGATTTGATTTTGGTTCCCAGAGGAAGTAATAGAGAGAAGAGGGAAGAATAGTCTTCGGGGAAATGGCAACAATGTGACCCTGAAAATATGGCCAGACATGGTAAAACACAAGTCTGTGCACAGGCACTCACCAATGTGCTAAGGGTGAAAGTTCCAAAGAAAAGTGCAGTAAATCTCCCAAGACCTGGCCTGGGAGGTCTCTGGAAGTCCACAACTGCAGGGCAGAAGACAGATCATCTCAAACATGGTAATTGTATCAGTAAGCCAATCAAATCCAACTTTCACCCACTGTTTCTTAATTCTGCTTTCTGGAGTCAAGCAGAACAAGTCTAATTCCTCCTTCCTCAGTATGTGACATTCCATCAGACACCTGAATAGAGCCAGCATGTCGTCCTCTAAAGCCCATGGTAAACATCATTTCCTTAAGCAGGTGGTTATATGGCTCATGTGCTCATCCCTGGATGTGCGCAAGTTTTGGCAACAGCTTGGATATGAAGGATGAAAGACAATGAGGGGTCAAGAAAGACACCTCAACTATGGACTGGGAGGAGTTGACTTCTACAGGAACAGAAAAGTTGGGGGAATGAGAAGAGGCAGGTTATATGGCTCAATGGTGAGAAAGCCAGGCCTAGAGATGGGAAGTCCTGTTTTTAAATCTGGCCTCCAATACTTCCTGGCTAGGCAAGTCACTCTTCTGCCTTATAGTCTTTATATATACTATTGATTCTAAGACAGAAGGTAAAGGTTTTTTAAAAAATAAGTGAGATGAAAGAAAGTGGAAGCACCTATTGTAGAAGGCCTTTTGAAGGAGTTTAGCCCCAAAGGGCAAGAAAAATACAGGCTGACAGTGGGAATGGAAGGATCAAGAGGAGGTTTTTTTTTGAGAATAGGAGACATAGCCTGTTTGCAGGCAGTAAGTAAGGAGCCAGAAGACAAAGCCTAATAGAGTGAGGATAATGTCTGGACAATCTGTTGAGGACATAAGATAAAATGAGATCACTTTTGCAGGTAGAGGGATTAACCTAGGTAAGAAGTAAGTCATGTGAGATGGGATGGAGGAGGAGATGGCAGTGAAGGCAGAAGGCATTTGAGTGATAAGAGATGAAGAAGAGGGAGATCAAGGCAAATGACCTCAATCTAAAATTCAAAAAAGTTAACAAGTAACTTTTCTCTATAATCTCAATCAATTAAACCCTTATTTGGACACTATGTCCAGTTTTGGTAATAGTGCCCTTTTAAAAATGCTGTCAAGGGGGCAGCTGGGTAGCTCAGTGGAGTGAGAGTCAGGCCTAGAGATGGGAGGTCCTAGGTTCAAACCCGGCCTCAGCCACTTCCCAGCTGTGTGACCCTGGGCAAGTCACTTGACCCCCATTGCCCACCCTTACCACTCTTCCACCTATGAGACAATACACCGAAGTACAAGGGTTTAAAAAAAAATGCTGTCAAAAAATGGTCAAAAAACCTCACCATTGATAGTGAAGTTGTTCAATATTTTCATTTAGGACTGAAAAAGAGAAAAAGTAGACTTAAAGCAAAACTGAAGAGATTTTGGTTGGACACAAGGAAGAACTTGATCATCTGGATTAATGAACATTGACAGAATTCACTGGAAGTTTCTCTGGAGTCCCATTGCCCTCAGATTCTGTAATTTGTTTAACCTGAAGCAAAATCAATGTGGGTCTCTGTCTACCAACCTGCCTCCTCATTTAAAAACCATTGCCTGAACCAACCACAATGGTATACTGATGTCTGCCTGTTAATGACATCTTAGACAGACAAGGCCTTTACCCAGCTAACTTCTAATCCAATGGATTCTGCCTTATTGGTCTCATCCCCACCATACCTCTGATCTGACTCCACTGAGTCTAATCATATATAAGCAGAAGCAAGCACAGTTCTCTGTCCTAGTTTTTAGATCCCTAATTTTTTGCCAATTCCTTCTTAAAATAAACCTTTAGGCATCCATATTGTATTATGAGTATCCATTGACAGAGAAAGTTGATGATGACATAAAGCTACTGTAAGTTAATCATGCTTTTAAATGAATATTATTTTATTTATCAGAAAAGCATACCTCAATATATCAGTGACCTTTAATTCCTTTGGCATGGAAACTTTCTTCACTAATATTCATTCCATAAGCTATAGTTTTGGAGAGCTGTCTAAGGTTCAGATGCTAAATAAACTGTCCATGGCTACATAGCTCACGGGCAGCTAGCTAGCTTGGCAGTTAGAGTAATGGACCTGGAGTTAGGAAGACCTAAGCTCAAATCTGGTCTCAGACACTAACAGTATGACCTCGGGCAAGTCACTTAACCCTGTTTGCCTTAGTTTCCTCATCTATAAAATGAGTTGAAAATGGAAATGGCAAACCACTCCAGTATCTTTGCCAAGAAAACTCCAAATAGAGTCACAAAGAGTCAGAAATAATTGAATTAGTGCCTATAAACTTTTTAAACTATTTTTTTTTACTGTCAAAGCAGCATTTGACAATGTGTAGTGTTGGGGGCAGCTAGGTGACTCAATTGATTGTGAACCAGGCTCAGAGCTGGGAGGTCTTGGATTCGAAATTGAACTCAGACACTTTCTAGCTGTGTGACCCTGGGCAAGTCACTTAACCCTTACCAATTTTTTGCTTTATAACCAATATGCAGTACAGATTCTAAGATAGAAAATAGGACTAAATCAAACCAAACCAAACCCAAAAAAAGCATAGCACTTCATGTCTTTTTTTAATGGTTATTTTGTCTCTCCAGTTTGTAATTGAGTATTATGGAGTGATCGAGGGTGGAGGAGAAAGAGGAAGCCACTGGAAAAACTGACAAGTTAAAGACAGTGCCTGCCCTTGAGGAGTTTATACTCTAATAAGGAGGGTATGACACATACATCTGTCAAAAGATCTGTGATGTCACTAGTATAAATATTTCCTCTATTACTGCATAACACAACTTCTTTAGTAAACAATCTTGTGAGATAAGATGGTCAAAAAAATCGTACACTTGCTAAATAACTTCTCATCTGGGATTGAGCCCCTTTAAACTTAGCAAGGCTGATCCTAGGATAACAGACCACCTGAAGGCTCATATTCCAAGCTTTTAGAGCTTGGCAGGACCTACCAAGAAGCTTCTACTCCTCTGGAATAGCCTTGGAGGAACCAATATCCTTTCTGGGCCACAATTCGGCATCAGAATTGTCCTTGTATTACTTCTTCTGAACTTCAGGTGAGCTCTTGTCTTGTGCGAGTGCTAAGGCGAGGCATCAGAGTAGGACTTAATGGAAGAATACCAAGCCTTTGCTGAATTATATTTCAGTATTTCATATTTTAAGATGATTTTGATTCAGTTTGGTTACTATATTTTTGTGCTGATGCAACTAATAGTCATCCAAATTACCTTCCAGTCCTTCCTTTATTGCACAGCGATGAAGAATATTCTTCAATTTGTATTTATAGGCAGTATTTCCATTCCCATTTTTGAGACTGTCTCTCATACTTTTCATCAACACAAAGTCTTTTCTCAAGGAGAATTATCAATTAAAACCTCAAAGGACTGACAAGTATATCTAGTAGAGAAAATTTAAGACTGAACTTTATGGATTCAATTTCTGATTCTACCAATTATTTGTTATATCCAAAAAGTTGGTCCATTTCTTTTTTTAAATGTTTACAGAAATATTGCAATATAGCATTATACTCTGGTTGTTCCATTTATCTAGACCTCCAAAAACTAATGTCAGAGTACACTATATGTGTGTGTGTGTATACATGTGTGTGTATATATATACATATCTCCACATGTACACACCTACATATATATCTACAGATCTACACATACACACACACACACACACACACACACACACACACGACTGATTTATATGGACTGGTAGTCTGCCCTCAAAGAGCAGAGATTTACCTCATACCCTGTGACTCATTATGTCTAGATCCAGGACATGGTCAAAAAAAATCTTTCAACTTGGGGTTAAGGCTTATGTCTAAGATGTCCCCCAAAGGGGACCCTTTGAAGAAGACCTAGAACTAGAGCTCTGGCTCTAGACTTAATGCAATCAATATACTGCCTGTCATCTCCTTTTTCTTCTTCAAGCTCTTTCTGATTCTCTCTCCTTCTCACTCTCCCTCATCCTTCCTCCCCTCCCTCCCTCTCTCCCCTCTTCTCTTCATTTCTGTGTATACATCTATATACACACATATGTGCATATGTGTATATGCACATATACACATATGCATGCATGTATGCATACATATTCTTACACATTTGTATATATTTACATCTGTGTGCATATATAAATCAAACTCCATGTGTGTACATATGCACCCATATGTACTCAGAGAACTATATAAAGCTCAGAATATACATATGCATATATAGTCACCTACAAATATAAAGCTTTGGCTCTGTTTCATCCACTTACAGAATTTCCAGTCTGAAAGTTACTCCCATCACTAAACTGTAGGAAGTTGGAAAAGGCACAATATAGAAGGTGATTTTTCCATGTCAGTTATTAAACATGAGGCAGGATTTGAAACCAGGTCTTCAGGACTTCAAACCACAACTGCTTTCCCAATAAGTAAGTAGACAAACTTTCGGTGATTCAATAAGTGTAAGGAGATCCCCAAATGAAAATCCCCTCTACCAGCTGAGATCAGCAAATACTCTTCAGCCTATAGTCCTAGAGTTACTGAGGGCACTTGCAAAGTTCATTGACTTTTCCAGGTCCACAGAGGCAGGTTTTGAATCCAAGGCCATCCTGATTCCCACATTCGCTTCTTCTTCCTCATCCATACGCATACTCCTGAATTCAACTATGAGCAATTCCAAAGGTCAGGCAATATCACACTTCATTCTTATCCTATGAAGGGCAGAAGCTAATAGCATCAGCTATGCCACCCTCCCTTTAATACATACTTATAGAGGCTCAGCAGATAGAACACCAAGCCTGGAGTCACGTAGACCTGGGTTCAGATCTGGTCTTAGATATTTCCTAGCTATATGACCTTCAGCAAGTCACTTAACCCCCATTGCCTAGCCCTTGACCTTTTTTTTTTAACCCCTTACCTTCCATTTTAGAATCAATACTATATATTGGTTCCAGAGCAGAAGAGTGGTAAGGGCTTAACAATGGGCATTAAGTGGTCACATAGCTAGGAAGTATCTGAGGTCACATTTGAACCTAGGACCTCCTGTCTCTAGGCCTGGCTCTCAATCCACTGAGCCACCCGGCTGCCCCCTCCTAGTCCTTTTGCCTTCAGTTTGTTACTAAGAAAGAAAGGACTTTCGAAAAATACATATTTGTAGTTTTTTTTAAGTTCTTAAGATCAGTCCCTCAAATTATGATAGAACAGTGTAAATATGATTTTAATATTTAATCTGAGTTACAATAAATGAAATTTCATTGCTATACTTTCCCTGAAAAATGCTAACAAAGATTTAATGCCAGCTGAAAGGCAGTCTTCAATACGATTAAGCCAGATTTCAGGTACCAACATGGAATGTTTTCTACAGAGCCTGATGAAATGAATTCTAATAAAAGTCTACCCTATCGGTAAATAAAGAGAAAATTTGTTTTACCACTGTTCTCAAAATTATGCCTCTTATGAGCATTTGTTAACAACTCATAAGCATATCCTTTGTAGAATTTGGGGATATTATTAAGGACAGACCCATTTGTCTCCATTAACCACAAGATGTCTAATGACCACAGAACCACATTTCAACACTCCACTGATTAATAAACATGAGAAAAATGCATTTAGACTTTGTCAGAAGAAGCGCTAAGTACCAATCAATATATTTGTGCTAATAATGCCACAGATGAAAAATCAAGCTAGGAATTAATTTTTGCATTTCATATACCACATCCTGAGGGGTATGTAACTTAAGGAGTACTGAAAAATTCATCGCTTTATGTAGTGAGAGAAATCTTAGAAACAAACCCCTTTCCTGTGGGATTCATAATGGAACCCTCCCCCCCTTGTGGGCTTTCTCACAAATGCCCAGGATGTGTTTCCTGGGGAAGCACAAGCTTCTCCAAGCATTTACACTCCTAAAACTAGAGCTCATGAGTCCTCACCAGTGTATACACCTTTAAAATTCAGCCAAGTCAACCATCAGCTCAAAGCAGAAGCATTTACTGAGATGGCATAGAATGAACTATCAAAATAAACCTACCCATAAACCAGGGATGCACTTTCTCACAAATACACTCAGCAGAAAGAGTAAGCCCCACACACAGTCCACAAGGGGGTGGGGGGAATACTTATAGGAAACACCTGTGTTAAGATGCCTCTGAACTCTCGTACTACAGGACCCTTGGGTCTCGTCTTTCCTAGTGGTAGCCTAGGTCCTAGACTCTCTAGGTAAATTCCTCTCCACAGCTCAATTCCAGAATGCCAGGGCTAACTCTCTTCTCAACTCACAGAGCAGATTCCCTGGTTGTGCTCTCTGTTGGGCACAGTGTCTCCTACTGGGCAACTGTTTCACAGACCTATTATGTGTTTGATGACAGGGGTGGAGTTTGGAGAAAAGAAATCACCTGGCTCCTCTCTACTGCCACAGCTAACATTCCTTAGAGTTGTCTCCTGCTTTTACTGACTTTTTTTTAAATTTAGAATATTTTTCAATGGTTACATGATTCATGATTTCCCTGTCCCGTCCCTTCCCTTCCCTCTCCCAGAACTGACAAGCAATTCCACTGGATTATATATGTATCATTGTTCAAAACCTATTTCCATGCTATTCATATTTGCAATAGAGTGATCCTTTAACATCAAAACCCTAATCATATCCCCATTGAACTACATGATCGATCATATGCTTTTCTTCTGCGTTTCTGCTCCCACAGTTCTTTCTCTGGATGTGGATAGTGTCTTTCTCATAAGTTCCTCTGGACTGTCCTGGGTCACTGCCCTGCTGCTACTTTACTGACTTTTTAAAGGAAGTGTTTTACCTGCAAAGGTGGGCTAGCTTTTTAAAGGCACCAGGGATATGATTAATCCCTCAGCTAACAGACAAGAAAACCCCCCTTGATAAAATTCTATCAAGACGATAAAGGTGCTTCTTCATACTTCCTAAAAGAACAATAAAGTGTAAACACTACTTTCCTTTCTTTTAAGATCTTAATAACTCATCTTCTCAATTATTTTCTCCTAATGCCAAGTCATTTCCTCATGTAGGGGAGGTTCTGATGATGCCTCCCCACAATTACATATTAGGACCCTGTGTAAATGCAATGTTCCCCAGTGGAATTTTCTCTTTGTTGCCCCAGTACCTAAAACAGTGCCATGCAAATAGCAGGCATTTAATAAAGACTTGAGGTAAGGAAAAGCTTAACAATCAGAACTATTTAACAATGGAATTGACTTATCTCTGGAGGGAGCAGGTATCCCATCAGGAGAGATTTTCAATCAAAGGTTGAATGGTCAACCACTTACCTAGTGTGTTGTGGAATGGATTCTTCTTTACATCAAGTCTCAATCTGTCTCTCTCCTTCTTCCACTCTGTGCTCCTCCGTCTGCCTTCTGGCACAGTGAAGAACAGATCAAATCCCTTTTCCAAACAACAACCCTTTTAAGTAATTGAAAATAGCTTTCACGGTTCCACCATCCCATTAATGTATACCAAATCTTCTCCATGATCAATTTCTCTGGTCCTTCACTGATCTTTCTATGGCATTACCTCAAGTACCTTCTTCATCCTGGCCACAATTCTCTAAACTACCTTTATATACTATTTAACTCTTCCATATGTTCATGTCTCTCATCCAACACCACCCCCAGATTGAAAGCTCCTAGAGGGCAGGTGCTACATCTCATATTTCTCCTATTTAACACAGTGCTATGATTCACACAGGTATTTACTAAGTGTTTATTGAAAGAACAAATGGGAAGTAATAAACAGAAAAACATGTTAGAACAATAACACTGGGACCACCACCTTGATACTTCATCACTCCAAAAATGGTCTAGAGTACTTGACCAGGTGTCCTAGGGAACATACAAAGAGCAGTCATGCAAGGTACTAGTCTATTTGCATACAGGCAAGGGAAATCACCCCAACCTGAACAAAAGCAGAAAAGATGTCCTTCAGCCTCTGAATATTTGTTTGAACCAGCTAGCCAACAAGAAGACTGGAGAAACAGGCTTATCAACTAATACTAATGGTGCCAGTTCTTAATGTTGAAATAAAGATCTTGTATCTAATCTGATAGTGTGCTTTGATTGGAAAACATGATTCACTAATATGAAATTTAAATATGCTGGCAAAGGATTTCTGTCTGGCTAAAAACAGGTGCCATATGTAATATAAATAAAGTCTGAATATATTATAGCTGAATTAATTTAAATCTGTTTTTCACAAATTACTTTGTGGCAGTTAACTTAGATTTAAAAACAAATCTCATATCCCCCAAACATCATAAAATGAAAGAGGCTCTAGGCCTACAAAAATACTAATAGACAATCTATTTGTAATAGGGAAAAATTGGAAATAACTGATATGGTACAAAAACTAGAATACCTCTGAACAAATTATGGTATTTTAATATAATGGACCATGGTATAATAAAAATGAAAAATATAAAAAGTATAAAAATATGTGGAAAGACCAAATTTGGTGATATGGAATAAAACGAACAGAACCAGAACTATCTACACAGTGACTAGAACACTATTTTAAAAAATGAAGTGAGGATGGAAAAGAAGGGAAAAAAGAATGAAAAGGAGGAAATAAAAGGCGGGAAGACTGAAGAAAGGAAAGAAAGAGGTGGGAAGGCAGAAGATAAAGGAGGGATAACAGGGCCAAAGATGGGTGAATTTCAGACAGGCCTGGAAAAGGGGCACAAAACAAAAGCCACTTATTTGTTTACTATTTGTTGATTCTTTTGTTTCTGAATCCTTTCAAGTGAAAGGTTTGGATAAGATTTTGCTTCTGATTTTGTATGTTTATTTGATTATTTGCTTTTGTTGGTAGTTATTAAGCTTAAAACTTGTTTGGATGTAAATACATCTCAGAATTGGAGAGGACACCAGAAATTATTTAGTCTTACCCCTCCTTGGTTGTTCAGTTGTTTCAGTTGTGTCTGACTCTTCATGTCTCATCACATTTCTGTGTCTGACTTATCACATAAAGATACTGGAGTGGTTTGCCATTTCCTTCTCCAGCTCATTTTACAGATAAGGAAACTGAGGCAACCAGTGTTAAGTGACTTGCTCAAAGTCACACAGCTACTAAGTGTGTGATATTAGATTTGAACTCAGGAAGATGAGTCTTCCTGACTCTAGGCTCAGTGCTCTATCAACCTGGACACCAAGAAGAAATCTGATTTCCAAGGCAACTCTGTAATTTCTCCAAAGACAAACAGATAAATGCAGAAGCCAAAGTAGAGTTAAGGTCACCTATGTGCTCTCTGTTTTTGTTTCTAATCAATTAAGGGTTCTATCTCAAAAGAACTAGCCAGGTCACAAGCTATAAAGCTAAAACGGGCTTTTGAGATCAGCTAGTCTAATCTCCTTATTTTAAGAGATGAGGACACTGAAGTGATGGATAGAACAGAGATTTGACCCCAGGTGCTCTGACTCCCGACTCAGCTCTCTTCCCATTGCCCCTTGCATAAAACCACTCATTTTTGTGCTCCTAACATTACAAGGAAGGTCAACAAAAACAAACATTTGCTTTTATCAAGGCTAAAGCTATCATTCATTAAAAATGATCATTTAAAGTTTAGCAAAATGCCCTTCAATATAAAACTAAACTTTGGTTTGAAACCAATTTGAAATGACTTCTGTAGTTAGAAGAACCCCAAAACATCTAACTTTTTACAACTTTTTCCCCTCATTCATTCAACAAATAAGTAGCAGAGTTAGAAAAGAAATCATTAGAACCTTTAAGGGATTGTGAAGTCTGCCGCCAAAATACACAGATGGGACCATTTTAAAATACAGTATTCACTATGTGACTAACACTAAGACAGATAATGAGTCGGGGAAAAAAAAAAAGAGACCCAGTGATATTTTTTTAATCACGCTACTGTATTTAACAAATAGTATGGTGTCTATACCACATCTAACAGTTGGAGGTTGTTTGCTTGTTTGTTTGTTTTTGTAATAGGTCATCACTTTATACACTATGGGCAGTGCCACAGCAACTATCTACTAGTTTCTCTCTTAGTACATGGAAAGAGCTTTCTCAGAGCTAGTCTAGTCATATGCAGGGCAAACTTTTGAGAAGTCTGACTTAAAGTCCCAAAATTTAGATTTATCACTGGCCAACAGCTCTACTGAAAAATGAAACTATTGGAATAAACAATTGAAGATGTTTTTAATTGAAGGGAGTCTTGTGACAATTGTCCTTTGATTGAGTAACAAGAAGGTTACTATCCTCTTATCTTTACATTACTACCCAACACCAAGAAGGCTGCAAACACAGAGAATAAAGGGGAAATAAATTTGAAATACACTTGCCTCCTAAAAACACAAGTGAAGGGGGCAGCTGGGTTGCTCAGCAGATTGAAAGCCAAGCCTAGAGACAGAAGGTCCTAGGTTCAAATCTGGCCTCAGAGACTTCCTAGCTGTGTGACCCTGGGCAAGTCATTTAATCCCCCACTGCCTAGCCCCTACTACCCTCTTCTGCCTTGGAACCAATACTTAGTATTGATTCTAAGATGGAAGGTAAGGGTTTTTAAACACACACACACACACACACACACACACACACACACACACACACACACACACACACGAAGAATCTATTTTTTTCAAATTAAAATATTTTTTAAAAATAAACCTTAACTTCTGTCTTAAAATCAATACTAAGAATTAGTTCCAAGGCAGAAGAGTAGTAAGGGCTAAACAATGGGGGTTAGGTGACTTGCCCAGGATCACACAGCTAGGAAGTGTCTAAGGACACATTTGAACCCAAGACCTCCAATCTCAAGTGCTGGATCTCAATCCACTGAGCCACTTACCTGGCCCCAAATGAAAAGATATTTAAGAACATCACATCAAAAAGCTTAAGAAACACTTGTCTCCTTAGAATTTTGTTAGCACAACTATAGTGGAAAGGGTAGTAGGGACATAGAAATATATTGTTTCATTAACTATTTGAATGTTGCATATATTTTAATAAGTTTATCAAATTATTGCTATCAAATAGCATTGCTATGTCAAAGCAATAATATCTATATGTAAAAGCAATTATCTTCATTAATAGTTAAAACTCTAGAGATAGTTAATTTCAACATGGCCTTTTACATGGCATTAGTGTAGTTAATAGTAGGAAGAAAAAGGCAATAGAGAGAGAATTAGGAATTCAAGAAAATAGAAGGGAAAGTAAAGAATAAGAATAAGAGCATAGAAAATGAGGGTATACGCAGTGTGCTGCCTCCAGGGACACCTGTACTAGAATTTACCTGCTCCTGACCTAGAACAGAGCTTTCACATGGTGTGCTGTGAAACCACAGGGCTCACATCCTTGTTTCAAAGTGTGGTGAAAAAGAACATAGTGAATTTTCACCTTTTCTGCCATTCCAAGTCTTGTCTTTGCCAGTCATGTAACAAGGATTGGCCTTCTGGGGAACAGAAAATAGCTACAAGCTCCAAAAGGTAAAATGAGATGGATAGAGGACAGGATATACCACTATCAAAAGCATTCACAATAAACAAGACAATTTAAATTTCGAAAGAAAATAACTGGAAAAAGGAAAAAAAGAAATCTTACTTCGTGAATTCATAAGGATGAAAAAAGGCCATTTTCTAAATTATAAATGGGCATGAGAATGGTTAATTTTACAAGTATGATAACTGTAACCGAGTTACAAAATAAACTCCAGCTGGGTGGCTCAGTTAATTGAGAGCCAGGTCAGAGATGGGAGGTCCCAGGTTCAAATCTGACCTCACACACTTCCTAGCTATGTGATTCTGGGAAAGTCACTTAATCCCCATTGCCTAGCCCTTACTATTCTTGTCTTGAAACTAATACTTGGTATTGGTTCTAAGATAGAAGGTAAGGGTTTTAAAATAAATAAAAAATAAACCTTAGATTTAAAAGAGACTATACAAAGAAAGAATGAATGGCATAAAGAAATAATCACTTGTTAACTTGTAAATAATTCACAAATATTCACTGCTCATATAACTATAACTTGAGTAGTATATTTGCTGCAAATGCTCCAAAATGAGCTCAAATTGAAATGTTCAACGTCTATTCTAGAGAATTATGTAAAAAACTAAAGGCAAGGAATCAAAAGTTTAAAATTTTAAAGTTGCCTTAGTTAATACTTCTCAGCACTTATCAATCAAGCAATATTTCTTATGCATCTACTATGTGCCAAGGACTGTACAGGAAAGGTAGGAGAGGGAGGTTATAAAAGGCTTTGGATATAAAACAAAGGATATTTTATTTGGACGTAGAGGCAACAGGGAACCACTGGAGTTTATTGAGTAAAATGACATAGTCACTGGTTGTTGTTCAGTTCTGTCATGACCCTATTTGGAGTTTTCTTGGCAAAGATATTGGAGTGGTTTGCAATTTCCTTCTCCAGATCATTTTACAGATGAGGAAGCTGAGGGAGACAGGGATTAAGTGACTTCCCCAGGGTCAAACAGCTAGGAAGTATCTCTGAAGCTGGATACGAACTCAGGTCGTCTTCCTGACTCCAAGCTCCGCACTCTATCCACTGTACTAGCTAGCAGACATGGTCAGCCCTGCACATTAGGAAAATCTCTTTGATGGCTGAATGGAGAATGGATTGGAGTAAGGAGGAACTTGAGGCAGGCAGACCCACATGCAGACTACTGTAATAAACCAAGCTTGTCCCAGAATGGTGAGAGAGTCAGAGGAGAGCAGAAGCCACATTCAAGAGATGTGCAAAGGTGAAATCCACAGTTGCCAAGGTGGCAATAGCAGGCAGTGAGAAACAGTGAGGAGTTGAGGACCCTAGGTTTCCATTCCAAGGGACTAGGAAGATAATAGTATTCTATATATGAATAGGAAAAAGAGGAGGGCAGTTAGGTGGCTCAGGCCTAGAGATGGGTGGTCCTGGGTTCAAATGTTACCTCAGACACTTCCTAGTCATATAACCCTGGGCAAGTCACACATTGTCTAGTCCTTACCACTCTTCTGCCTTGGCACCAACACACAGTATTAATTTTAAGATGAAAGATAAGGGTTTAAAAAAACTAATAAGGAAAGTAGGAGGAGGAAAGAAAGTTTAGAGGTAAAGATAAGGGGTTCTATTTTGGACATACTATACTGGTTTAAGGTGTCTACTGGATATCTAGTTCAAAATGTCCAAACATCAGTTAGAGACTCTAGATTGGAGGTTAAGGTAAGATAGGTAGATTTGAGAAATCATCAGCATAGAGACAGTAATTAAATCCATGAGAGAAGAGAAGAGGTCCCAGAATAGAATCCTGAGGACAACCAAGGTTAGAGGGTACGAACAGGAGGAGCCTCCAGCAAAAGAAGCCAAAAAGATGGAGAACCAGGAAAGAGTGGTGCCCTGAAAATTTAGAAAGAGTTGTATTAAGGAGGAGAAAATAATCAATAGTGTCAAAGGCTGCAGAGAGGGCCAGGAGAACAAGGACTGAGAAAGGGCCATTGGATTTGGCAACTTGATCATTAGTAACTTTGGAGAGAGTGGTTTCTGGGGAATGATATGGTCAGATGGCAGATTGTAAGGGGTTAAAAGAGAGTGAGCAACTGTAAAAGAAGGAAGACAAAAGCACCTACCTCCAGAAAAAAAAAAAGGGTGAGTGAGATGAGAGAAAGTAGAGGTACCTATTATAGATGGTCTTTACAAGGTTAGCTACAGAAGACAGAAGAGAAATTAGATGATAGTGGAGAAGGAATGATGGGGGAAGGGTTTTTTTTTTTTCACAACGGGAGAGACATGGGCATATCTATAGGTAGTAGGGAATAAGCCAACAGAGAAACAGAGAGACTGAAAATAAGTGAAAGAGTGGGGATGACCAAGGAAGCAATCTGTTGAAGGGAGCAGGATGGCAAGGCATCACTTGAACAAATAAGAGAAGTTAGCCTTTGTAAGGAATCAGGCCACTTTATCACGTGAGACAGGAATGGAGGAGGAGAGTGGCAGAAGGCACCAGAGTGACACGAGATGAGGAAGGGGAAGAAAGAGAGCTGACAGAGAATAACCTCCATTTTTTCAGCTCCCTTACCTCCACTTCCTCCTCATTCACTCACTTCTCAATCCTTTGTAATCTGGCTTTCAGCCCAACACTTAACAGCTATCTCCAAGGTTACCAACAATCTCTTTAACTGTTAAATCCAATTACCTTTTCTCAGTCCTCATTCTCCTTGACCTCTCTACAGCTTTTGATACTGTTACCCACTACCTCCCCTGACTTCCATGATACTGCTAGTTCTCCTGTTTGACCACTTCTCAGACTCCTCTGCTGAAACTAGCTATCTCCTGTGACCTTCCTGTAGAGGTTTCCCAGGACTCTGTCCTGGTCCCTTTTCTCTGCTAACAGCAGATCCCATAGTTGGAGCATAAATGAATCCCCAAATCTATACAGCCAGTTCTGATCTATCTCTTGAACTCATTATCAACTTCCATTTGTGTATGTTTCCTGAGTATCTCAAACTCAACAAGCCCAAAACTTAATTCATTATCATCCCCCTTAAACCTCTACTCTTCCCAAATTTCTGACTTCTGAAGGCAAGCACTCAGTATCCTGATTCTCAGTTACCCAGGTGGTAACCTCAAAGTCATTCTTGACTCTTCCTTCCTCTTCATTTCCATTTATCTAATATATAGCAACTGCCAAGTCTTTTTGATTCTATCTACATTACATTTCTGGAATCCATCCCTTTATTGTCTATTCAAACAGCCACCACTTAGTTCAGACCCAAATCACCTCTCACTGAATTTTTGAAATATTTTTCTAATTGACCTCCCTTTTCCAGTCTCTCCTCTCTCCATTCAGCAGATGCTAAAATAATTTTCTAAAGTCATAGGTTTGACTGTGTCTCTTCTTTACTCAAAAATAAGTGTCTATAAAATAATAAAAATAATAGAAAGTACCTTTTGACCCAGCAATTAACTAGAAATCAAAGAAAATAGGAAAAGATCCATATGTACAAAAATAAATATAGCAGTTCTTTTTGTGGTGGCAATGAATTGGAAATTAAAGGAATATCCATCAATTGGGGAATGGCTGGACAAGGTGTGGAATATGATTGTGATGGAATACTACTGTGCTTTAAGAAATGATAAGCAGCATCCTTTCATAAAAACTTGGGAAGACTTATATGAATTGATTCAAAGTGAAGCAAGCAGAACCAAGAGAACATTGTACACAGTAACAGCAACATTGTATAATGATCAATTGTGGAAATTTAACTATTTTAATCAATACAATGATCCAAGCCAATTCTGAAGGATTTATGATGAAAAATGCTATCTGCCCCCAGAGAAAGAACTGATGGAATCTGAAAGAAGATGGAATCATGCTTTTATTTAACCTTCTATTTTAACTTTCTATTTTTCTTTGTTTTGTCTGCATTTTCTTTTGCAACATGGCTAATATGGAAATGTTTTGCATAACTGCATGCATAATCTGTAACAAACTACTTGCTTTCTCAAGGAAGGGAGAGAATTTGGAACTCAAAGTTTTAAAAGAAACGTTAAATTTTTTTTTTGTTTAGGGGCAGCTAGGTGGCTCAGTGGATAAAGAGTCAGGCCTAGAGATAGGAGGTCCTGAGTTCAAATCTAATCTCAGATACTTCCTAGCTGTGTAACTCTGGGCAAGTCACTTAACCCCAACTCCCTAACCTTCATTGATCTTCTGCCTTGGAATCAATATTTAGTATGGATTTCAAAATAGATTGTACAGAGATTGGGGAAGGTGTTGTTTGTTTATTTGTAATTGAGAAAAAATAAAATAAAAAATTGATTTATTTTTTTAAATAATAACTAGCCTTTTATGTGGCATCTACAGTTTGCCAGAAACTGTGCTAAGCCCTTGACAAATCATTTGTTCATCACAACAACCCTGGAAGGCAGTATTAAATAACATATAAACATAAAATTAGGTAAAATATAAATCCCTTTGCCTGGCATTTAAAATCCTCTATAGTCCATCTACTTCTACCTTTCTAGCTGTGTCTCATATTATTCGATCCTATGAACTTTTCATTACAACCCAACTAGACTATCAGCCATTCTCTTTGTCCCTGAAATGCTGCATTTCCATCTGGAAGAATCCTTATTTTCCTTCAAAGGTCAACTCAGATCCTATTTCCTATGTGAAGCCTTTCCTGATTTCCTCCCCAAACCCCATTTAGTTCTGTATCTCACCTTATCTTTGACTGGACTTTACTTATTGTATTCTCACAAGAAAACATGACCTCCAGAAGGACAAGGACTAGGTATGTTTGCAGTTTCTGCATCTCTACCACCTAGTGCAATGCCTTGCTCATAGCTCACATTTAATAAATATGTAATTAATTGAATTTAATTGAATTCCCTCTACAGAACTTTTTTTAAAAAGTAAAATTGCAATGCAAGAGGAAAGAAAACTGGACATTCACAAGAGTTAAAAAATTGTAACTAAACTGTGAACAGATCAGCAGTTTGGTACAGTTGTGAACGAACCAGACAGTTCAGTACTAATAATATCCATCTGGAAACAGGAAATATGAACTCAAGGCCACAGAAAGCTCTGGAAGATAAAGACTCAGGATAGCAATTTTACAAGTTATGGCTTGGTGTCCTCTAGAAGAACCACTATGCACTTTTAAAAGTTAATACAACTCTGCCTACTTGGTGACACTGGAAGTGTCTTAGGAGCCACTCATGAATTCTATTCAGTTAACTCTTATTGAGACTTGGTATCTGTAAGGCACTATGCTAGGCACTGAGGGAAACATCAAAACAAATAAAATATAGTCTTTTCCTTCAAGGAACTCAGAGTTTAGTAGAAAAGACTATACTTAAATACAATTCAAAATTGTCTACAGGAGAGAGGGATCACTTCTCACAGGGACAATCAAGGAAGGTGATATGTCACATAAAGATTAAGGAGGATTTCAGAGAGCAAAAATGGGGGAATGTGGGTGGTGAGGCTTTCCGGGCTTGAGGAAGAACAAAAAATGAAACCTGTACAGAAATGAATTCTTGTGGATGGATCACAGTATACACCAGAAGAAGAAGAATCCTACAAATCAAGAATTATCAGCTTTTTTAAAGTAACATGTCCAGGCTTCTGATTCAAGTCTTTTGGACATGCAAGAGTAGTAAAAATGTTCTGGGGATGGAAGGTTGCTTCATGTAATGGAAAGATTACTGGGAGGGATGGAGGGTAGACTCGAGTGGCTCAGTGGATTGAGAGACAGGCCTAGAGACTGGAGATCCTAGTTCAAATATGGGGACTCAGACACTTCCTAGCTATTGTGACCCTGGGCAAGTCACTTAGCCCCCATTGCCTAGCCCTTACTGTTCTTTTGCCTTGGAATCAAAACAGAATTAAGAGTTTAAAAAAAAAAGGAAAAGAAAAAGAAAGGTCATTCACCTATATAGAGACTTGGATTCAAATCTTGACTTTGACATTAGCTGTGTGACTGAGCAAAATACAATTTCTCTGAAGCTCAGTTTTCTTATCTGGGATTAATGAAACTAGGTTTACCTGATTCACAGGGTTTATGAGGAAAATGCTTTGTAAACCATGAAGCACTACATAAACCTGAGTTTTTATTAAGTGTGCAGAAGGGAAGATCCTATGCATCCACAGAACCCCACTTTCACTAAATGAATGGCTTTCCATGACACTAGACCATCTTTATCAAATAGCAACTCAATGAGCAACATAATCTAAGATTCAGGGGGCCTAGTTTAATCTGAGACCCTCCCAGCAAAGCCCAAACTTTTTGCACAGGAGCCTAAAATCTGAGGTTTTAGTAGTTACAGAACTGAGATTCTTCTAAATTTTTGAAATTCAAGATGGTCTGAGTGGTCCTGCTCTAGCCTCTTCCCTCCTTCACCACCACTACAGGCACTGACTATACCTGGAACTCCAACAAGAGTTAGTCTTCTGGGATCATTCTGTTCCCGACTAGTCAGGAACCCAAATCCATGCAAGTTGGTTAAAACCTGGCTCAGGAATATAAGAACTAATAAGAGTCATTTCAGTCCATTAACAACATTTAACTTGCTATACATTCTATACCTTATCTTATTTGGTGATCTGTTCAACTCCCAGAGGTTCAATTATAAATCCCTAGAATATGATTTCCAGCCCTAGACTCTAGGTCTAGTCACCAACTGCCTCTTAGGTATCTCTTGGACCAAAGAGGTCTCATCATCTTTCCCCAAAAACCTTTTTCTCTCCCCTATTACAGTAAAACCTTGTTTTATGCAACCAATACAGTCCAAGACTCTGAAAGAGTTGAAAATCCCACATGATGGGAAACTCCATTCTATGTTAAGTATTTCTCATACAAACCTACCCAAGCCGTTTATGACTTTTAGGCTTATCAGAGCTACCTGCATCACTACTCTGGTACTTTGGGGCCATTATTAATAACTAAATAGCATTAATGAAACAAAGAGAAGCACTGTTCTGATAGGACTTGTTACAAAGGAGAACTATGGATTAAGACTGGTGCAGATAATGTTTTGTGCTAAACAATGTAACAACTGATACTGATGTTTCTCAGATCGAGAATGATCTTGATTGGGCAAATTCCTGGGAGACTTGATCCACTGGAGAAAATAGTGCACATTTAGCACATAATTAAAATTTTTTATTTTATGTATTTTTCTGCCTTTATTTTTTCAATTGCTAGTCATGTATACCTGAATTCACTTGTGTTGAGTTCTTATAAAATAGCCTACACTACTGTTTAAAGGCTATCATCACCCTCTCTGTCTCCTAAGCTGAGAATCTTATTGTCCTCCTCTATTCCTCCCTCACATTCTTACTACATATCTGATCTGTTGCTGAATCTTCATTTCTGGTTTTGCAATATCTCTCTCATTTTTCCCTTTCTCTCCATGAACAGTCACCACTTTAGGAGAGGTCCTCCTCAACTCACACCTCAATGAATACAGCAGCCGTCTGGTTGGTTTCCTTGCCTCAAGTTTCTCTTTTATCCAGTTCTTTCTCTATTGAGCTGCCAAAGTCATCTCCCTAACCCACAGGTCTGACCTCAGTAAACTCCAATGACTTCCCATTATCTCTGGGATCAACAGTAAAATATCTGTTTAGCATTTCAGTTTCTTCACAGCCTCATCCCCTTCTGCCTCGCCAGTCTTGTCTTCTTATACTTTGTTCCCTCCATGCCCTCTGGGATCCCCAAATGCCAGCCTTCCTGCTATTCTCTTACCCTACTCACCATCTCCAGACTCAAAAACCTTTTAATAGCTGCCCCTCAAGCCTATCATGCTTTCCCTCCTCATCCTGACTCAGAAAAAAAAATCCCAACTTCTTCAAGAGACCTTTCCTGGTCTGTTCCCTCACCACCACCACCTCATCCTCAGCCCCTCCTGTTGGTGTCTTCCTTCTGAGATTACCTTCCACCTACACTATTACAAATCTTGTAGACAAGCCTATATATGTAGTTGCATATATGTTATCTCCCCTCCATAAGAATGCAAGCTCCTGCAGAGAATATGTTTTTACCCTTCTTTATTTGTAGCCTAAGCATTTAGCACAATGCTTGGTAAGTACTTCATAAATGCTTGCTGGATAAATGAATGAAGCAAATGTATACTTATAGGCAAGTCAACTAATATACAACCTACAGAGGTCATCCTCATTTTCTATAGCCTATCTATATGGACACGGAAGAATGAGTGACTAAAAATGTTCTCTAACTCATATACCCATTTTAATAAGCCACAGCAAAACACCACTATAAAGATTCCGTCACTCCATTCTCAACTTGGTCATGTACATACCAACAAGTCTTTAATGCTCGCCATACCAACATATCTCACTCATCTTAGAAAGATAAACCAGCGATCAAAATCCTCCCTTGGGTGTCATTCAATAATAAGTCAAGTAATTAGTCACTGGGCAATTATAACATTGAGGAGATCACAAGTTCCAACAAAACTCACAGAAGTCACAGCGTGCAGTGAATAAGGAACACATATAGAGAGACATATACACAAAGAAAAATTTTAAAGGGAGGTAGCAGGAAAGACAGACAAAACAGTTTATTACTGAACTCAAAAGTACTCAATGTTCAGTCTGATATACCAACTTTAAACTTTTTGAAAACTTTGTAAAATTAANCAGGAGTGGCACATTCCAGGGCAGGGAGAGGCAATGTACCAGGGCAAGAAGTCCAAGATCCAACATTGATGGGGCTTAAACTAGTGTGGGGGTGCAGGAACAGGTGCCAACTGGCATCTCTGTCACTCACTACCCAGTTCTAGGGCATAGATCCAAGGCTGCCTAGAGAAGGATACCTGTGTCTAGGGGTGGCAGTCCAGGGTGAGGAGTAATACTAAGCCCTAGATTGTGTACTGAGCAAAAAGCAAGGTCAGATGCAAGCAGCAGCTATGTGGCTCTAGTCCCAGGAGTGGAGCAAGGACTCAATTCTAGCCTACAGAGAAATAACCAGGGCAAGAATCCCAGACCAAAGGGAAGCCTGCAGTTCTGTTACTTTGAACCAAAAGAGCTTTCCAGCTGGCTCATAGTGGTGAGTTTAGCAGCAATCTACTGAAATTCCAAACAGATAAGCTTGCTGGCCTGTTGCTCAGACCCAGACCCAGGTCAGGAACTTGCAAAGCTCAGTCCAGGAGGCAAGTGGTCAGATTTTGCCTTGAATATGTTCACTTTGGAAGCACTGAAAACTTTCAGGTCCCCACCGTGAGCTGTCCCTGAGATCTTGGCATGCAAAATACTTAATGCCCTAAAAAAGAAGCAGCATAACTAGCCTAGATATTCCCTCCAGAAATGTGCAGAGCTTGGCCCTAATATAAATCAAGAAGTAGGCTGGAAGAATAAGAAAACAAACAACAACAAAAAAAGAATTTCGTCATAAAAACTATTATGCTGAGAGGCATTCAAGACAGAAACTCAGAAAAGTAGAAAGAATACCAAATGGTTACAAGCAAACTCTCAAAGAAACGCATGGTTTTGGCAAAAATTAAACAATATTTCCTGAAAGAGATGAAGCAAGAGTTTTAAAACTTTAAAATGTTTTTATAAATTATATTAAGCATCAGAGTAAAAAAACTGGAAAAGAAATGAGAGTTATAGAGCAAAGAATTGGAAAGGAAATTAACAGATTTACATAAGAGGCACAAAACCTTGCCCTTTGCAACAAACTTCCTGAAAATAAAGATGGACCTGATAGAAGCTAGTGACTAAGAAATATCAAAGCAAAGTCAAAAGACTGAAATGATGGGAAAAAATTTAAGGTATCTCACAGCAAAAACAACTGACCTAGAAAACAGATCAAGGAGAGAAAATCTAAAATTTATTGGACTACTCATACAACATGATGGGGGAAAAAAGGCCTAGACATCTTATTTTAAGAAATCATAAAAGAACCAGATCCAGATCTCTCAGAACTAGAAGGCAAAATAGAAATAAAAACAGAAAGAATCCACCAATTACCTCCTAAGAGAAATTCCAAAATGAAAATTCCCAGGAATATTATAGCCAAAAGCCAAAGCATCCAAGTCAAAGAAATAAGACTTAAAGTAGCCAGAAAGGAAAAAATGTAAGTACCCAAGAACCACACAATTTAGCAGCCACCACAATAAAGAAACAGAGAGTTTAGAATGCAATATTCTAGAAAATAAAGGATATATGCTTACAAGCAAGGTTAATTTACTTAGTAATATTGAGTTTACATGGTTCAAAAAAATAGATCTTTAATAAAACAGAAGTATTCCAAACATTCCTAAAGATCTTCATAGAAATTTTCAAATGCAAACACAAGTTAAAAGAAAAGTAAAAAGGTAAATAAGAGCAAGTAAACATAAGGGACTAAATGAGGATAAACCACTAATATTCTAATATGGGGAAATGATACATGTGACCATCTGAACCATTAGGAAAAAGACCTGGGAGTGGTTTTGTTATGCCTAGGGCTTAAAAGAAGAATGGAAATACAGCAGATGAATGAATTAGAATACTACTATGCAGCAAAAGAGGAGACAATTTCAGAGAAATTGTCTGAGAGGATCTGTATAAAGTAATGCAAGACACAATAAGTGGAACCAGAACAAGTTACAAAATGATAACAATATTATAAAGACAAAAAAAACTTTGAAATTCTGACCAGTATAATGACCATCCAAGAATCTGAAGGACTAATGATGAAACTTGCTACTTATCTCCTGATAGAGAAGTGAAAGACTCAAACTGCAGAATGAGACTTTTTTTTTGGACGTGGCCAATGAGGAAATTAGTTTCATTTAACTTTACATGTTTATAACTGGGGCTTTTCTTTTATTTTCAGTTATGTGAGAGAGGGGATAGAGAATAGGGAAAGAAGGCAGAGTTTTGATGATTTAATAAAAAAAAAAAGAATCCACATTTCACATGACATAGATTTAGAGCTAAAAGCTCCTTCTATAGCCATCTGGCCCAACTCCCTCATAACAGAGTTGAAGAATTGAAGCCTAGGCCTCCCTGAGTTAGGCTAAAGTGATTTGTTTCAAATGACACAAAATAAAGTGTGTCTGTCAGGTTATTAGGTCTTCCCGACTCCAAGCCCAGCACTCTAGAAATGAATTATATGTCATTTGAAGTTCAATTGATTTACATATTCTTAATCATGTTATTTAATATAATACAAAATTAGTTTCCCTTTCTCAAAGAATTGGGGGGGATATTCCATGAACATATAAAATAGGAGGTAGCAGGCAGAACTATAATATGACTATAGACATTCCAAAACAGAAACTATATATATACATATATATATGTATATATACACATACACACATATATACATACACATGTATATGATGAGAGTTGATTATATACAGCACGCTAAAAATATTCCACTTTATGTATCTTTCACATATTAAGACTGTATCATCTCCTAGCCAAAATGGAATATATCACCTGAAATAAAACTTACAGGGTTTTCAATCCTAGAATTCTTCTAAACAAATGCTGAGTGTGTCTCCTACCTATTTATATCAACATTTCAAAAGCTGGTAGTGATAGCCTGTAGAGTTAAAAATGTTTCTCTTTATGTTATAAACATCCTCTTTGAAGAGTTTATAACTTGGGTGTCAGATTTGCCACAAACTGAGATTTAGAAGCCTCAGAAACAAATGTTTCAATTCCACTGTTTGGTGCTAAAGTTGGATTTTTCACTGTCACTCTTAACAAGAGAGAAGAATATTTTGGGTCTCTTTTTCAGACCTATTAAAAACTATCTTCGGATATACAATAAGCACCATAAGTCAGTGTAGACTTTGCCCCCACATCTGAAGGCTTAGAAACATGAGCTAACTGGGCAAAATAAAAGAATAATTTAAGTGAGTTAGGTTCAAATTGTGGCCTTACTAATTTTCTGTCCTTGACTACTAACCTTTCTATGGTGAGGTTTTTCAAGCTGGTGAATAAGAATAAAATTAAATAATATATAACTAATATGGAAATCATAAAAATCAACACGTTAACAATAACTGAAAGAGAACTTGGGCAAATATTTCCCCTCCCGGATCCTCAGTTTCCTCATCTTTAAATAACAGAATTGGACTAAGTGATTTCTAAAGTCTCATAACTCTAAGTCTATTATCTTCCAGACCTACTTCACGTCAACAGTTTTTAATTTCCTGGAAGGATAAAACTATGTAAAAATAAAGACAGTACTATCATATAGATATATGTACACACACACACATATATATATAAAATGATATTTAATGAAGACAGAATAACTGGTACTTAAAAATGCTATTCCAGTTTCATAATACAATTTCAAATGTATTATGTAATATTGTTAGCATGTTATGTATTTACATATGCATCTTAGAAGCATGGTTAGAAATAAGATAAATTCTCCCACCTACGAAAAAAGCATGGAGGAAAACTTCTTTATGTGGGCTCCTTTAATGCACCTGCTGGAGAATGTCATTATTATTAGCAACCACTTCTGCACTTGCCGCCCCCCCCCCAAGGAAAGAATCAGGAGCATTACTCCCACGGGAAGTTTGTAAGACAACCATGGCAATAATTTTTCAATAAATCACTAGATTCATTAAATAGACCAAAATATATAATGCATCATGTACATTAATATATGAATATAAAATCTATTGTATAGATGTTTACTCTCAGAGGATATACTGATTTTTTAAAAGCAGTACCTTATTTTGTTTTCCAATTAAGTGATTATGATTTTAAAATAAAGTCCTTTATAAGCGTCTCTGTCACACTAAAAGACAAATATCATATTGTAATATTGTAACCAAGGATGAACCATCAAATGAAAAATGACAGCAACAAAATTCAACTATCTTACTTTCCCCTATCATTCGCAAATAAAATAACTTTTAGCAATTGGCTCAATTCCCACTCAATAAAATACAACACATGGCCTGAGATCTAAACATCTACTATAAATTCTAGGAGTTTCCCCCTTTCAGTATTACATAACTACTTTCCTGTATTTCAAACACTAGCTGGCTGAGGCACTTGGTTAAAATACAAGATGTCTGTCCCCAAAGTCTTGGTGTAGATTTAAGCCACTAAAGCTTTGGCAGCAAATACTTAGATTCTAAAACAGAATTTGATTTTTCCTGCCTCCAGCTTCTGCTGAGAGAAAATTCTGAGGTATTATTTCACCTATAAAATCAGTGGATTGGACTATATACCCTCCAAGCTGGATTTCTTAACCTGTCTATGAATGTTTTGCTTAAAAAAAATTTTTAAGAAAGGAAGAAAGAAGGAAAATTGATAACTATATTTCAATATAATTGGTTTCCTTTATAGTCTTGCATATTTTATTTTATACATTTAAAAATATTATTCTGAGAAGCCGTCTGTAGGTTTTACCAGACTGCCAAAGGATCCATGACAAAAATAGCTTAAGAATTTCTGTTCTAAGGTCCATTTCAGCTCTAAATCTATGATACTAAGATAGTAAGCTTTTCACAAGAACCTAGACCTAATTACTACTGCCACCATCACAAGATTATCAATTTCTTTCTTCATCTTAAGTGCACGTACAAAGAATGTCATGTAATGAAAACCGAGCTCTGACGCAGCAAGTAATGGACCAGGGACGATCAGAGCAGTTCCTGCAGTAATGGTATTTCTCTCTAGATAAGGTAAAAAATTAATGACAATAACCAAATGCTTTAACTAGTAAATGTTAACTTAACTTCATAACCAAAAAAAATATGAGCTGGTCTTCGATATGTCCTCAGAAGCTAAAAAAAATCAATATAAATTGACAAAAAGATTAGTGTTTGCTTTATGACTATGGTCCAGTAACTAAAACTCTGTATTTTGATTTCTTCATCTAAGATGGAAATTCTATGTGCTAACAATCTCACAGAATTGAGGAAAATATTTTGCAAACTATAATACACTATAAACACATGAAAAAAAGGCTAAGGCTGAGAACTTCATAACTAATATATTATATGCCTCTTTTCCTTTTTATTTCATTTGACTTTCATGAGAAACCTAAACAAAATACAATGTATGCCAAATTACTCTATACCCGCTGTCTAAAGCCACCTATATTTTTTTCCTAGAATACTACCATGCAAAAGTAGCAAGGAGATTAAAATGATGAAGAATGAGGTTTGGGACTGGAAGAAACCAGTGCAAAATTTATAGGCCAAATCAACATTTAAATTTATTTACAAGGTACACATCTATCAAATCTCTGTTGATTCAGCTTGTTACCCTACCAGATTTCTTGCAACTTAAAGATGCACCCTAATTTGCACTTGAGTAAATATCAAAGCACATAAGGTCAAATGTCACACATCCAGGTGATGCTTAAAAAATGATGGATCATAATGAGAATCCAAAAGGATAGGCTATCCTATGGAATACTTTTGTCATCTGAAAATTATCATTGGTCATATAAACAGCTTCAAAAAAACCCTTTTCTTCACTGTGTCTTATTTGAAAAAAACGTTATTTATATAAGATCAATATGAACAAATGTTTACAAAAAGAAATGTTCACTTAGTTCAGCCCAAACCTTTGCTTCCACTGCAATGAGCATTAGGTCATAAAATATATGTAGCAAAAGAAGTATTTGTTCCCGGACAGACAGCATGACCCAATTTTTTCTCTTCAAGAGTTCCAAAGAACAGCTTCTGATATACCATATACATTTCCGTCCTTCTTCCTAACACACCCAGCTCATGACCTGCACATTTCATGCTGTATAGAAATATAATCAACTTTTTAATGATGTGCCTACCAAAAGGTCTGTTAAAATTTGGGTAGTCCATTAAAAAAAAAAAAAAAGATTCTTTTAAAAAAATTTTAAGTAAAAGCTGACTTGTTCCAAATTTGCTCAAGACTAAGCATTATATATAACATTCTCAAAAGGCTCAGTGTAGTTCTAACTTAATATTTTTACTAGCTTAAAACTGCAGTAAGGCTTTTGGGATACCATACAGAGAGAGGCACATATGTATGTTTATACACATATCTGTGTATATACACACATATACCTATCTCTGTATACAGACACATGCAGTCTATGTATATATAGGTACTCATGTCTACGTATATCTACATGCAAATTTGCATATCTAGCATATAGATGTATATATATAATAGACACGCATTTTACATATATACACACTGATATACATATATAACATCCCTTTTTCAGATTTGCAAACTCTTCCCTATGCTTGATGTTCTAGTGGCTTAATGTAATTGATACCTATGTCTAGCCTCCTAATTCGATTTTGCTTAACTGAATCAGGGTACTTTTTCGCAGAAAAAACAACTGTCCGTTACTTTTTCCTCAAGAAGAGGCGGCTACAAAGGTTCTGAACCAATATCTTCCTTTCACACTTCAGCCCTGGGCGCAAGCCATTGCACCACCCACCCGCCCCCTCTCCACCCCGTCTCCATCCCCAGTCTCTTGCTTCTAGCCCTCTTCTCTTCCTCTGGCTAGGCTTCCTGGGTAGGGGGAGATCTTGATTTTAGTCTTTTGTGATCGTCCCCTCCTTGCAGTCAGCACTTTCTGGGGGGTAATAAAATCATTCCGCTAGTCACTGAGGGGAGCATACTCAAAGCTTTCATTAGTTTTGGAGCAGCCTCTCTGACCCCCAGTACACTGAATGGGGAGGCGGAGTCACACAGGTGAAGTTACCCAGATGCACGGAACCTTTCGGTGGAGCCGGCTCAGTCCCCTCCAAATAAGCTTCTACCTGTCCGCATCAGTCCCGACTCCGTGAGCGCAGATGCCCCCCTCCTCCTCGGCCCCGCCCCCGCCCATAGCAAGGCTCTATGGACGTCATCGCGCCCTCTCCTCCTCCCCTCCCACCCACTGGGCACGTGACTCGACACGCGTCAGCTGCACGCGGGTCCCATCAAAACAAAAACAGAGGCCGGCCGGGCGTCGGCGGCGCGCCCCGGTGGGAGGGATCGCGCGCAGGGGCGAGCACGAGCACGCGCCCGCACCTCCGCGGCGGCCGCCGCCGCTGGGAAGGAACGCGGCCCGGGACACGGCCGCGCGCCGGAGGCGGCGGCGGCGGCGGCGGCGGCGGCTCCGCTCCGCAGGGCCCAGCTCCCGCGTCAGCCCAGGGGCGGGGAGCCGCGGGCTGCTGACAGCCTGTTTACGGCACAAGCTCCGCCCGTGTCCTTTTCTCCCTGCCGGGAATGGAAGCGGCAACGTCTGCCCCCAGGGACCGCGCCCGG
>NC_058134.1:121100263-121134412 GCF_016433145.1 Gracilinanus agilis | reverse complement strand
CCGCCGCCGCTGGGAAGGAACGCGGCCCGGGACACGGCCGCGCGCCGGAGGCGGCGGCGGCGGCGGCGGCGGCGGCTCCGCTCCGCAGGGCCCAGCTCCCGCGTCAGCCCAGGGGCGGGGAGCCGCGGGCTGCTGACAGCCTGTTTACGGCACAAGCTCCGCCCGTGTCCTTTTCTCCCTGCCGGGAATGGAAGCGGCAACGTCTGCCCCCAGGGACCGCGCCCGGAAACCGCCGCCGGGGGAGAGGACTCCGGGGCGCGCCTCCACCCCCACGGCGCATCCCGGTCCTGCGTGGGAGCGGCCCGGCCCCGGATGCTGCCCTGGCCAGCCAGGATCTGTCCCTCATCCCTCGCGCCCGCCCCACACGGTTGTCAGTCGTTTCCTCCCTTACGCAACCGATCCTTAAGACAACTGAGGGCCGGGACCCCTACCTGTGTACATAGCGGGGTGGTACTCCTTTCTTCGCCCCCAGCCCCGTCGGCTTTTTAAGAGATGGAGGGAGAGCAGTGGGGGAAGAATGTGAGTGGGCAGGAAGGCAGGGAGAGACTGATGATTTCCAAGCTGTCACCCGCAATCACATCCCCATTCTAGAAAACCCACCCACCTCATCTTAGCTCCGGGCCCCCGCGGGGTAGTAAAGAGGAGAAGGAAGAAGAAGAGAAGGTGGAAGAGAAAAGGGGTATCTTCTCTCGGATACTCTGGAGCCCGGAGGAGAACAAGGTCCGCCCCTTGTCCCTTAAGGCTTCGCAAACTTCCCACACCGTCCTAGCAAATAGAAAAGGCATGAAACAAGTAAAAAAGTTATTTTAAAAAAGGAATCCCCTGGGCCGCCACACACACCTGCTAAGCATCCAACCCGCTACCTGCTGCTGGCGTTGCCCCCTTGGCTGGAAAACTCCAGCCCCAGACCCCTCACCCCGCTCCTGCGCGCGTGGAGGGTGTGAAAGTGATCTGGGCTCTCTGGGCAAAGTACGAAGGGGCTTCAGCGGAGGGCACTTTGATGAGAGGGGCACCCTCTTGTTCTTCAGCGGAAAAGGAGGAAAAAAAAAAAGATGAAGCAAAAATAAGGGAGGCATCTCAGGGATGTGGTGCGAAGGTTTGCGAAGAGGGAGCGAAGGCGCCACCCCCGGACACGCGCGCCCCCTCCCTCCTCTTATTTTTGTTGACAGCGAAGGTTGAGGGTGGGGGTTGGAGGGGGAAGAAATGAAATAGTTATCCCTAGGTTTGGGATGTTGTTCTCCGAGGGGTGGAGAGGTGGGTTCTTGAAATGGAAACAGCCTTCTCCTCCCTTCCCTCCCCCCCCCCTCCTCCTCCTCTTCTGTTTACCTCAAGTTTGAATTTTATCTGCGCAACATTAGCTGGAATGCGGACATTGAAGAAAAAAAAAAAACCACCACTCTCTCAACCCAGCAGCAGCTCCGGAGGAGCCATGTGGCATCAAGCCACCTATTTTGGGGGGTTGGGAGGGAAGGAAAGTCCTCTTAGCAACGCAAACATGGCGAAATCACCTCGAAATCCCCATTTGATGCAACCAATCCCACCTTCCCACTCCTGACTTCCCAAAATCGGCTCCCGGACCCCTCCTGAGAAAAAAAAAGAAAACTGAGGGACGCGGTAGGATGGGAAGGGGAAGAGTTGGGAAGAAGAGAACCATAGCCCAGAGTTACCAAGTGTTACCGATTTATCTCCCCACCCCCCCAACCCCCTCCCAAAAGCTAATCCACCCTATAAACCCAGTGGAAGGACTCCTTTTGCCAACATCATCTTTTCTTTCCCTTTAAATTACAAGGCAAGTCTCATTAAAGCAAAGGAGAGAACATTCTTCTCCCAAAGTCCTGTTGGACCAGCTTTGGTTCCTATAAATAACTTACCTTTGGGTAACTGACACGCCGCTAAAAATCCTTCTCGGTTTTCTTCCATGTGAGCGAAGTGGAAGCGGGGGGAAAAAACAGATGCGCATGTATCGCGGCGGCGGTTCTTCTAGAATTTCCCTTTTTTGACTATCGCGACTTTGGAGACAGGTGCAGTCCTATAGGAAGCTGGCGGAGGAAAGTTGGTCTCTCCCCTGCTCTTGGGGGAGGGGGGCTTGCAGGATGCGGAGGTGAGAACCCCCTGCCTTCCTCCCCTTCCCCATTCCCCATCCCCCGTCCCCCACGACGGACCCCTCTTCTCCTTATCCCGGAGGCGGCTGCTGCGTGTGGGCTGGTCTGCAGGGGAGGTGGCGTAGTTTCTCTTCCTCCCACGTCTTCTCACTCACTTGTTTTTGTAGCCCTGGGCTCCCCGAATGCTCTCCGCTCCACAATGTTGTTTCATTATATCATGTCCATCATGTGACACCGGAGAGGCCTCTCTATGGAAACTTAAAGGGGACTCCCACGTGACTCTGCAGCAGCAGCAAGCAGCAGCAGCAGCATCAACAACAGCAGCGGCAGGACCGGCGGCAGCGGCAACAGCGCTGGTCTCAGCACCACCCACCAAGCCCCCCTCGCAGCATCCTCGAGGGGCTCCTGGAGCTGCGGAAGGGAAGGCCAGGGCGCAGCAACAACCAGAGGCGTTTCTTCTCCCTCCCCCCCCCCTTTTTTTAAAGAGTGGCTTATTACACTGAACAGAAGAAAGAGCCGTGCTTCCTTAAATCCTTCCGACATTCACAAAACCCACACGCTGTTCGAAATGACATCTCAGTATTTCCCATTTTATGGTTCCCCAGCCGTAATGAGTTCCCCAACAGATATGAGTCATTTCAAAAGGCTGAAAAATAAAAAAATAAAACAAAAGCAGGATTTTAGCTTTCCCTCTACAACTCCAAACTGATTTGTGGTGGAGCAGCTACGACCAAACAGTAAGACTACAGCACTAATAATCAGGCTCCCTTGAACACATCATTACCAACCCCATCACCAGCCCTAAAGCTTTCTAGAATTAGAATCCCCCCCGGTAACTGTGTCGATGATGCATGCAGGAGGCAAAAGGCAATGCAGTTTTTCTCTTCCGCAGCTATATTCGGGTTTGGGTGCTGACAGCAGTAAAAACTTGTTTGTGTCAGGAAGCAAAGTTCTCAGATATGACCTGGAAGGTACAGATGAAACTAAGGTGTTATTTTTATTTTCAGTTATTTTTCTGGCCACCTTCTTACAGACAAGTGAAAGGGTGTTCCATTTGTAAAGTACTTGAGGCGCCTTTGTGGAATGAAATGTCTTTTCGAAAACATTTTATATTAATATCTCATATGCTTGATTATACTAAAATGATGTAAAATCACATATGTGTTAGATTTTGGAAGCTATGTTTCTACTAAGGGGACTTGTGAACGTCCTGTGGAACAGTGAAGACTGTATTCAGTATTCTTTTCATTTTGACCCAAGAATATACAATTCACTACTCTTTCCCAATATTTAAGTGAAGTTAAACTTTTAGTTCTCAAAACTTGTTCCAACTTGGTGGGCTTAGGAAACTGAGAGGGGGAGGAAAAAAAAAGACGGAGAGGGAATCTTTTAATGAACTGAGACTGTTATCCACGCTGATACATAAGTTTGGTTTCAAATGCTTTCTTCTATATGATGGAGCACAGCTTTCTTGTTACCACCTTTTATTTTTCTCACACACCTCTGCAGTTTCAGAAAATTTCCAAGTTCCAAATCTTAGAAAGAATGTAATTTTCCCCCTCCAGATTAACATATGATATATGATATATGATCTGATATATAACATAAGATGTGATATCTTCTGTATTTTGTAGAAGACAAAGCATAAATATTCCCCATTTGAATGGACCGAATTATGTAAAACTTCTTAGGAACAGTAAGGTGGAGAAGCCTTGAGCATCCTTTCACCCTTTCCCCCCTCAGGCTGCCTCTGTCTTTATCCTATTTCATATCAGTGATAAAACTTTTCCATTGCACCACTTCATATCCTAAAATGTTCCCACAGGTTTTCCCCCTCCCTAATTAATGCCTTTCTTCCATATTTCTAACCCTCTTCACTTTCTCTCTTCGCATCTTAACTCTAGCCCCTCATAGCTCGCCGTTCCCCTTTTTCCCTTCTTGTACCAGCGCATCTTTTCCCAGACCTTCTAGTCTCACCTCTACCGCCTTCCCCCATCAATCCTGGCGCCTCTCTTACTTCCCAGAAGCGTCGTCATTCTCTTAGTCTCCTACCACCTCCCACCCTTGCCCACCACCATTTTCGATGCAGATGCCCCATCTCCTCCTGGGGCTCGCGTTGAGAATTCCTTCAAACAAGTCTTCATCCATCGTGACCCCAATTGCGCCTGCCCCATCATATTCGCCGCCTTGCTCTCTATGGCCCCTTTGCTTCTCACCTGGGAAGCTTTAGCCCCACCTTATTCCCCTGTAGGTGGGCAAGGAACGGGTGCTTTAGAAGCAGGGGAGTGGGGGATTCCCCTCCTTTCTACGTCTCCAGCTCCTCTCCGCCCCCCGCCTTTCCTGCGTTGCTGCGCTTCCTGGGCCACTGGGTTTGGACTACTGCAGCAGCTGCTGTTCTGCTGTGTCATGGAAGGAGGCAGCGGCGGGAGCTGGAGCACAAGGGGGAGGAGGGGAGGACCTAATCTCCGGTACCGATGGGCTGGAGACATACGCCCAGCTCCCCCAGAGCAGCCTTATAGCGGGGCAGGTGGCAGCCCTGCTACCCTGGGTGACACCCACCTCGGGGACCATGGTAAGTAGGGCGACCCAGGTGGGAAATGGGCAGGGAGGTAGGATGTGGAAACAGGGGAGAGTGGGTCTTCACCGCCAGCCCAGCTGAGACGGACACAGAGCTTTGCAGCTTGAACCCTGAGCCGGACCACGAGAGGGAATGATTCACGGCCTGAGATGCCTCATCATCACAGCTTCATCTTATCCCATCAGCCCTGGCGCTTTAGGTGAATAGGAGGAGGAAACACCGGATTCCTGTAGACTGAGGCTTTAGTTTTGCTACACTTGTTTATAATTTACCTTGTATAGGACTAGGGAAGGGGATGGTATGGGAAATCTGCCCAACTCCACTTTAGTCCCGAAAATAATACTCTTGGCCCAACGCCTGAAAGAAACAGCCTTTGGTGCTATTAAACAATCGATAAGAAAAGCTTCACCGACCCCCTTAGTATATGTTTGGGGAAATGCTGGGTTAAAGGAGAAAGTGAATTCTCCTTCATTATTATATTCCCAAAGCCCTAGCAGCTTCACAGGTTCACATTTAAAGTCCAGAGGGACTTCTAAAATGCTGCTTGCTAACAAGTTCAGCTCCACTGTCCTATACTGTCAGGAAATTAAGACACCCCACAATGAAAAATAATTCATTTAAGAATAGACTAGAGCCATGGAAGCATATTATATCCCTCATCAGTGCAGTTAACACTTTTTTATGATTATCTATTTTAGGGTACCCTTTACCCCAAAATCCCAGACTACTTTTTAAGTATTTGTATGTGCCATTCATACATTTAATACAGAATTGAAGAGATAATTGGCCATAAAAAGGCTCAATCTATGCATCCTCAAAGCAAATGCTGAAGGTAAAGAGGCCAGGTTCCCTGTACTTTAATCACTATTTTATGCAAATCAGAATCTTAGGGGTGAGTATGAAAATGAATGTCATTATTTAAAAGTTTTCTCTTTTGTATAGCATCCTGGATTGTTTATATAAATCTGATATAGTTTTTTTACTGATTTTCTTTATTTGTCTCATGGCTATGGAGAAGCAGACTAGACTGGTGAGGTTCACTACTTAATTTCTCAAGGTAGATTTATTTGTCTTCAAGGGTCTTGGGAAATAAATCTAGAGCTAACGGCTTTCTAGTCCAACTTCCTACTTTTATAGAAACCCAGGGTAAGAGGTGGGATAAAACTTTACTGAATCTATTTTCTTGTAGTTCCAGGCAACTCAACAAGTATTTATTAAGCTCCCAAAATGTTCAAGTAAAGGCAAAACAAGCATTTATTAAGCTCCAGTTCTGAGCCAGACATTGTGCTAAGTACTAGGGATACAAGGAGTTGGGGTGGATGAAGAACAGCACCTGCCTTCAAGCAACTCACAGTCTAATAGGGGAGACAATAAGCAAACAACTATGTACAGACAAACCCAATAAGTACCTGTACCTGTAAATTGGAGATAATCACAGAGGGAAGGCACTAGAATTAAGGAGGATCAGGAAGGACTTCTTGTAGAAGATGAAATTTATTAGCTGGGATTTGAAGGAAGCCGGAAGATAGAAATGAGGCAGGAAATTATTCCAAACAGGGAGGACACCCAATGAACAATTATGCTAAGTGTCAAAGAGAGAAAAATGAAAAATAACCATGTATTTTCCTTACAGTGCTTATAATTTAATAAGGAGCATCATACATGCACAAAAATAAGTTAACACATGACAGGATATTGTAACCCAAGGGGAGGGGCAGAGTGGGAAATAGATGAAGTGCTAGAATTAAAAATTAGAGATACTTTTAGTTGGAGGAATCAAAGAATATAACTCATGCCTTGATTGAAGAGAAGAAAATTAATTTCTCTAATAAGTGAAAACATTTCATGAGCCTTAAGTAAAATACTCTTGAAAATTAGAGTTTGTTTCTTAAAGTGCAATTCGCAATGAATCTCAAGAGTTGAAAGGAACTTCAGAGATTAAATAGTCCAACCTATCCCTGAATTATGAATCCTGCTAAAACACACCCAATAAATACTCATCCAACCTTCACTTGGAGTCATCCAATGAGGCATTTACTACCTTCCCTCTGACCTTCCTCATCCAAGACAAATTATTCTATTTTTGGATAGTTCTGACTGTTAGGATTTATTTCCTTATGTTGAGCTAAAATTTGAAATCAATAGGTTTTAGTTCTTTCCTCCAGGACCAAGCAAGCCAATTTCCCAATGAAAGTCTTCCAAATATTTTAAGACGGGGGCAGCTGGATAGCTCAGTGGATTGAGAGCCAGGCCTAGAGATGGGAGGTTCTAGGTTCAAATCTGGCCTCAGACACTTCCCAGCTGTGTGACCCTGGGCAAGTCACTTGACCCCCATTGCCTAGCCCTTATCACTCTTCTGCCTTGGAGGCAGAAGAGTGATAAGGGCTAGGCACAGTATTAACTCCAAGACAGAAGGTAAGGGTTTAATAAAAAAAAAAATTTAAGACAAAAATGTTCTCCTCAACCCCCCAAAAAAACAAAGCCCAAAATATGCTCTAAGACATCAATATAGCTCTGTATACTTCAATTCCTAGAATTGTACTCAGCATATAGTAGGTGTTTAATATTTGTTTAATAAATTGAATTGAACTCATGTTTTATAAATGGATAGTTTCTGATGTAATACACTTATTTAATTAGAGGAGAGGAAAAGACCTTTTAAAGTAGATTTATATGATGAAATGGAAAGGACCCTGGCATGGAAGAAGGAAAGCCTAGGTTCTTTCCCTGGCTTTGCCACTCATTCTTAATTTAACAATTCACTTAACCTTGCTAAGCCTCAGTTTCTCTAACTGTAAGATGAGGGGTTTGATCTAGATGACTTCCAACATCCCTCCAGCTCTAACATTCAATTGACATTATTGATCTGGCCAAGCCTTTCTTGTCATGTGCTTTCAACTTTGGCTGAGTCTAGTTATATTTATTCTTTTAGTGCATAATTTTATACTCTAATATTCTACTCAAGAAGGCCTTGGGAGGAGTAATAATGGGAAACAATTGGCTCTTGATACATCATCTTTTTAGTGTTAGTTGCCAGACCATCACTTCAGGTGTATTATGTCTTAGTGCCCTTAGCCAAGCAAGGGTGACTATTATGAAAAGGACAGGCTAAGAAACATAAAAATCGAATCATCAGAGTTTTACAATCAACAGGTATGACACAACTAAGTTCTTGGGTGAGGATGTTAAAGTGGCACTAAGCGAATTGAAGATACAAACCAAGTGAGCCCCCTCAGGAAACTTATCAACTACTTGAAAAGTTAATAATATAGTTAGCAGGAGTAGGATAGCATTTCCAGTTCTGCCTTTAGAAATTTTAGGGTTTCAAAAATGTTGGCCATGGACCTAATGTTTATTATCAGAGAATCTGGATTCTTACAAAAACCAGTTCATAATCTATAACTCTGGCCATTGCCATTATAGAACTTAGCAGTTGACTATTTCCTTTTATTAATAACACTTAATATAACAAAATACATTATACGTATATAACATAAATATAAACAATAGCTTCTCAGTTGAGGGTACTAATTGTGGTGCTCTTTACAAGAAGTTGTTCAACAGAACCAGGAAACAGGTAGACTAAAGAAAAGATGTAATGGCTTCGGCCTTTGAATGAGTAAACAAAAAAAAATGCAGATTCCCATGTGTTTACTAAGTCTAGAAAAAACTTGGTTTTAGGAAAAAGTCTTTTGTTTCTTTATGTTTGGTTTTCTGCTAATTATTGAGCTGTCCTAGTTCCCCAAGCTTCCCAGAATTCCCTTTCCCCATCTCTTCTATCAAAATTCTTTTCATCCATCAAAACACCCCAAATTTCATTTCCTTCATGAAGTTTTTTCTTATTCTCTCCAATTAGTCTTGATCTCCTCTTCCTCTGAACCCTATAGTACACTTGTGACTCTTATCACATATATCATTTACTGTTATAATGATATGTGTAATTTTCTTATTTCCCCAACTAAATTATAATATGCTTTAGGACAGGTCTGTGCCTTAGTCATTTTTGTGTCATCCCTTGATTCTCCCTGAGCTTACCATGGTATACTGTCTGTAATAGGAACTCAATAAATATTTGTTGAATCAAAGCATTTTGATGAGTAATACGCATCACCTCATCTTGTAATTATGAGTCATCATCCTCTTTTTTAAGCCAATGTTGACAAAAGTGGGAATTTGTCTTTCTGCTTCTGACCCCATCTTGTCACATTTGACCAGTCAGTGATAACTAAGACCTCAGGAGAACCTGTTTCTAGTGCTCCCATCTCCTTAATTCTCAATATCCTCAATAACAGCTCACAAGGTATCTCCAACCTCTGTTTCTTAACAGTGGGAGATATGAAGTCTAAAGAAGGAGACTGATCATCTCTTGGAAAACCCAGTTCGAAATTCAGCTTACCACTCACATTTGGGAAAAACTCTGATGCTAGGGAGAGAAGAAGGCTAAGGGAGAAGTCCCTGGCATTTGGCATTGCTTAAAGTGTGGCAGAGGAGACAGTCAAATGAATTGTTTGTTCTTTCTCCAGAAAAAAGATCACCGTATGACATTAGTTGTGTACTCTAGAATAAGAAACAAATATATTTAACTAAAATGATGGAAACATTTTTGCAAATTTTATTAAAGTGCTGCTGTATTACTTACTTTCACATAATTATACATGCAGATCATAGAAGGGAGGGACTTTCAGTTCCTATGCTTCTGATGATATCAATCCATGTTTCATGTGAATCATAATTTTAATTTCTCATGTTGATTTAAACACATATTTAACCTACCTGGGAATGGAACCTATATCTTCTTAGTCCAAGATCCTTTCAACCAGATTGCCTTCTTATTATATATATGTATAGTTTTTTTAATGAAAAAAATTTTTAATTCTGCTACTTGACTTTTTACTGAATATACAAGCTAAGATGACATTGTCTTTCATTCTAATTGATACTCATTCATTAAGTATTTTGTTTGTAGTAAAAGCTAGCATTTATGTAGTATTTTAAGATTTTTGAAGTGCTTTCCATATACTATCTCATTTGATCCTCAAAATTCTGTTAAATAGATGATATTTTAACCCCATTTTACAGATAAGGAAAGGGAGGCTGAGAAGGTAAAGTGACTTGTTCAGCTAGTAAGAATTGAAGGTAAGATTTGGAATCAAAATTCCTGACTCCAAAACCAGCATTCTTATTAACTGTGCCACCTAGCTACTAATTAGTTTGAACAACTGATACCCACTTAGTATCACGTTGTATACTTTGGAGTATATAAGGGAAGTTAAAGACATATGTATATACATAAGTATGTATGTAAACACATATGTACATATATGCATGTGTGTGTATGAAAAAGAAAATAATTCCTGTATAGCATAAAGCCACAGTATGGATTTGGGGAACAGTTTTTTCTATTCAAATGATAAGGAAATTCCAAATAAGATTAGCATGAATAGGCAAAGTCAAAGAAGGCTTCATGGAAGAAGCAAGATGAAATAAAATGGAAACTGTGAATCAAACATGACAGAGTACCTTGTATCTATATAAAATGTGATATTTTGAGACACTATCCTATCTAAGTTCATTGATATTTAATGGATAGATTTATTTCTTTGTATTACAGTAGCTTAGTATGGAATCCACAAAGCTGTTATGCTAGTTCTCAGCCAGCCATACAACACTGACTTTGACACTTATTTTTCCTCTTGGTCACTGTTGGTTTCATATGATTTCCTTCAAATAACTAGAACTCCAAAAAGTACAATGACATCAATCACATTTGTCTCATTCTTATTCCATCCTTAAAGATAAAAAGAGCACGCCTTTAAGGTCATAATTAGAGTCTAACGTTAAATCTATCTATCTATTATCTCTCTATCCATCAATATGCCTCTCCCACCAAAAATCCATGTATCTATTTCATTAATGTGCATTCAATAATGTGCTTTATAACAAAGGACATTTAAAGCTTTTTTCTAAACCCTTACCTTCCATCTTGGAGTCAATACTGTGTATTGGCTCCAAGGCAGAAGAGTGGTAAGGGCTAGGCAATGAGGGTTAAGTGACTTGCCCAGGGTCACACAGCTAGGGAGTGTCTGAGACCAGATTTGAACCTAAGACCTCCCATCTCTAGGCCTGGCTCTCAATCCACTGAGCCACCCAGCTGCCCCCTAAAGCTTATTTTAAAAAGGATAACATCATATGTAATCAGTATAAGTTCTATTTTTAAAAATATCTTTCACATTTATCCTTTCTTGCTGCTATTACTGTAGTTCAGGTCCTTATAACCTCTTTCTTAGCCTACCCACAGTAGCCTCTTAACTGTTCTCCCCATCTACAGTTTTTCCTCTGCTTACCTCTCCATCAATGCATCCAATGCAATGAACGTGATTAGTCTTCCTAAAGCAGATTTCATATTTCTCCTTACCCATAATCTTTCAGTGATTCCCTATTGCCTATAGAAAAAAATCTAGATAATTTAGACTGACATTCAAGATCAACATAGACAGACTTCAGCCCACTTTTCCAGCATTATCTTCCATTACTCTCATGCACAGACTGTCTCTTTCAGTCAAATTAATTAATTTATTGTCTCCCAAACATAATTTGTACTTTCTTGCCTTTGCTGACACCATTCCCTCTGCCTCTGAATTTCTGCCCACTTCACTAGCCCCTTTCCAAAACTTCTATATCTTAGTCCAAATCAATATTCATCTCCTGTTTGAAGTTTTCCCAGATCTCCCCAACTATCCTGAACCCATGGTATTTATTGTGTGTCATATTCACCTGACAATCCATAGATTCCCACCTCTTACATGAAGTCTTTTCTGGTCATCTCCCTTCTCAAATCACCTTCTATTTTCCTCTCTGTTCAAGAATTATATCCACAAGTTTCACATAGACTCCTTGAGCACTAGAGCTATTTGATTTTTATCTTTGTATTCTCAGTACCAAACACAGGGCTTTTTAGTAACAGGTACTTAATAAATGTTTGCTTAATCAGCTTAATTATATGCCATCTGTGGTATTTCTTGTATTGTTATTTTATATTGTTCTGTTTATGTTTCAAGGATCAGCTAAGCTAAGGATAGAGAGTTTTATCAATAGACTGGCTACTAATTGATGAATAAGATAATATATGAAATAAAGAAAAGCACAGAATGGCCTTATGTTTATATTAGTCCCTTTGGGTTAGCAGAAAAGTTGGCAGTGGGACCATCAATAAACATTGGCTTAACTGTTGATCCTCTAAATGTGAGAGCCTTATCCAACTACCAACTCATTGACCTACTGCTGGAGGAAATGAATCATCAATATTGACCTTTACACTATAAATGAAAGTAGAAGATTTCAGAAAGTTGCAACTACATGGAAGAATGGCTCACAGGTTTTTCTTGGAGAGGTAAATGAAGGAGTTAGTGGAATTGGCTATGTTGTTTGTCCAAAGGCAACAAGAAGCATCATTCTATGACATTTACATGTCAGTGCTACTGATGAGCATGAGCAAAAAAGATAAATGTGAAGACAATTTTAGCTTATTCACCAATAGGATGAATAAAGTTCAGTGTCAGAATCCTGTCACACCTTATAGAGATAGATTTCAGAAAATAAGGATGGACTCTGAAGGTGTGGTCCAAAGAGTGTAAAGTAAATAAATCATTAGAAGTAATTAATAAGTAAGAAGTCCTGGGTTTAAATCCCAGTTCTCAGTACTACCTCTGTGACCTTGGACAAGTCCCTTCAACTTTCCCAGCCTATTTCTTCATCTATAAAATGAAGGGATTAGACTAGCTCATTTGATTAAGATGTATTATTAAGGGCCTAGTATATATTCTAAGCACAGGGAATACAAAGCCAAAAAATACAACCTGCCCTCAAGGAGCTTTCATTCAGTTAGGGGAAGCAATATGTAGAAAAATAAGTTAATGTTTTTAGTAGAGGAGGTCCTAGAAATTAGAGAGATCTGAACAGGCTTCACCTAAGCCAACATTTGAAAGAAATTCAGGATTCCATGAGGCAGAGGTAAGGCCAGAGATACAGGAAATAGGCAAACTCTAAGGTTCCTTCCAGCTCAAAATCTATGATTCAATTATTTGTTATTCAGAGGAAGAGGAGGTAAAGGTGGGCATGAAAGATATGGTGAAAAAATACACTAGAAAATATGGCTCAGCTTCAAGAAGCAAAATAGGTGAAAAGCTTACTGTCTGAACAAAATATTTATTCCCACATATCATTAATTCTTTTTTCAAGAAGAGAGTTAGGAAGTGCTAGATATAACAAACTCTGAATAACCTCACAACATATAAAGTTGGTTGTATCTTAAGAGACAGGAAATAACTGGTTATTGATGTGGGAGTCATTTCCGATAAAGCTGCTTGTGTACAGGGAAACTGTCAACTTGAGCAAAGAACGAAATCACCACCACATTAGAAGGAAGAAGAAAAAAATGTAATCAAAACAGTTCCCACCTAACCAATTTAAACCAGATATTGAAGCTAAAAAAATGGAAAATGGATAAAGGAACAGATATCAACCCATATTATAATCACTTACTTTTAATTGATGCAAAGCCAAATCACCACAGGAAGGGTACGAAAGGATACTGGAAACCAGATCATAGCCAACACTTGATCTCTTTGCCAAGCAGTGTGGTATGGCCACCCAAGGCAATGCCAGTTTAAACTAGAATCTCATTTGTGAAATATTACACATAAAGATAGAAGATGATTATGAGATTAGAAACAGCATCTCTTCCTAAAATAGCCAGAAGTGGTCAAAGGAAAAGGACTGTAAAGAAGGCTTGGTGTGAGATCCAGTTAAACCAGAACATCCAAAGAGGATTTAAAGGTGAAATTTTAAGATCAGAAAACAGATTTTCTGAAATGGAAACAATCTGTAAAGTTATCTACAATGAGCTATTTTTTCCATCAATAATGGTGAAACTACGACACTTGACCTCTAACATCACAATCCCCAGTGTGCTACATAAATAGTAGAAATTGTATGAAAAATAATCAGAAGACAAGTTAGGTCAGGCAAAGAATACATAAAGAAGATACATTATAGAGTCTCCGCAAATGAAAGGGTACTGAAGGATCAGCTATTAAGATATTTAAAAGAGGGAAAAAAGACCAGATAGTTATGAAAAAACATATATGTTATGACTACCAAAAAAAAGTGATTGTGAGGCTACTGGTAGCTTCTGATCCCAAACTTATTTACTTATCTCGATAAATCTTTATAAAAATAATTTACACGTGTATCATGGGGCTTTTGTTATTCATTTGTTCAAATTGTGCCTGACTCTTTATGATCCCATTTGGGGTTTTCTTGGCAAAGACACTGGAGCAGCTTGCCATTTTCTTCTCCATCCCATTTTACAGACGAGGAAATGGAGGCCAACAAGGTTAAGTGACTTACCCAGGATCACACAATTAATAAGTGTCTGAGGCCAAGTTTGAACTACGATCTTTCTCTGGAAATCAAGAATAACACAATTTCTGTGTAATAAAAATTGTGGATTATGTAAAAGACAATGGGAAGAAACAGAGTGGGTATAAATAATATTTAGCATTTTGGCAACAAAGAATGTACATACCATATGACATAAAGGATACCATCAATAAGACAGATAGCCAGAATAGGATATGGTTCAGTTAATAAATTAATAAACATCTATTAAGTATCTACTATGTACCAGACACTGTGCTAATCAGTGGGCTAAAGTTATAGAAGACCGCCTACATAGAATTCTTGTACCCACATACTTTCTTTTTTTTAAAATCCTTACCATCTGATTTAGAATTGATACTAAGTGTCAGTTCCAAGGTAGAAGTGCAGTAAAGGCTAGGCAATGGGGTTTAAGTGATTTGCACAACTAGAAAGTCTCTGGTCTCCAGGCATGGCTCAGTGGATTGAGAGCCAGGTCTAGAGATAAGAGGTCCTGGGTTGAGATGTGGCCCTAGACACTTCTTAACTGTATGACCCTGGGCAAGTCACTTAAACTTGTCCTAGTCCTTCCTGCTCTTCTACCTTGGAGCCAATGCACAGGATTGATTCTAAGATGGAAGGTAAGGGTTGAAAAAAAATAAAAAGAAAGATCTAAGAGAAGGTCCCTAATCTATTAAGTGGAAGAAAATACAGGAGTATATGGACAAGGGCTGCTGAGGAGGGGAAAATATGGATGGGCTTTCCTCTATACCAGTGGAGGGAGTACCCACACCAACGAGATCATGAAATTGAGAAGCATTGTTATTTAATTCTGGATAGCACCATACTAGGCACTTAAATATTTTTTTATTGACTTAACTCAGGCATATTTAATTATATTAATATCCTTTCCACTTAAATTTCAGAATTGAGGTAGCTTAATTAGAAGTTTAGCTGAAGCAATATAAAAAATGAAAAACAACCTAGTTCTGGCTCTGCTGAGACCAATTTGTGTCAGTCATTTTACCTCCTCTGGGACTCAGTTTGAGTCCATTTGAGTCTGCCATTTCACTCCCTTCTATGCCTCAGTTTCTTTTATACACTACTTGTAAAATGACAATGACGTTATTTACATCCTAAAAGTGTCATTGGCATGAATTGGATAATAGAAAATGGCTAATGATTTCTTCTTTGAGAAACAGGTGTATTATTATTTCATTTTTCCTTTCAATCTTGTTAAATGGAAATGAAACTAAAACTCTGTTTAAAATAAAACCTGATGAGTTGGTGATTGCTAACTTGCATGAAGTGAAATATTTGAAAAATCGTCAGCTAAAAACCACAAGGTTCTTGCAGCTTGGCCAATATGTGTGCAAGTAAGAAATGCAGCCTTAATTTATCACGTCTGCCATTGTTCTTCGTCTTCTCTGTGTACTGCAGTCACAGATTGCAAATAGCTAAGGGTTTCTGTTCTGCCCCAATGTACATGTGAGAGGACAATGCCCTAGTGTGATGACAGTTTTGAATGGAGGCTCCAACTAAGCAGGGGCTGGCTCAGTGAATGGCTGGCTCCAATACGAGGCTACATCTCAGAGCTATTTCAAGCCTCCGTTGTCATCCCAGGGTCCAGGACGGGGATTAACCTTTATCTTGTCTTCAGAGCCAATGGCTTGCCCACCAACACACCAGCTCAGCATCATTCACTCTTTCATTCGGCATTCTACATTTCCTAAGCACCTACTATGTGCATCGCACTAGAGGAGACACAAAGATAATAACTAAGGCCTCCAAAACAGAGCTTTCAGATCTCCCCACTAGTTGCTGGGGGGAGGGACCCCCAATGGTGTGCCAGGAGAGTAGGGAGTGGAGATAAAGCAGCAGGCACAAGAGTGGACAGCAGGTGGCGGTAGAGTGACTGTACCCTGAAAGGACAGCACCTGTGCTGACCACCTCCTTGACTGCCTAGCTTGGCCTGGCTGACTCTGGTAAGCTTCATTGGATCTGGGTTTTCTAAAAAAACGTCTTCCTTCAGCTAAACGTTCAAGGCAGTATTTCATGAATGATTCTACACAACTGCAACAGACCCAGAGAAGATCCCAAATCCTCCCTTAGCCTAGCCGGTGCTGATGCCGATGCCAATGGGATAAGAGAATGAGAGTACTTTTAAGTAAAGGGCTGTAGCGCATGGCCAGCGTGCTAACTGGTAGCCTACCTCTCTTCATTTACCCTTAAAGCGGAAAAAAAAAGGTTGTCCATTCCTAGTTTAGTAAATAAAGCCCTGAAAGTCAGGACACCTGATTTTATCCTGACTTACTGTGTGATGTTGGGTAATTCGCTTGGCTGCTAACTGTCTCACTTCCTCAAAAGGTGTTGGGAGGATTCACAGCAACTGGACTCCATTCCCCCAAGCTCAGGAGAGCCCTATATTCCTCTCATGTGGAGTAAAAAGAATCTCCTTTGACCCTTTTTCAAAAAATCTTTTACGTGAAGTGAGGACATTCCAACTGTCAGCAGAGTGGCTAAATGCCTTTGCTATTGGAAGAGGAAGAGGAACTGCAGTTAACCTCAAGGCGAGAGCCATTCTGCTCCCTCAGGAGTAATGCAGCATCTAGCCACGGAGGCAGCTGATCCCATGTCCTATGAGACATTGTTAGATGGGTAACCCATAGAACTAGTCCTTTGGCCTGTCTTTGTGGGACAGACCCTCCAAAGAGAAAGTGAACTAGCCCCATACTTTCATAGGAAGAAGTGAATAGGTGGGTGTTGGTGCTTATGTGGTATTATCTGTGGCTTGCTAAAGCCCTAATCTCCCCCAAATATTGCACCTCCTCCCTACCCCACTCCACTCAGGTCCAGTATACCTGCTTTAGATTTCCAAATTAGAGTGATTCCTTTAGGGTAAGGGACTATTTCCCGAAGACTGCTATAATAATACACATATTATTAAGCAGTTTGGTAACACAGTGGATGGAGCCTTGGGCTCAGATTCAGGAAGACCTGAATTCAAATCTAGTCTCAGACACTTCATAGTTGTGTAACTTTGGGCAGATCGCTTAATTTCTACTTCAGTTTCCTCAATTATAAAATGGGGAAAATAATAGCACCCACCTCTCAGGGTTGTTGTGAGGATCAAATGAGATAATATTTGGGAAGGGCTTAGCACAGTGTTTGGCATATAGCAGCTACTATATAAATGTTAATTATCATTGTTATTATCATCTAGTGCAGTGATTCCCAAAGTGGGCGCCACCACCCCCTGTTGGGTGCTACAGTAATGAGGAGTGATGCCCACAGGTGCATTTGGGAGTGGTGAATAACTGTAAGGGAGCGGTGATAGTATGTGACAGGGGGCGCTAAGTAATATTTTTTCTGGAAAGGGGGTGGTAGGCCAAAAAAGTTTGGGAACCACTGCTCTAGTGCAACCTCTTCATTTTACAGATGAGGAAACTGGGTACTAGTAAGGTTGAGTGACTTGTCCAAGATCACAAAGGCAGCGACAGAGGAGCTAACTGACTCTTACCAGGAGGCATATCCTTGACAGAATGCCCTAGGAAGGCTAGGTAACCTAGGAAGGGTATCAGCAGCTTGTGACTCCATAGTAAAGGATACAGAGAGGTTACATGCTTAATAACAGATAAACTGACTCGGGGTAGAGGGTGCTGCAAGCCTGGAATGTAAGGTCACTGGAAGGAACAAATGGAACGAAGGAAAGCATTCAGTAAAAGATGAAGGCCTACCTTTCCCGTTTCCTAATGTTATTTACCATGTATGGCCCAGGATGTTGGACTTTAGAAATACCACCTGCCACATCTCCTCTTAATCTGGTCATCTGGCAGTGCTCGGAGGTCATGATCCCAGAAGACAGTGAGGAAACAAAAAGGTCCTAAGTTTTTTTTTCATATGCCTTGGTGTTAACTCATCTCCATTCCTTGGATGAAGATAATAGTAGCTCACTGCTATTATCTGTAGTAAACATTAAGAAAAACCCTGAAATATAGGCTAAATATTATCATTATAATATCCTTAAAAATTAATCTTAGATTATCTTGAACTGTTTAGGATTACATTGATTCAGGCCATCCCTCATGCCCTCCTCATCTACACCAATCATAATCCTTCCCTTCCCTTAAAGCTAGGCTCAGGTATGGCTTCCTCTAATTTGAATCAATTTGGTCATCATTTAGCAGACTTCTACTTTGTATAAAATGTTATTTGAGGACAAAGACAAGAATGGTTACAAAGTCAAATATGAAACAAGCCCTGCCCTCCATTAAATATTCCTTGATTGCACTAGCAGAAAATAAATCAAATTTTCCCAGATCATAACAGAATCATCCAGAGTTCGAAAGCCATCTTATCCGACCCCTATCTGAAAAAGAATTCTTTCAACAATTCCCTCCTCCCATTCCTCCCCCACAAGAGGTTAACTATCCTTTGGTTGAAGACTCCCTGCTATGGGAAGGCAACTAGATTATATAGTGGATAGACTGCTGAACCTGGAATCAGAAAGACCTGAGTTCAAATCCAGCCCCAGACACTTGGTAGCTGTGTGATCCTGGGCAAGTCACTTAACTTTGCCCGTGTTTCCTCATCTGAAAAAAAAAATAAATAAAAAATGAGCTAGAGAAGGAAATGGCAAACCTCTACAGTATTTTTGCCAAGCAAACCTCAAATGGAGTCACAAATAATCTGACATAACAGATAATGACCAAGGAAAATAAATAATGGGAGATAACCCATAGACTTCTAAGGCAGTCCATTTTTTCTACCTTTAGATAGATATTTCTGTAAAGGAGTTTTCTTTAAAGCATTCCTGCTCAACTCCATTCCAATTTTCACCCATTGCCCCCAATCCAAACCCAGACAAAACAAATTTAATCTTGCACATGACTGTTCTTCAAATTTGTGATACAAGCTGTCACGTCCCTCTGATTTTTCTCTTTTTGCAGCTTAAACATCACCAATTATTTTAGCTGGTTCATCTATGGAATGCTCTTGGACACCTTTTCTAAAAAGATGCAGAACTGAACTCAAGACTCCAGGCAGGGGCTAACCATGGCAGAGTAGAGTAATTCCTGTCACCTCCATTGTTCTGACTGCTGTGCTTCTAAAGGCGGCCTAAGATCATAGTTACTATTTTTGTTGCCACTATCACATAAAATCCCCAAATCTTTTTTGGATAAATCTAGCTAGTCTCACTTACTCCTTGTTCCTCCCTTAGCCCTTTAACACTCTACCTTGTCTTTTATTTATTTGTGTTCATAGCAAATCCCCTTAGTAAATGGTAGGCCTCTTTTTGTTTTTCAGCCCAGTCTCTACAGGGCCTTGCATGGTGTAGATACTTAATGTTTACTTGTTTTTTTCAGTCATGTCTGACTCTTTATGACCCCATTTGAGATTTTCTTGACAAAGATATGGAAATGATTTGCCATTTCCTTCTCCTGCTAATTTGACAGATGAGGAAACTGAGGCAAAAAGGGGAAGTGGTTTGCTCAGGGTCATATTTTTGAACACAGGAAGAAGAGTCTTCTTGACACCAGATCTGGTACTATCCACTGCACCACCTAGCAGCCTAGAGATTTAATAAACATTTATAAAAATCAATTTGAATCCAAAAGTGTTTAATAAGCATCTATGATGTGCCTCACAGTGTGTGAAGATGTGAAGACTACCTATACATGTTCCAGAAAATTCATCCGTTTTAGTCAGCTGGGGCAGTCCTTTGGATGCTCTGATTAAATGTTGAATGAATGAATGAATGAATGAATGAATGAACCAATCTGGCATGTCCTATATAGCCTCAGGAAGATGAGCAGTTAGTATAGGAGTATTTCTCATCTGTCCCATTTAGGTTTCTTCTCCAGACTTCAAAATCTAGGCTCCTGGGGCTGTTTGTGGGTCACCCAAATATATCTTGTGCTCCTGGCATTCTCTCTGCTGTTGGATCCACAATCCAACCCGTACTTCAGAGAAACTGAGGCGGACCAATGGGAGGGCTATGGTAAGTGAATGGTTTTAAGTATTTTAAGTAGTTTCATGACTGATTAGTTTGGAAACTTATTATATGAGTAGTGAGATAACATTTTTTTTAAACCCTTAACTTCCATCCTAGAATCAAAACAATGTATTGGTTCCAGAAGAGTGGTAAGAGCTAGGCAATGAGGGTTAAGTGACTTGTCCAGGGTCACACAGCTAGGAAGCAACTGAGGTCAGATTTGAACTCCTATCTCAAGACCTGGCTCTCAATCCACTGAACTATCTAGCTGCTCCAGGATAATATTTTTTTTTTGTTGTTGTTAAAAGAAGCACCAGCTATCACTATATAGCTAGATGGCACTGTGGATGGAGTACTGGATGTGCAGTTGAGATCTTAGTTGAAATCCTGCCTTAGTCACTCACTAGCTATGTGACCGTGGGCAAGTAATTTCTCTCTATGCCTCAGTTTCCTTATCTGTAAACATGGAAATAATAAGAGCATCCATCTCCCAGGGTCATTGTGAGGACTAGATAAGTTAAAATGTGTAAAGCATTTTGCCAACCTTAAATCAGCATAAAGGCAGTTTCCTTTGTAGCCAGTCCTCAGAAGTTCCTTCCAAGGAATATCTCAAGGATACCATTTCATATTCTTTTTATTCTATAAGATATCCTCTTGTTGTCTTGAGTTTTGTTCTATTTTCTGGCAGAATTTTAGGTAGGAAAAGGTAGTCTGCAGAAGATCAAATAGAAAGGCTTGACAGAATTCTATGATTCTATGGCATGTGGGGTCATGAATACCAAATACCAATTTAGTGGAAGTAGTTCTTTGACCTTAGATTTAGGACCACATGAGTTTGAGTCCCATCTCTGAAACTTACTCATTGATCCATTCCAGGCAAGAAACTCTTATCTCTCTGAACCATAGAGTTCTTTAAACTGTGAGTTCCTTGAGAGCAGGGACTATTTTTTACCTTTCTTTGTATCCCCAGTACAGTACCTGGTACCAGTAAGTGCTTAATAATTGCTTGATGCCTGACTCAGTTTATTCATACGTATCAGTCCAGAAAGCCCCCACAAATCTCTTCATTTATGCAAAATTGTGAAAATATGCTGTGCAGTTTAAAATGATCAATGTAAGTCATTAATAGCTTATTACCTCCCGAAGACTTTTTGTTCCATAGGACATGTCCATGTTGTTTGGGGTTTTGTGACTATTCTCCACTGAATTTTAAGCTATTAATTCAATTATAATTTATATATATATATAATATGTATAAAGTGTAATAAAATTAGTATAAAATTAAATAAATAATTTGAAACTGAATTTTAAGCTATTAATAACTTATAACTGTACTAAAACTTTTGGGACACCTTGAACTTCTGGCACTACTTACCTCAAGGGGAAAATGCTTTCTAATCCTTAAAGCCTTATACAAATATGAATTAAAACAGGAACACTGTGCAGTACATAGGTCACTGGACCTAGAGCCAGGAGAGAATGGAGTTTTAATCTGGTCTCAGACATTTACTAGCTATGGGACCCTGGGTAGGTCACTTAACCTCTGCTTCAGATTCCTCAAAATTAAAAATTAAAAAAACAAAAAACTCCCAGAGTCATTCTAAGGACCAAATGAGATTATATTTGTTAAGTGAGTGCTTTGCAAATAAATACTAGTGATATTGATGATTTCTTGCCTGTGACAGAATAAGCAAGGATTTTATTGTCCCTTAGTGTCAGTTAATTTGAGGGTGAATAGATGCCATCTATATGTGCATCTACATACCTATGGTGCTGTGGGAATTAAATGAGATAATTTTTATAAAGCCCTTAGAAAGTTCCAGGAACACAGAAGGTGTTCAAGAAATGATTATTTCCTTCCTTCTCACTACAAATGCTGACATGCAATCTGCTCTTGCCACAATATTTTAGGCTGTATACCACATACAAAGTTCAATTTATCAGAAATAGAAAAATCCTAGTATTTTTTTCCTTATAGGAAAATGAGTCAACTCTTGGGTTTTTGTTTTTACCCCAGAATGTCAGAAATGGAAGGAACCCCAGTGATAGTTTAATCCAATCCCCGTTTATTTAATTTCAGAGAAAAAAAAAACACCTTGTAAAATAGCTCCTGCAAGACCAATTTTGTCAGAAAACCAAAGATATACAATAATGGCATTTCTGAAAGTTAGAATATTTTATTAGAATAAACCCCACCCCATCACACAAAAAGATGACCATTCTTTCCCAATCTTGGCAAAGAAAAATGTCTATGAATAGCACACTCACATTTCACAGAGGGGGCTATATTTACTTAAAACATCAAAAGAGAAAATGAGCACCAAAAACAAACAAACCAAAAGACCCACACAAAATCCGGTCCTCAGTGGGACCCAATGAATTAAACCTTTCCAACCAGATTTCACTGTTTTATCACTTGTGCATTAACATAAATTATTAAAGTACTTTGGACTAAAGAGATGGAACCACCAGAATTCAGACAAACTGTCATTTATACAGTGAACCATCCTAGACTGTGTGTCACTCCGTATTATCCATTATCACATATACCAGTAAAAACTCTGAGAAGGGACTGCCCCTTCACTTAGTTTCAAACAGAACATTTTAGAAACAAATACCAGTCCTGCAATATACAAACACAATTTTAGGAACGAACAAAATACCTTTATAATCCCAACAATAATAAATAGGGTTGTTTATTCTTAGGCAACCTTTTGACGATATTCAGGAGGAGCAACTTTGTACTCACTGGCATTAAAAAAAGCAGAAGGATTCTTTGCTAAGTATTTTAAGAAATCGTGCAGATAGTTGAACAACAAAGCCAGACTCTTCTCATCAAAAGAAGAATGGGCCAGCACTTCTCCAATGGGAACAAATAGTCTCAGCAGGTGGGGAGCTCCGTACAGCTGAGACATGGGGACATCAGGATGGTTAGCGAGGATCTCAGCATACTGGGGTCTTTCGAACTCGTAGAGGAGCTGGGTGCCCAACAGGGCGTTGAAGTGGGCTCTGATTCCCCCCACCAAGTCCTCTGCAGCGTACACTGTGTTATCCTGCTCTCCACGTGCTTTCTGGTAGGCGACATACTCCTCCAGGATTGAGTCCACGTTCTTTCTGGCAGGAAGGGAAAACAGCAACTTTTGTTTGGTGACCAGGTCCCAGTCCTCCACCAGCAGTGGCTTCAGCCTCTCGGGGATCTGGACTTTGGCCTCTGAGCGGGCGGCGGAAGTCCCTTCGGCCCTGGCAGAGGAATGGCCTCGGGTCCTTCTTCTCTGGAGCGGTTGGCCGCCCCCCCTGGCCATGCTGGTACTGGTGCTGGTGCTGGTGCTGGTGCTGGCGCTGGCGCCGCCGCCGCTGCCCCCTTCTCTCGGGCCACTTTTCTGTTTGCACTTTCTGGTTTGGCGGCCGGGGGCCTCTGCTTTGGCCATGGCCGTGGCCATGGCTGAGGAGGTGGAGGGCGTGATGCGAATGTTCTGGAAGAGCGTCTCCACGTTCTGCTGCTGCTGCTGCAGGGAGGCAGCGGCGGCGGCCGCGGCGCTGCCCTTGCGGCCCTGGGGAGCCCCTCGAGCCCGCTGCTCCTGGTTGGCCCTCTGAAGCTCGCGCTGTTTCTGCAGGTTGGCCTCAGAGTACTTGAGGACTCGGCTTTCCGGAACCCACTCGTCCCAGTTTTTGTTCCAGCCGCTGTAGTGGATCAGGTAGCGCACCTGTTTGTCCTCCGTGGCCACCTTCAAGCACTTGGCCTCGTAGAGAAGTGGCCCATGGAAGCACAACACACGCTCACCCTCCTGGAACTCGGGCTTCGGGGGCTGCTTGGGCGCCATAGCGGGGCCTCGGTGGTCTCACGCCTCCCACCACTCGCAGGGGCAGGCAGGGGCCCTCGGGGCTTCAGCTGATGTCACAGTCCTAGGGAGTAAGAAGTTATTACTCCTGTTTTCCTACAAGAATCTTAGAAAACTCTGCTCAATAATTTTTTTTTCCCCATCTACTCAGTTCTGTTCTGCCTGTTGTTTAAAAAAAAGGGGGAGGGGGATAAACATGACCAAGCCATGCCCCAAGAAGATCATAAGCTGCAAAGGGCCTTAGAGATCATCTAATCTGTTTTACAGATGAGGAAACTGAGGCCCAGTCTCTATGGCGTTAGGTAGTAAATAACAGAGCTGAGATTTGAACCTACCATCTCTGCCTCCAAATCCAATATTCTTTCTGCTTTACTATGCTGACTTCTGGACAAGAAACAACCAGTGTTTCATTGTTTATTAAGAAAACTTTTAATTATGTCATTGTAATTTTTTCCCTCTGTTTTTCAGATATTTCATTTTTTGACCCTGAGCAGTAACAATTTGGCACAATTTTTTTTTTCAAAGTCAGCAATCTGTGCTCTAGGGATTTGGGCTTTTTACCAATGGGAGTTGTTGACTGGCACTTATGTAGCAACTTTTAAAGACCTTGTTTCAATTTCAAATCTACATGATACAAAACTTTAAAAAATAAACTGAAAGATAATTGCAATGTATGTGAGAAAAGAGAACAGGAGAAGAAATTCCCACATCCAAGAAATCCACATCTGATCACAGAGTCAGCTAAATATCAAAGTTACATAAATTCTGCCTTCACTATTCAAGGAAGTGTCTTTTTCCTGCAAAGACCTTCACCTGAGAAGCCCTAATCTGAAAGAGTTGGATTCTTGTCCAGGCTCTGCTACTAATGAGCTACATGACCTTGGACAAAGCATTTCTAGGAACTCAGTTTCTTTACTTGTGGAATAAGAGATTGGACTAGTTGACCTTTCAGGGTGCTTCCAGATCTAATTGACTATGAGTGTAACCATCGGGCTTTTACTTCTATTTCAATGAAATTCAACAAACATTTAACCGATGTCTGCTATAAGTAAGGCACTTGGGATAGAGATTTTTTTTTTAAATGATAGTTCCTGCCCTCCAGAATCCTACTGCTGAAGAGAAAAGAAAATAACATATTCACAGATGCTAGAAGACCATGAAAGGGGCAAAGAGGGAATCCAGAGTAAGTGCTTTAGGAAAATTTAGGGGGAAACATCACTTTCAGCTGATGGGACCCAACAAGGTTTCTTGAAGTAGGAGTCCCCTTTGCTGAGCCTAGAAGGAAGAGAAAAAATGTAATAGGGGAAGGTGAGAAGAGAGTACATTCTGAATGTAATGGGATGGTTCAAATGCCAGTGAAGTTAAGTCAACAGACATTTACCAAACACTTAACCATGTATGCTTCAGGTACTATACTAAGAGCTGGGGATAGCAAGAAAGACAAAAATAGTCCTTGCCCTCGAGGAGCTCATATCTAATGGGGAAGACATCATGGAAACAACTAAATACACATAAGATGTAGACAGGATAAAACTGGAGGTAACTCAAGAGGGATGGCATTAACATTAAGAGGGAGCAGAAAAGATTTCTTGCAGGAAGTAGGATTTTAGCTGAGACTTGAAGAAAGTCAGGGAAGCCAAGAGGTAGAGATGAGGAGACTGTACATTCTAGGAATGGGTCAGTAAAAAATGTACACAGTTCAGGGATGGAGCATTTTATGCAAGGAACAGTAAAGGGGCCAGGGTCACTAGATCATGATTTAAATTGAGGGAGGGAGGAAAGAAGGAAATATAGGAGGAAGGGAGGGCAGAAGGAAGGAACTATGGGAAGAAGGGAGAAAGAAAGGGAAGGAGAGAAGGATGAAGGAAACAAGTATTTGTTAAGCACCTACAGTATGCCAGGTCAATACCTGACTAAGCACTTCACAATTATTATCTCATTTGATCCTCACAACAACCCTTGGAGGTGAGTGCTCCTGTTATCCCCATTTTAACAGATGAAACTGAGACAGAGAGAGGTGAAGTGACTCCCCCAACCTTACATAGTAGTAAGTATCTGATGCCAACTTTGAACTGAGAAGAGTGGAAAAAATAGGAAGGGACCAAGTTGTAAAGGACACTTAAGAGCCAAAGATTTTATGTTTGATCCTAGAAGCAATAGGAAACTACCCCAGTTTATTGAAGGGGACAGGGGATAATGTGGTCAGATCTACACTTTAGGAAGATTATGTTGATGGTCGAGTGGACAATAGACTGGAGTGAGAAGAAACTTGAGAAGTGAGAACAAATAAATAGGATATTGCAGTGGTCCAGATATGAGATGATGAGGGCCAGCACCAGGTTGGGAAAATGGGCAAGAAATCAAATGGAATGGCTGATAATCAAATAGCATAGAAGCTGGATGAGGTAGGGTTGGAAAGATAAGCTAGCATGACCATGGAAAATGGTAGGCATCTTCTATTTTATGCTATAGGCATAAAGAAGAGTTCTGTTTTTGAGCAAAAAAAAAAGTGAAATGGTTAGAATTATTTTATTCCCAGGCTGGCCAGTTCTGTTGCTTTCCCACATATAGGGTTTCTTGCTTGGCTCCAAGAATAACCTTTCAGTTTTAAGTGGAAATTGTCTTCTCCCCAGTCTCCCAAAACCTGATCCAAAGATCCTTTCGCATTCTGCCTAGAACCTCTGTATTAAAACTCCCCTCCCTAGACTTTTTAATCTTCTCAGAGAAATTCAACTAAGGTAAAGGAAAACCTGCTGAGCTTCCCTGGCTTGTACTCTCTATCTCTTCCAACTTGGATTCATTCTTGTACTTCTCTCCAACTTATACTTTCTGATCTCTGAACACCTCACTTTTGTAGCCATTCCTGACTCTATGTCTGGACACCAACTCTCTTTATATGTTAAAACTCAGAAATTAGGGGTAAAGGTCAAGAAGAAATGGGATGTCTAAGTGAATGGGTGTGTTTGTATTGGAGTATGACATGGTTTAGATATTCTTCAAGCTCTCCTTCACCTCTAAAATCTTATGGCCTATGACCATAACAAGGAGACCTGGATGTCAATTACAGAGTTGGAATTAGGCTGGATAGACTCAAAAGGAGCCAAGTGGTTCAGTGGATAAATAGCTGGATTTGGGAATTGGGAAGACCTGGGATTGAATCCTTCCTTAGACATGTTATAGAACCTTTAACAAGTCACTTAATCTCTTTCAACCTCTGTTTCCTCATCTGTAAAGTGGGGAGGTCATAATAGCATCTCCCTCACAAGGTTGTGAAGATCAAAAAGATGGCATATGAATAATGCTCTGCAAACAGTATAGAACTATATGTTCACCATTATTATCAACAATAATCAGAAAAACCGCCAAATAATGAGAGCTCTAACCATATAATGGGTTGCCTTAGGAGATAGTGGCCCCGACCCATAACTGAGGATTTTATTGTAGTTGGGTTAACCATCTGTCAGGACATTATAAATGGGACTGTCACTCTGAGTAGAAGTTGAGCCAGATCACATCTGAGTTCACACCTAAAATGAGGATTATAGGATTTTATGAGAAAGGAAATGAGAGAGGGAGCATTTAATTATTCAAATTGTCATGGGTCTATCTCTAAAATAAAAAACAAAAACTTTGGGTTAAAAAATTAATCCAGGTCCTTTTGGGGGGTGCTGTCTTAACAATCAAATTGAGTTGGCTGCAATGCTATTCTGACTGAATGGGCAAAAATTGTTCATTAAAATAGCTGAAGAAGTGGTAGTAAAAGGAGTTCATCATTACTATTACTATCCTATAGTCAGTCAGCAAGCATTTATTAAAATCTTACTATGTGCCAGGTACTACTCTAAGTCCTAGTAATACAAATCCCTAAGCAAAAAGAAAAAGAAGAAGATAAAAAGCAAAAGTCCCTACCTTCAAGAAGCCTAAATTCTAATAGAAGAAAACAGAGAGCTAAAAAGGGTGGGGAGGAGAAAAAGTAAAGTGGCTGGAACATAGAAGAGAAATGGGGAGAATTAGGCATCAAGCCAGCAAGGAGTGAGCATGGAGCTGGCCTGGAGACTTCCTCAAAATGGAAGTTCAAGGAAGAATTCACCAATTAGAGGATGGAGCAAAGGGCTCTCCCAGGGGGAGAAGGCTTCTGGTATATGGAGAAGTACAGAGAATCAGTAGAGCCAGGAACAGGAATGAGTGTAGGCATTCTCTTTAAATTCAAAAATTCTAATTTGTCACTTCAGTTATAAGCATACTTTTGTTTAATAGTTTCCTAGAGCACATATTTCTGGTCATATCTATAAAATGAGACAGCTAGGCAGATAGAGCACTGGGCCCAGAGTCAGGAAGACTTGAGTTCAAATTAAACCTCAGACACTTACTAATAACCATGTGGCTCAGGACAAATCACTTAACCTGTTTGCCTTAATCCACCAGAGAAGAAAATGGCAAACCATTCCAGTATCTTTGCCAAGAAAACCCAGGGGAGGGGCAGTTAGATGGCTCAAGGGATAGAGCCTGGAGTCAGGAGAACCTGAATTCAAATATGGTCTCAGACACTTCCTAACTGTGTGATCCTGTGGGCAAATTATTTAACCCCATTCACCTAGCCTTTGCTCTTCTGTCTTAGAGTTATTACTAAGAAAGCAATGGAAGGAAGGAAAGAAGGAAGGAAGGAAGGAAGGAAGGAAGGAAGGAAGGAAGGAAGGAAGGATAGATCCCAAGAACGGTATTGGCATGCTATGGTCCAGAGGGTCACAAAGAGCTGGATATGACTGAACGATAACAATCTATTAAATAAACATTGTTGACAAAGGATATAGCCCTCCGTCATGTTCCATAAGAACTCTTTTCTTATGCTGTCACTAGACTGAACAAGGATGAATATGGAAATTATCTTTTACTTCCTTGGACTAAAAGATTTTACATGGTGTTATGTTAATTTTTTGCCTTGGACAAGTCACATATGAAATTGCCAGGGACCTAGACTTCTGAAATGAACACATCCTCAGGATAAAGGTCTAATCCTTAATATGCAACTTTAGACATTGAGTAGAAAACTGTTTTTTGTTCAGTCAGCCTGTCATTGACCAGTCTGTCCAAAATCTTCTATTTCCATTGTCCCAGGTAGAAAACTGGTACCTTAGGAAACACAGATAATGTTGGGCATCCTCTTAAGTAAAGAGACATTTCATCATGTCACAGAAAAACTTAGAAGGAAAAGGACCAAAAATGTTCAAGGACCCTCATGTTCACATTGACTAATTTCTTTCAGAACTATCTTCAAAGCTTTCCTTTATAATTATAGTATATGTCCCTCTCCCCCTACTGAATAATGTTATTCAGGCTAGCTAACACCACTGATTTACCACTTCTGAAGACTGGACTTAAAAGACTATAGTTAATTATTGCCCTTGTAGTGTGGGATTGGCACCTGGATCTTCCCAAAGTCTGGGCTTGCACCCAGTCTCCTCCCCCATTTCTGCAGTCCTGGGGGCCAGTGCTTCCTTTCACCATCTGCTACTCTCATCGTTCAATGCTTTTTTTAGTTACCAGAAACCAAAATCTCATAAATGTGTTTTGTTGTGTTTTTTTTTTCAGTATAGTTTCCCCCTTCACCATTGAGTCAACAAAAACTAGGACATTTTTCTCAAATTTTCCATTTTTGACTAAGTATAAAGGTAAATTGCTTTGAAAAACCACAACTCACATTCGGTTTTCTTTCCACAGAATTATGAGCAAATGAATTCTGTGAAGAATGCTGGCATTTAGGCCACAACTTTAATTAGAGTTCTCATGACCTCATACTATGTAATTTGCAGAAGTTGAGGTTTTCGATGCTTAGCTATGAATACCTTGGGGTAAAAAAAAAATGTCTAGGAATCATTTCCAGAACCAACTTGTTCCTGTTGATCTTTTACTTGTCCATCACTATTTACTCTTAGGTCAAAGGAAGTCCAAACGCTATCAGATAGATTTTGTTTTGTTTGGGTCTTTTGTTTTTTTAAGATGAAGGCAAAAAGCAATCACCTGTTTAACTGCTATGAGGAAAAACCCCTTAATCTCCCTTCTTCCCCTGGTGTACTTTGGCAGAGAGTTCTTAACCTCTGGATTAGTCCTGGCTCCAATGTGCCCATCGGTAACATGTCACATCTTTGTTTCTTTTGGGTCCTTGCATTTTGGAGCCTTGTAGACAAAATGTTAGTCTTTGAATGAATCTGCAGCTTGATTATGTGAGGAGTTAAGTATTAGTAACCAAGGAGGTTTATAGGACACTTAATGCATGTATTAGCTTGTATTATGGCAATGAGGGTTCACAGTTCATTGAGGGCCAAACTAGGAGTCAGGAAGACAGAAAAATCTGATCTCAGAGACTTAATAGCTTTGTGACTTTGGACAAGTCTTTAAACTTCATGTCTCAGTGTCCTCATCTATAAAATGGAGATAATAACATGGAATTGTCATGAGGATCCGATGAGATAATAAATGTAAAGTATTTTGCAAATCATAAAGTGCCATATAAATGTTAGCTATGAGTATTACTAACTGTTCATATTTATGTAAATGTCTGATCTCGGGCAAGCCATTTGACCCTCAGTTTCTTCAACTGTAAACTGAGGGTAAAAATAGAACCTACCTCCTAGGTTTGTTTGAGGATCAAATAAGATAAAATGTATAAAATGCATAGCATGTGGTAGGTGCTATTGAAATGTTAGCCCATTATTTTTATGTGCCACTTAATAATGTACTTTGCTCAATACCATTTTGTGAAGTAGGTAGTATAAACACCATTAACCTAATTTTGTTTAAAAAAAAAAATAAAGGAAACTGGCTCATATAGTTAAAGTGATTTGCCCAAGATCACATAGCTGGCAAGTCAAGATTTAACTTGAATCTCCTAATTCCCCATTAAGAACAGCAACTCCTAAAAAATTCTGAAAAAAAATACAAATTATATGACTCTTCCCTCAGAATTCCTCACATTTGAAAGGGAGAAGAGAAAAGTTATCTACAAATGTGCATGGAATTCAACAGAAGTGTACAAGAATCTGTTGGAGAGAGTAGCTTCATAAAATAAGAATGCAAAGTTGATAGTCTAGATTATGGCATTGCAATTGTGTGGACAACCCATAAAGGTAAACCCAGCTGGATTCAGAATTAAATGGGAGAAAGAAAATGGGCTGGATTGCTTATGGGAAATTGCATAGTAGCTTCAATGATTCCAAATTGCTTCTTGACACAAAAATTCATTTTTTGCGTGGATATTCTTCCAATGATGCTACATGTGAGAATAATGGAACACTGTGATCTCTGTAAAATCAAAATTGCAGCTGGTCCACAGATGAATGGAAAGATACATAGTGGGGGTAAAGAGGTTGTCTAATATTACTAACAAAGGCTTGCATTAAAGAAGGAGCAAAAAAAAAAAAAGCATCATTAATGATAGGAAAAGGAACTGGGTCCAGTTAGGTAACAAAAGGGAGGAATAACAGATGGCCAGCCCATATTACACTGGTACCCCTGGAACTATTTTTAAAAACCAGAGAAATGTTTCCAGTATGTTGAGGGAAACTCTCAATGGAAGAATGACTAAAAAACAATTAAAAAATCTGAACAAAAATCGTCAAGAGGAGAATGGGTGGATGGGTTGCAATTTGCTTTGGTAGACAGAGTTATCATATAGATCATTTCACCAATTTAACAAAATAATACCTAAACCACCAGATGAGTTCTCTTATGCATTTATTAAACAAAGAACTTCTTCCAGTGATTGAGTTAAATGATGGTATTTACATGCAGGATAAAAATACCGTGAAAAAATGCCAGTTTATTTAATAATGAGCCTCATAAAAATAAAGTCAAATTTTTAGTTGGAAAAGGTAAGGTAAAGAAAATTGAGAAAAAGTTCATGGAAGGCCCTTAGCTTACTGATATCACTCATGATATAATTGGAGGAAAAGCAACCAAGTGCCCTGGAAAGAATACTAGACTAGGAATTGGGAAACCAGGGTTTAAGTCCAATTCTATCACTAATCTATGAAATTATTTGAATATTTGTGAGCCACTTGTACATATGAACTAAATGATCCATTTACTTGACTATAATTCTAAGATCACTTCTCTTCATCTAGCTGGAGCTCCATTTCCTTGCTGAAACCACTAGGATAGAGGGACAAAAGAGGGCAAGAACATTTAGTTCAAGAGTCCCTGCCCTCAGAACTGTACATTAACTTTTTTTTTTTTAACCCTTGTACTTCGGTGTATTGTCTCATAGGTGGAAGATTGGTAAGGGTGGGCAATGGGGGTCAAGTGACTTGCCCAGGGTCACACAGCTGGGAAGTGGCTGAGGCCGGGTTTGAACCTAGGACCTCCTGTCTCTAGGCCTGACTCTCACTCCACTGAGCTACCCAGCTGCCCTCACATTAACTTTTTAAAATTTAGAATAGTTTTTCAATTTAATTGGTTTCTTAAAAATTTATATTTTATGCTGACAATTCTGAAAGGGACATCCCTAGATTTCACTGTACTGCCTACAGGTTTCATGGCATAAAAAAGATTAAAAACCCCGAAATTAGATTATTATATAATTGTTGTGAGAATCTACATATGGCCACTGAATTTATTGGGGATGGGGAAGGAATATTCAGCCATCGTAAGTAATTTTTCCTTAATTGATTGACTCAAACATAGAGTGATCCAAATCAGCTGTTAATATGGCCAAAAAACCCAGATTGACTTTTTCAGATCTGTTTTCCATCAAATAGACATGGCCTTGGATCTACAATAGTTTCACAAAAGAAAGGGGAGGGGGAGGGTGTAAACTTCCAGCTTGTTGATTTTTTTTTTTCGCCAGTGCATCTGAAAACAAGGCAAAGAAGAAAGCACTTCTTCTGACCCACTTAATTATTTTTTAAAACATTTTGTCCCCAGCTACCCATAACTAATGCTGTAGTTAAAATTGCAAGAGAATTTTCTTTTCTTTAGAAGCTTGTTCTCATCTGTAAGTTATTTGACTGAAACCTGAGGTGCTCAGTTGCAGTACAAAGGTGACTTTGGAGGGGAAAGTTTATGCCAGACTGGTTCAGTTGTTTTTGTGTTATGCAAGCAGAAGGGAAAAAAAATTAACTGTTTACTCCTGAGTTATAAATTTCAGATTTCTCTTAGGGCAAATGGCAAAATGTCCAAGTTTCAAACCTCACTTCTGTGTTAGTATTTAGATGGAATATCATCTGTTTCTATTCAAAACTAAAATGAAGAAGCTGAAGTATATTAAATAATAGCCTTTTGTCCATTTAAGGAAATTATTTGAAGGCCTGACATTTCTTTTAGCAGAAAGAACAGTGAATTATATTTTTTTTCATAAGACCAACTCCTAGATTTATTTATTATTTCAATGGTTCTCTTACATTCAATTTTTTTTTAATTTTAATTTTGAATATTTTCCCATAGTTACATATTTCATGTTCTTTCCCTCTCCCCCAAACCCCCCTATCCCCCCTTAGTCAACGCACAATTCCACTGGGTTTTACATGTATCATTGATCAAGTCTTAATTCCATATTGTTGATAGTTGGACTAGAGTTAAGTGAATTAAATTTTAATTGTGATAGTGGCAAATATTTAAATATTTGAATTTGCATACATCTCTATCTCTGCCATTTGGGTATGTCAGGTAAAGAGATTTCTTTTCTTTTTTACTCCCCTCCTCCCACACGCAAAATTTGTAAACAAATAGATGATGTCAAAAGCATACTAATAGCTGTACATGGTGATGTATGTATGCATGTAAGCCCAGGCTGAGGCTGAAGAATCTCTTGAGCTTAGAGGTTCTGAGCTGAAGTGGGCATAGAGCCCATCAGGTATCTTCACCAAGTCTGGCACCAATATGGTGAGCCTCTGGGAGTAGAGGACTACCAGACAGCCTAGGGAAGGGTGAACTGACTCTAACCTAGTTGGAAATGAAGCTAGTCAAAACTTTTAGGTCAATCAGCAATGGAAATGAAGAAGGGAGGAAGGAAGGAAGGGAGGAAGGAGGGAGAGAAAGAGGGAGAAAAGAAGGAAGGAAAGGAGGGAAGAAGGAAGAATGGAAGGAAGGAAGGAAAGGAAGGGAAAAAGGAAGAAAGGAATAAAGGAAGGGAGGAAGAAAAGGAAGAAGGAAGGAAGAAAGGAATAAAGGAAGGGAGGGAGGGAGGAAGAAAGGGATAAAGGAAGGAAAGGAGGGAGGAAGAAA
>NC_058134.1:121060563-121099998 GCF_016433145.1 Gracilinanus agilis | reverse complement strand
GGAAAGAAGAAGAAAGAGTAAAGGAGGAAAGAAGGGAGGAAGAGAGGGAAAAGAAAGTGATTAAGGGAGAAAAAATGAAGGAAGGAGGGAGGGAAAAAAGAAAAAATGGAATGAGGGAGGGAGGGAAGGAAAAAGAAGAGAAGGAAGGAAAGAGAAAGAGGAAAGGAGGAAAGAAGGAAGGGAGAAAAGAGAAAAGACAGTAAGGGAGGAAAAAAGAAAGGAGGAGAAAAGAAAGGAATCACTCTAATGTATCTTATCATTTAAATTATACATTTATGACCTAACACATTACAAAGATTGCTGTCACCTTCATCTGGTCTATTATATGATAAAGAGATAACACTTGAGATTCTTACTTTTGTTTCCAGCCAAATTGTAAAGCAGATCATATAGTGCTGGTGACGCTAATTAAACTATAGTTTACTTATTAATTTTCAAATTTTTTCTTAGGTTGTAAGTTGAAATTTACTTAACTTCAAGTGTATGTCTGTGTGTGTACATAGACTGAATATACATATAGATATTTCTTCATCTCTATCTCTCCTGACTTCCCTAACTTCCTCCAAGTCTCAGCTAAAACTTCACCTTCCACAAGAAACCTCTCTCAGTCCTCTTTAATCTTAGTGCTTTCCCTCTGAGATCCCCTCTACTTTATTACGTAGATGTATACAAATGTGCTCATATATCTGTGTGCATGTGCATGCACACACAAGCATTGTTTGCACACAGTTGTTGCATAGGATCCTCTTCTTAGACTATGAGCTGTTGGAGGGCAAGGACTTACTTTGTACCCTGGCACTTACCACAGTACTTGGAACATAGTAGGAGCTTGATAAAAGCTTGTTCACCTCACATGCATTGTTCCATCAAAATAAGATTTAATTTGTATGGCATAGTGTGTATATAAAATGCTGTGGAAAATGTAGAGGGCTTCCCCACCCCATCCCTCTGCCATTCCTGTGATTTAATTGATATAGGGAATTTCTACTGCAGAACTTTCTTGTACCTAGTCAGGTCAGCCTCCCTCAGGCAACTTATATAGCTTTACAGAATTGCCTGAGTCACTGATAAGATAAGTGACTTGCCTAGGGTCATTCAGCCAGAACATATCAGATATGGGACTTGAATCCAAGTCTTTCTGATTCTGAGGTCAGCTTTCTTTCCATTGCCTGATTGCTTCTTCAAAGTGCAAATAAAAGTTAACTATTATTATTATTTAAAAAGCAAAGGCTGGATAGTCACTCATTGGGGATGTTTTAAAAGGTAATTTTGTTCTCATACAGATGAACTAGATGGGGCCCTTGTGCCCCATGTTTTAATAATAATAATAGGTAACATTTATTTAATGCTATTTATTATGTGCCAGGTACTGTGCCAAGCATTTTATAAGTATTATCTCATCTGATCCTTACAACAGCCCTGAAAGCTAAGTGCTATTTATTATCCTCATTTTACAAATGAGGAAACTGAGGAGAATAAGGGTTAAGTGACTTGCTCATCATCACAAAGCTGCTAAGTGTCGGAGGCCAGATATGAACTCAGGTCTTCCTGACTTCACATCTGGCACTCTATCCATTGTATCACCTAGCTGTCCCAATTTCTCTAAAAATTAATTCTGTTTTAATACTGTCATTAATTTTTACTCACCAAACTATGATTCACCTTAGTTCAGACCTTCATCACCTCTCACCTAGACTACTGAAACGGTGTCCTAATTGATCTCTCTGATTCATCTCTCCCCACACCAGCCTATCCTCCGCACAGCTGCCAAAGTGGTTTTCCCCTAATCCTCCTCAACAAATTTCAAGTGACTCCAATGGCCTCTACGATAAAATATTAATTTTTCTGCTTAGCTTTTAAAACTCTCTACCATCGAAATCCAACCTATCTTTCCAGCCTCATGGTACATTATTTCCTTTCCCTTATTTTACAATCCAGCCAAATGGGCCTTCTCTCTGTTTCTCATATACAACACTCCATGTTCCATCTCTGGGAACTTGAACTGGCTGCCTTTCATGCCTAGAATCTCCTTCCCCTTCATTTCTGTCTCACAGAATTCCTCTCTTCCTTCAATATTTTGCTCAAATACTACCTTCAGTGAAGCCTTTCCTGACCAACCTATCTGCTAATGTCCTCCCTCCCAATCCATCTTGAATTTAACCACTTTGTATTTATTTGAGTTGATACTTATCTTTAGAGGTTTGGATATGTAACCCTGTCCTCCATTAGACCATAAGCTACGTGGGAGATGGGATTGTTTCATTCTTTATGTTTGTATCTCCAATGTCTAGCACGGTGTCTGATACATAGTAGGCACTTACTGTTTTTCACTGATTCAGGAAATGTCACCCATGGACACCCTCAGTGAAAATAATTATGAACGAAGAAAGTGTTAGGAAGACCAGGGTTTTCTTTTCTTTTTAAAAAACTTATGGAAGGCACATAGATAGTTATGGAGGAGAGCATTCTATTGCAAAGTGTTTGGCAATAGAGAGGTAAGTGGATGGATGCTGCTATACTTAGATGTGCCAATAAATGGACCAAACATCTCTCGACGGATCGGTGTATGACATCACATATTTTCAAAACAAGATGGTTAGGAATTGTGAAGAGTTCAGATTGCTAATTCATTTGCATCTGAAGGAAAATCTTAAGGTCTATTCTCCTAAATTATTTCCACACATAGTTCGAAACCAGAATTTCATTATTAAGTCTTTTTTTTTTCTTTAATGCACACTAAGGATAATACATTAAGCTAATTTACACTAAGGTATCAGTGATTCATCAAATAATCTCCTCTGGTCAGACAAATGGGAGTATAAGAATACTGGGTACTTTTAGGAGGCATAATTTATAAAAGTTATTTATGGGAGAAAGTAAGGGTCGCCAGGAAGGATCTTTGTCTTTTCCATAATATTCTCCAGGTATTCATTCCCTTATGGTAAGAGAATTAATAAAAAAAATAATTTCTGATATCAGTCGACTTCCCCAATATGTCCTGATAACCCCTTCACAAAACAGGAACACGTTGGTTGGGAGCTATCCATTCTCCATGGCGGCATGTAATTATTACAAGGGCATTAGCTGTGTCCCAGAGATGGCAGCCACTGGCGGCTTATACTTATGACCAGGCTTATTTAAGAAACCTGAGGACCTTCTCGTGCTGCCAGCATTTTTAAGAAGCCTGGAAGTAGAAACTTAGCCCCTGGGTGTGGTTTTGAGAGTGATCCAACCAGGGCAGAGGATCTGTTCTGTTGACCTTGGCAGGGTCACTGAAGAGCTGTCCCAGAGAGATTATTTATCCTAGAGAGGAATAGACTTTGGGAAGTTAAATAATCACTTTCAAATATATGCAGAAGTATTATTATTGACTATGGTACCTAATGGCAGCCTAAGAGCCTACTGTGTGCAGATCACTCTTGTAGGGACTTGGGGGAGATATCTTTAAATATATAGGGTCTCTGCTGTTATGGAGCCAAAATTACATAACTCTCAGCCCCCATGGAACTTACATAAATAGCAACATGAGAGATTTAGGTTAGCTATAAGAAAGTACTGCCTGTAGGGAGATTTGTTAAACGCTGAAATGGAGATAACAGTAGAGACTTATTTTTAAAATGTTGAAAAACAAAACACTAGCTCTGTGTTTGGAACAAATGAGGGGAGAGTTTGTCAGAAGGTGGAGGGGTATGACAGCTACTTTAGAGGTCACTTTCAGTCCTATAATTGGATAGCCTCAGCCTCATCACATTCAGCTCTTGAAGTTCGATGAAATGAGTTAGAATTGTGATCTCATTCCTTTTTCTTTTTTTTGAGACTGACTTCAATCCCATCTCTTTTGAGCAAGTGATAAAATTTATGAAATGTTCCTCCTGTTCTTTTTTACAATATCTGCTCCCTCTCCTTAAGGCCATGAGTGGGCAGAGGTAGGTAAGGAAAAGGGAACCATGCCGCCTCACTGGTTTTCCCCAGCCCTGAACTCTGCCTTGTGCTAGAAAACAGATTCTGCATTCTGTCATTTTATCCTTTCTCCCAAGAGCAGGAGTGTTTTGTATTTACAAAGAACTCTTATTTTCACATGATTTATACTAGCTATTATTGTCCTCTTAATAGTATTATTTAATTTTATCCTCCCTTTATACATATTAGCATATATCGGTCACAGGCTTCTTATGTATATAATGTCATTGTCTCATTTCAAATGCCAAAGGGTGGGCTCAGTTTGTAAAGCTAGCCTCTTGAACTAATTTTCAAGTTTAACTGTCTGAATTGGGACAAATTGGGAAAATATGTTTTGCCTCAAGCTCTTCTTCCCTAAATGTTTAAGCTTTTTAAACATTTTACGAGGCATGGAAATGTTGTGGAACTGTTGAATGATCAAAATCCTAAGAACTGATTTTTATTTTTTAGATTTGAATCCCCAAAGCATTTAAGTTTAGTTAAGAAATCAGACTCTGGGAAACTGACAGATTTTAAAACTGGACAAAAATCAGTTGTACTGTAATTTTTTTTGGTGGTCACTTTTCTGTGACTCTAAGATGAAGTTCTTTTTTGGTTTTATCTACCAGGACTTGGAAGACAAATTAATACATTTTTTACCCTTCTTTTCTTTTCGAATGAAGATCATTTCTTAGTTAATTAGTCATCCTGCCACAAATAGGAAATAGTTCCATTATATTAATATATGAAAATAAATCTGTAAGTGAACTGAAAGGTATGACATTTTTGCTTAAAATTTCCTTGGTAATTACAAATAATATTCAAATGAGCTCATGTAGAAAGAAATTAGAGAAGCTGTAGGTTTAGTTAGAAATATAATGATCTGGACCTCAGGAGATCCAACTGCTGACTCAACTTCCATTTGCTTTTACTGCTCCCTCACAGTTGTTGATATCTTTCCTGCTGAGATGACTATATGTACTCTTATATATGCATACAGTTATAAACATATGTATATATACACATATGTATGTGTATATGTCTTTTTATGTACATATATTGGGTATATGCATTTCTGTGGATGTGTATGGGGCAGGTAGATGGTACCGTGGATGGAGTGTCAGGCCTGGAATCAGGAACACTGATCTTTCTGAGTTCAAATCCAGTCTCAGACACTTATTAGTTGTATGTTCCTGGGCAGGTCACTTCTCCCTGTTGGCCTCAGTTTCTCCATCTATAAAATGAGCTGGAGAAGGAAATGGCAAACCACTCTGGTATCTTTGCCAAGAAAACCCCAAATGAGGTCACAAAGAGTTGGACATGACTGAAACTAAGAAGTATATTGTATGTGCATATACTTATATCTCCTATGAACCTTGTTATTTACATGTTTTCTCTTGCTTTAGAATATGAGTTCCTCAAGAACAAGGACTACTTTTGCCTTTTTTTTTGTATCCCCAAGGCTTATCACATGACTGGCACATAATAAGCATACTGCCTGAACAGATTCTAGAACAATCTCTTCATTTCTCTGAATTTCAGTTTATTCATCTAGAAAATGAGAAAGTTGCATGAGATGATCTCCAAAATACAATAATTCTATGAAATAGACTACTAGATGTTTGCTTGACCTTCCAAATTTGTTTTCTCAGCATAAAAAAAAAATGTGTAGATTGTTCCTAACCAAAACAATATTGGTCTAAAACTAATATATTTCGCAGATGGGTCTATCTGGAACCACTTTTCAACATTCAAAATATCACTCAATGGAGACATCTAGAAAAAGTGTATTTTTATTATCTCCAAATATTTGTTTATGCTAAAATGTTTGAAGCAAACTGGCATTCACAATTGAGAAATAGGCATTTTCATCAGGAACAAACATTTTGGCAGTTAAATGCCCCCTAATGAAACATTTTGTTGAGAAATGGGTATTTGATTTGAGAGATGTTTGCCAATGTCATTCGTGGCCTGAATGCTGCCATCACACGATAAAGAAAACTGGAGGAAAAACCCCTGGGAAAAACTCCATGACTATTCTGTGTCTATGGCCAGGGCTCATAGTATAACAGGACTGGCCTCATCAGTCTGATTTTCATGGAATGACTCATGTCAGTAACTATGATAACCAAAAATAATTACCTGATTATGTGTGGCCATGGCCTTTATCTACATCTGTGGAAGGAATGTGGAAAATTCAGCAATTGTTTGAATAACTCAGGCTAAAAACTTTTCCTTCAATATCTAGATAATTGATGTAAAATATCTTTTGGCCTGAATGAAATTCAATTATCCTGTTCCTGATACATGCATTTGGAATCTCAGAACTGTACGTAGATCGCCCTCACCCCCTTATTCCATAATTCTTTGCATTTCAAGTTGTACTTTCTAGTATAGGTGGCTCAGCAGATAGAGCATTGAACTTGCAATCAGAAGAAGTGAGTTCAATTCCTACCTCGAAACTTACTGGCTGTGTGACCCTGGGCAAGTCATTTAACCTCTCTGTTTGCCTTAGTTTCCTCATCTGAAAAGGAAGATAATTATAACTCCCCCATCTCATTATGATAATCAAATGAGATAATGTTTGCAAAGCATTATATAAATATGGTGGTGGAGGTGGTGGTGGTTTTTCAGTTCTTCAGTGGATCTATGATCTTTCTAGTGCTAGGGCTCTCTCCTCTGGTGCAAAACATAGCCCCTTCATGTATGGAATTCCTGTCTGTTTTTCTGCACATCCTAAATAGAGAATGTACACTGAATATACTAGGTCCCTTCCTCTGGTTCTTTTAGTGTATCATGGCTGCCACTGCACCACTCAGACTAGTCACCATTCTTAGTACATGACCAATCATGTCACCTCTTCCTCTTCCAACTATACATGTCCTTTATGACATCTTCTATGCCACTTCTCTTACACAAGTCATCATTGATAAAGCATTGAGGCTATTTGTACCCACTATGCACTTCCTATTGCCCTATGGGTCAACTACAGCTCTGATTCTTCTGAAATCCTGGTGTTGCAACATTCACAGCCATATTACATCATGAATGTTCAGTTTAAAAAAACTAGTCACCTCACCTCTAGATGTTCCAGGTTTGGGAGTTGCCTTCTTTAAATAATTGCCTTTTTCTTTTTATTCCTTCTCCTCCTCTTCCCATTGCTACTTTGATTACTACTGATAATGAAGATGAAAAGATGAAGGAGGAAGAGGAGATGAGGAGGAGAAGGAAGAAGAAGGAAAAAGGTGAAGGAGGAGGAGGAAGAGGAAGAAGAGGAGAAGAAGAAGAAAAGAAAAGGAGGAAGGGGGAGGAGAAAAAGAGGAAGAAGAGGAGAAAAGAAGAGGAGAAGAAAGAAAAGGAATAAGAAGAGGAGGAGGAGGAAGAAGAAGAAGAAGATGATAGCACCTATATCCTAGGTGTTATTGTGACAATCAAATGAGTGATTTCTAAAGTGCTTAGCATAGTGCCTGGTACATGATAGATGCTTAATAAATATTTGGTCCATTCTTCCCCTTCCCTTATGAAACGTTTAAATTTTATAGGATGCTTTATATAGTTTCTCTCATTTGAACCTCATGATAACCTGTAAGGTAAGTCCTTTTGGGGAAGGATTAAAAACTGCTGTGATTTTACCAATATGAGGAATTTTCTCTACCAAGGTACCTGCTATGAAAACATATAGCCTAAAGGGCTCTAAGAGATTAAATATGACTTGCCTAGAGCCACAGAACAGATATGTGTCAGGGACGGAACTTGACCAAGTCTTTCTGATTCTGAAGTCTACCCCCTAAATTACATTGCTTTCCAAGGTAGGCTATATACTAAAGGCACCCAAATAAAACTAAATGAAATTTGATTTTATTAAATGATTAACTCATGTCTTGTCAACTAATTCTTTGTATCTAAATAATGATCATATTTGCAAAGCATTTTATGCTTTACAAAAATGCATTTAGACTTCTGGGGAGAACAGGTCAAATCCAGTTAAAATAATGGAAATATTTGTCTCACAAAACAAGTTGCTTAAGCTGATGGTCCATTTATTTCAAGCACTCTTTGGTTCACTAAAAGAATCAGACATTCTCTTGGAGTTTGCTGTAATGGGATTTGGAGAAGTTGAATTAAGTGTTCCAAGAAATTTTTCCCATGATGCTTACAGGAGGCTCAATCCCATTATAACTGTTGAACAAAACTCTTATCAATTTTCTGTGGCTATAGTCCTATCTAGGAACTCACTTTACTTCATTTCTAGTATTGAACTGAAAAGCTAGAATCTAAGAGCACTATGAGACAGAATGACAAGAAAAATTAAATGTAAAAGTGGATGTTTTGGTTGCTTTTACTTTTTGTGTAATGCTGAATTTTTTAAAGAAAAGTTTAGCTTGAATCTATAGCTTTTATGTAAAAAATTGTGAAAAGAACTTCAAAACTGATGCTAAGATATGGTGGGAGTTAATTTCTGTTCAAAGAAATAGCTCAGTGAAGATTCAATTTAAAAAGTCTAAAGTTTGTTAAGTGAGGCAGGAAGGGTTGATTTAACAGGATCTTAGAAATAAATAAGAAATTTAATCTTGTCATGTTGCCTTTCACACTTAATTTTTTAAACTAAGCCTTAAAATATATGTCCCTGTTTTGATACTCTGTGTTTTCCTTAAAAATTAATAAGCAATCAAAAACTCCTGAAACTCTGGAGTTTCACTACCAAATACCTGTCTTTTAACTAAAAGGAAATGAGAAAGTAAGGAGCTGTCCTAGGTCTGTGAACAGAGGCTTCAGATAAGATTTTAAAATAGCTTTATTATACCTAGTAAAGGAGTTGGAGGAAATTTCAAGGGAAAAGACATAAAATATCACAAATTCTTCCTTTTTAATCCACTTGATTTTTTTTCTCTCATTCCATTTGCATGGTCGACCTCATAATAAGATCATTCATTCATTCATTCAATAAACAAATATTTATTGATCATCTATTCCAGAACAGTGCTAGATACCATGAAGAAGTCAAACAAGTATAATATGTGGTCCTTGATCAATCTGCCTATGTTTCTATACATCCATCCACAGAAATGTTAATATATAGTCCTATCCAACTCTTCATAACCCCTTTTTGGAGTTTTCTTGGCAAAGATAACTAGAGTGGTTTGCCATTTCCTTATCCAGCTCATTTTGCAGAGGCAAAAAGGGTTAAATGCCTGAGGTTGGATTTGAACTTAGTTCTTCCTCACTCCAGGTCCAGAATTCTTATTGACTGGGCCACCTAGCTGCCCTTGTGCATATGTGTGTGTATGCATACTCACATATAGGCACAAATATACATATATGCATGTACTTATATAACACATGTATATATGTGTGTATGTGCTGTGGCAATAAGTGACGGGACAGACAACACAATCAATAAATGCCATGAGCTCAGAAGGGGAAAGCAATGGGCTAAGTTGATCAGAGAAGACTTCATGGAGTACATCCTTGAATCAGACCTTGAGTGAAGGTTAGTATTGACTAGATTAGCATCTATTGAAATAGAATAGGGAGTAGAATTTGAGATGAAAGGGATGACTTAGAGGTGATCACATATATACGATGTTCTAGGAATAGTGATAGACCATGCTGGTTAGAACTGGGCAGGTAAACAAGGAACACTAAGGCTGGAAAGGTATATTAGGTCTAAGGAGTAGTAGAGGACCTTGAAAGCCAATTCTGCCCTGCACATAGTGAAAAATGGAAGGTTTTTGACAAGAGAAGTGACATTGTGAAAGCCGAGCCTGAGGAAGTGTAGCATCTGGTAATGATGTATAAAACAGATTGAAAGGGGGAGACATTGGAGGCTGGAATATCCCCAAAGTATTAAAATAATGAGGATGTAACCATGATGTCCCAAATGAAGTTAAGGAACTGATGCTAGTCATAGAGTCTAGAGCTATGATCAACTGCTACAATTCTCTCATTTTATATCTGGGGAAACTGAGGCTGAGACATTTCTCTACCACCACCAAGGTCACACAAGTAGTAAGTAGCTGACCCAGCCTTTCAGTCCAGCTCTTCTGACTCCAAATACAGTACTCTTTTTCACTGTACCATAATTAATTTCTACGATGTTCAAATCTACCGATCTAAAATGCCTGACAGGACCAGAGGGCATATTTTCTGGAGGCAACAGAAGTTGGTGAGAGTGTAGGTGGAAGCAGAATACTGTAGAATAAATGTAATGCTGGATATTCAAGAGTAGATAAGGATAATGTCCTCCAATGGAAACTGGAAATTGCTGATTGCTCTTAACCTATGGTATTAATTGTTAAACAAATGCCTATATAATATTTTATTCCTGTAGTTAATGTGTTAGATGTAAGAGATGCAAGATCTAAATAAAAATTCCTTGTTACTCTTTGTAAAGTAAGTAAGATGTTATATGGAATTCATTTTAATGAAATTTATTTATTAGATGCATTAGTACAGTGTATATTCTTGAATGTTTAAACAGACAAATTTTGCATGCATAAAAGAAAAGTATTTGCTTATCCTTGCAAACCCTCTACTTCTAGGACAAAAAAAAAGGTAGCTGACTTATTACCTTATTAGCCATCCTGCCCAGAAACTTAGAACTTGAAATGAAGATAAGTATTCTATTCAGGCAAAATTTCAATCATACATTGAACTCACTTACTTAATGACTAGATTTTATATGTGATGAAATTTCTATACTGATTTCAAGATGGAGTATAGAGGCTTTTCTAACAGGAATGGAGTAAGCATGACAATAGGGAGTAGTATGGTGAATTTTTAAATGTTTTTATTGTTATTGATACCTTGTTTTTATATCACCTTCAATTCTGAAAATAGTCCTCCCCTTCCCATACACATCAAGCTATTCCTTGTAACAAAAAAAGAAGAGAAAAACCAGTCCCCCAAACTTACCAACCTATCAACTGAAAATGACAGTAGAATCAATGTTCAATACCCAGAGTACCTCATCTCTTCAAGGGACGGAGGTGCATTTTTTTTCCATTTCTTTTCTGGGTCCTAGCTTAAATATTATAATTACTCAGCTTTCAGTTTCACTTTTTTCATTCTTCTTCTTTCCATGACCATTACTGTGGTCCTTATGTATATTATTTTCTTGACTGCTTACCTCATTCTACATTTGTTCACATTTTCTCATGCCTCTCTGAATTCTTCACAGCGACTGTTTCTTAACAGTGGCAATAATATTCCATTACATTCAGAGACCACGACTTATTTAGCCATTTCCCATCAGTGGGCATCTTCTTTGTTGGCAGTTCTTTGCTACCACAAAAAGTACTGCTGTGAGTATTTTGGTATGTATCTAGGACCTTTCATTCTGGATGACCATATTTTCCAAATCAAAAATCAGGATGCACATTTTGTTTTCTTTTTAAATATATATTTATTTCTTATAAACATTTATTACCTCTCCCTCCCACTTCTCTCATCCCAACTGAACAATAAAAACAAACAAATAAACAAACAAAAAAAAAAACAAAAAACCTCATAACAAAGACACATAGTACAGCAAAGCCAATTTCCACATTGGCCATGTCCACAAATGCATTTCTCATTCTGAGTTTTAAGTCCATTACCTTCCTGGCAGGAGGTAAGTGGTGTGAATCATCTTCAGTCCTCTGGACTCATGGTTTATGATTGCATTAATCAGAGTTCTAAAAGGGCCCACATTTTCATATTTCATAAAACATTTTAACAGCTTATCAGTTGTTGTTTTTTTCCCCACTGGTTTCTCTGGGTCCTTAAGTAACTTCATCTTTTACATTAACAACAGCTAGTTTGGGGTGTCCTCGATTAGCTGAGAAGTAATTCTTGTTGGTTCAAAAAAAAGATATATTTATTGGACTGGAAGGATTTCTTGTGCTTCAAGATTTATTTACAGTTCATGCCATTTGTTTCCTACTGTACCTATTATTGGCTTGCCAGTAACATGCTAAAATAAAGCTGGGACTGAATTTTTAAAAATTTCATTGACCCACATTCAGCCTTCTTTTAGCATGATCTACTCAATATTGTTCTCCATTTGACTACAACCCCAACTAACTAGAACAGTTCGTTGTTGTCTGAAAAAGAAGAATAATTGGAAACACTGTGCTTATTTCTTTCCCTGAAAGTAACAATTCATCCATTTAGTGCTTTTCCGGTGATTTTCAGTTCTGTGCTGGGGGCAGCTTGGTGTCTGATGCTTAGCTAGGATGAGTCCCAAGAAATTCTAGCCTTCTGTTCTGTAGCATGCCCTCCCAATGTAAACTGGCTATATCAATGAGTTCTTCTTTAGAGATGCATGGTAGCTCAGTATCATCATCCTCAGGGAACTGAGTGATGAATTAGAAAATCTTAGGCTAGGAGAGAGAATTTTGCCTTTTGCCATCATTAGGCAAATCCTAATCACTCTTTATCTCATTGTTTTGCACCTATAAAAATTCGTCAAGACCTGCTTGAATAATACTAACCATATTTCTGATACTTACCCTTTGATTACTGGAATAGATGAATAAAGAAAGGAAGAATTGTATTTTTACCCCCATAGCTCAACAGTGAGCTAGCAGGGATGCAATGAAAAGCTTCATGCGAAGATTGACATGGTATATATTGCAGATGAAGGCTATTATCCTCCCCCATTTAACAGAATGATACACTGAGACAGAGAAAAGTTTCCATCACTTAGTATCACAGGCAAGGCTGGGAATGAGCCATGTGAGGCCCAATTCTCCTTCTTGTGTACTGCAGTGACACTAAGCCTCGTGAGGCCCCATTCTCCTGTCTGTGTGCTGCAAATGATAATGTTTTCCCGATAATATTCAGAGTCTGCTTTCTTCAGGAAAAAAAAATCCTGGCTATTTTCATCATAGAATTTCAGAAGCCCTTTATAATCTTGAATTATGAAAGCTATTCATCCTCCTACTTCTCTGTATATTCTCTGGAGAGCAAGTTATTATCAATGATAATCCAATGATAGTCATAAAAGTAATGCAATCATATCCGTCAGTAGAGGCATCGATGGGTTGCTATTGTGCTGATGGGGTACTGAGAAAGAGTAAGCTTTATTACCAAACCCTCTAAAGCAAGGGGAAGAGAGAGGAAGAGCACCTACTATGTGCCGGGTGCTATGCTAAGTAAACACTTGACAAACAACTCATTTGATCCTCATGACAGCCCTGGGAGGTAGGTCCTATTATGGCCCCGATTTGACAGATGAGGAAACTATGGCAGGCAACGGTTTAATGACTTGCCCAGTGTCGAGTCACACAGCTAGTAAGGGTCTAAGGATGGTTTGGATTCGAGTCTTCCTCTATCCACTATACTTCCAACTATCTCTAGGAAAAAGCAGAGTTTTAACAACTGTTTGGGGAGACCCAGGGTCCTAGCTTGTTCAGGTTTCAAGGACTATTTCCCATATGAAAATAGAGAAAGATTTTAGTTGTCCTGCAAAATGACTTGTGTGAGTGCTATTTCTGAATCCAGTGTTCTTTCTTGCCTTGTACTAAGGCTCCAAACAATGCTTCATCTTCATCTTGATGCAATTCATTTGTTCCCAAAGGCCAACAAGTACTACACTAGGAATAGTGCAAGTGTTGCCATTATAGTGGGAAGTATATTAAAATTTATTTTAACCTGACCCAGATACAGAACCATATCAAAAGGAGAGAGAGAGATGTCATTAAAAGCCTCCACATTTTGTTACCTTCACGTCTCCTAACTTTTATTGTTTATTGGTATTTAATCCCCCATTTTAGGATGCATGGATTGTTGGTTACAGACTGATCTGAATCTTGCTTTTATACAAAATTGCCTTACATGTCACTAAAACCTTACCTCTTACTCATGGTGAAACATGGGACCCACCCCTGACCTGAGAGGTGATGGACTCAGGGTACAAGTTGAGACACATTTTTTTTGACATGGCCAAATGTGGTATTGTTACAAGGTTCTTGTTTTTCTTTCTTTTTCTAAATGGTGGGGGGAGAGGCGTTGTTAAATGAAAAAAAAAATAATAAAATTTAAATAAATAAAAAAGTAGACACTATCTCTTGATCAAGAAGTTTTCATCGAAAAGTTTGCATACCTCTACTCTAAAAGACAAGTGAATCCTCTGTTGCCCCAAGGGATAAGACCTGATGATTTTAAAATTTGCTCAATCCCAATTTTTCTGTGATACGCTTTTAGGAAGCAGGTGCCATACTAATTATAGGAAGGAAGATGTGATGCTCAGCAAGACATTTTCTATTATTACATTTTCATAAAACAAAAGAGAAAATGTCTTAAAAGCACTCAGTTTCAAGTTCCAAATCCCTGAGCTATCCATTCTTTGTCAAATGATCGTTCCGACATAGAAAATGCCAGCTAGAGACCGGAGAGAACAAGGTTTTAGTCCTGGGTTCAGTTCAGGAGTAAGTATATTCCCCCCTTTCCCCAAGTCTTGAATTAAGGCTTTTCTCCAAGTGCATCTTTAAAAGAAAAGAAAAGAAAATCATCAATACAGTTCAAAGTTTGGTGCTTAATGAGGGCTCCGTCAAAATAGTCTGCCAGGCTTAAGGTCTCCTCTGGAAGTTCCAAGAGTTTGGGGATACTTGTGATGAACATAGTTTGAGTACTCTGAAAAAGAAAAGAATTGTGGCTCCTGTCCACAGGTAGGGAACTTTCATCCTGAATACTCTTCCCCATGGAATCCCAGAGAAATCTTTGAGTGTGTGTGAAATACGTAAGGAAAACTCATGTCGGAAAAGGATACCTTCCAAAATGTCAACAAGTTCTCTAGTTAATAGCACAACTGACTCTGAGATTCTAGACCTGCATATTCACATGGAATAGCGAATCAACATAAACTTACACTATTGGTGCCCACCCAGAAGTACTCCTTTGGATTTCTCCATCATGCACTGAATATCTTTTCTTCCCCCTTCGCTCTTCCTTTTTTCACCTGTCCTCCCTAATAGACTGGAAACTCCTTGAGAATGGGGCTGTCTTTCTTTTACGTATTCACATCCCCCGTGATCAACATATGACAGATTATTAATAAATATTTATTGACTGACTGATTGGCTATGACTTAAGATCGCCTGTCCCCAGAAGCATTTGGGTTCACATGAACCAGGTTTGGACTTGGAATCATTTTCTCTCTTTGGCTCTTTATGTCCCCCATTTTGGAGGAAAATTTCCTGAATAAAGCTTAGGTTTAGCTTAGGTGTCAGTTTCACCAAAAGTGGGTAATAGGAACAAAGGATAATAGATTTAGAGCTGGAATTTACTTTAGAGATCACTGAGTTCAAACCCTTTATCTAAGAGATGAGGAAACTGAGCCATGAAATAGTTAAATGACATCCCCAGAGTGGTAGCTATTAAATGTCTGAGGCAGGATTTTTGAACCCAGGTCTTCAGGATTCCAAGTTCGGTACTTTATCCTCCACTCCTACAAATAGTTATTGGGTTATTTTACCCACCACAGAAAATACATAAAAGTACAAAAAACTCAAAGAAGATCATGCACAAATATAGATATATAAAGTACTCCAAAAGTCCATTAAGCTCAACTTCTTGGCAAACATTCTTTTTCTGGGACTGATGAGCGATATTTCCCCATTGACCCCAGACCTGCACCATTCAAGCAACCCACAGCAACAACAGGGTTGGCAAAGTCCAGATGTTTTTCCCTACCATGGCATGGCTTTATTCCTTCAGCTGTTGGGGATCCTCTCTTCTTCTCTCAGAAGCGTGTTGTTAAGGCAAACTTCTCTCTCTAGGAAGCTCAAACTCGCAATGGAAAGGCAATTCTCAGGAACTCTAAACTCTTAGCCACGCTCAGAAAAGGAATAAGAAAGGCAGAAGAAGTTGGCCAGGAACTGGGGGGTTCAGAAACTCCCCGATCAACCAGCTATGTGCTCCTCTGCAAGTCCTCATTTTTTGCTCCTGAGGGAGGGAAGGGAGAAATCCCCTTTAACCCTTCCTTGTTGCATTCCAGGCTGGAAGTTCAAGGAAGAGAAATCTTCAGAAAAGAAAGCAGCTGAGCCATCTTGCATTTTATTTTTACAGACCACAAAGACAGTGGCCCTCAGACTGGAGTCCAGCCTTTTGGGCCTGATCAACAAGTTTCTGAAGCCCAATCAATAAGGCTCCAGTAGAGATATATATAAAGCAAGGCATCCCCTGAGCAACCCCCTCTTCCCTATATGTATGAAAGTCAGTTCTTGACTTCCATATTTATTTCTTTTATTTGAACTTAGCTCCTTGAGAGAAGGGACCATCTTTTTTCTTTCTTTGTAACCCCAGCACTTAGCACAGTGCCTGGCACATAGAAGGAGCTTAATAAATGTTTGAGTGACTAGACTGGAAAATGGTTTTGGTGGTGAGTGGCACACATGTGCTGGATCTAAACAAGTTGCCTGGGCTCAGTGCCACCATTTTTTTCAGCTATACAGTGAGGAAGAAGAATGATATTGACCTACCTCGGAGAGATGTTTTGAGAAATAACTGAGTTTGAAAAGAAGATTTTCTATTGTATCATATGAGATTCAGATGATATAGAGAACCGAATAGAGAATGAGTTCTGTTGGCAAATGGGGAAGGGGGGCATCTAAAAACATCTGTTTGAGAAAGTCTCTTTTTTTTGGTATTATTTTCTGCTTAAACTGCAAAGGCTGTTTTCATTTCTTCCTAAACTGGTAGGCTTTATTGTTGATACTAAAATTAATATTCACTCATACAGTAAGCATTTTTAAAGCACATACTCATACAAAGCACTGTGCTAGGCTCCAGGGGAGGTACAAAGAAAATGAACACATATCCCCTGCACTGAGGAAGCATGCAATCTAACAGAATGCATACGACACACAGATATACAAAATTTGTGGTTACTTCAATAACTATAATGCAGAATACCATACAAAAAGAATATAAGACAGGAATAAATGACTAGGCAAGGTCAGAGGAAGGAAAGATTATTTCTAATTGAGGAATTGCCCAGAGTTACCTAGAGTTTAAGGAAAAAGGAGAATATTTTCCTCATTTTCTAGTGCTTGAGACTTACATTATTGTCTTTTTTATTGTTTGTGTGTATACAATAGGCACTTCATGTATGCTGAATTGAGTTGTCTGTGCTCAGTTGCATAAACAGATAAGGAGGCAGGTAACTGACTGGATAATAAGCTAGAAGTCAAAAGACCTGAGTTAGAGTCACAGGTCTGGAACTGAATAGCTTCGTGACCTTGGGCAAATCCCATTCCCTTTCTGAGACTCCATTTTCTCATCTATAAAATAAGGAGTTCACCTGGATAAACTTGACAGTCTATGACAGTCTCAGATTCTCTGAATTGAAGCAGAACCAAGATAGATTCACTTGCCTACAATCTCTAGCTCCCTTCACCTTCTCATATGAGCAATGTGGTCCTTTTTATTCAAAGAAGACACTGCTTATGGTGACTACCATCTTCCAGAATAGACTAGGCAGTTGTGGGATGACTCTTCCCTTTCACACTGAATTGTGGGAAGATCTGATTTTGACTTCTTGATATATTACTTGCTGGATTGCCAAATTGGCATTTTTAACAGCAGGAAACCAACCTCAGCAAACAGTATAATGACAATAATCATTTTCTTGCCATTTTTTTTTCAAAACATCCCTGGGCTATGAGCAAGAAGGTCATCGAGATTGTAGGATTTTGTGCTAGAAGGGACCTCAGAGTTTATATAATCCAACTAGCTCATTTTATAATGAAGGTAACAGAAACCCAGAAACACTGAGTGGCTTGCCCCAGGTCACATGGGCAATAAGTAACAGCCAGGATTTGAACCTAGATTTTTTTACTCCAACATGACAAGTCTTTTCACTGAACCACACTGCCTCATTCAGGTGGCAAACTCATAGTTATTGCTCCTCAAAGGAATTTAGGACCTTGAAGAAAACCAAAAATCCACTCAGTGCATCCCACCCTCCACCCCAAAACACACGCACACATGCTCATGCGCAAACCTGGAACATTCTTTCTGGGATAAATCCACTGCCAGCCACCATCTTTGACCCCATTTGCCAATTCCTCTACTGCTAATTGCTTTTGAAATCGCTGCCATCATTGAGATTTCTTACTTTGAAGTAGCTGCTAGGTGGGGAAGGCCCATGACAGAATTGAAGGAATTCTTGGATGCCTGCTGAATCAGAGAGGTCAGGAAGAACTGAGATGGGGAATTTCTTTAAACCTTTGTTTCATGAAAAAAAAGGCTAGTTTTGGGAGGGGCACAGATGGTACCTTGGGATACTTCTAATTGATCAGTTAAATGGGTGCTTTCTGAAACACCAGGAGCTCTCAAATTCATAGGGAAACTAAAATCTGCATGCAATTTCCAGAAATCAGCAAAGGGCAGGTCACTTAAAGATGTTCTAGAGAACCCTGCCAGCTGCCAGGGAGAGGCTATCAAAAAAAAAAAGGAAAGAAAAGGCAAGATGCTCACAGGTGTTAGCAGTCAGCAAAACTCACCTGCTCACACCCAGGTGGATGGATGGAGCAGTGGCTGCCTCTTTTCTTGCCTCTCCCCACTGGTCACAGCTTGGAGGCAGGACAAAGACACTCCCTCCTGCAGAGGAAGGGTTTGGCTTCTTCAAGACTTACCTTGGCATTCCTTGATGTCTTGGGGAAGCAGATGACCCCAACTGAGCGAGACAGTCAGCAGAACAGCAGCCCTTGATGCTGCAATGGGAAATTTCCATTCTTTGCTTGCAGCCCTGAAAAGAAAAAAAAAAATCTAAAGAGCTTGGTAGCTGGGAAATTTCCATCATGGAAAATTTTAACATATTCTTTAGCTCTAAACTGCTGGTTTACAGGGATCTTTCTCTTCCCTTTTGGTAATTTCCTTCTTTAAAAATTATTGTAAAAATGGCAAAGCTACAAATATGAGACTAAGGAAGATGATGTGATGGGGAGAGAAAGGTTCAGGGTCAGTCTGGTATCGATAGCCACCTTTGTATACCAAAGCCCTAGAAATGTAAACAGCTCCCAGACCCACTGTTTGGGAACCCTTCCAAAGAAAGAAGTATCTTCTCTTGGAGCACAGCAAGTAGCAGATGGATGGCTGGATGGATGGATGGATGGGTGCAGCTTTGGAGAATGACATAGTGAATGAACTCTGCTGTGGAGAAAGCAGTCCCAGGCAGACCCTATAGAGTTCCTCAACTTCATGAGACCAGCTTGTCTTGAACTGAAAAGCCCATCCAGGGGTAGCAGCAAGTGAGTTTATTGCCTGTACTTCCAGCAGGTGAGTCAAAATAGGGGTTCTTAAGCTTTTTGGAGTCACGGACCCCTTTGGGTAGTGTTGGTGAAGCCTATAGACCCCTTCTCAGAATGATGCTTTTCAATGCATAAAATACATGGGACTACAGAGGAAACCAATTCTACTGAAATACAGTTATCAAAGGATTATAAAAACCAAACAAATAAACAAAAACAAGTCCACAGATCTCAAAATAAGAATCCCAGATCTAAGAGGAGGTACTTGGATAGGATAGGTGCCTTAGTGAGCTGTGGAGTTAGAAACCTGGTACCAAACGGCCGTCTGACTCCACCCAGGTGGAAGCTGGTGGATGACCTCTAAAAAATAATGCCATGCCAGAGATATTCTCAGTTCAAATAGGCCACAATTCCCCTAACACATACTCTATTGTTCCAAATATAAGCCGGCTCTGATTCTTATGCCAACGTTTTGGTGTCTCCACATACATTTCAAGGGATGGATGTAAGAATGTGGCCATGGAAGGGATGAGAGAGGAAAGAGTTAAAGACATATTATCTGCCTTAGAGAGTTGCTCTGAGAATCAAATGAGACAATATATGTAAAGCTGTCTTCCAACCTTAAAGCACCAGGTGACAGTTGTTGTTATCACTCATAAGAATAAATGACTTTCTAGTTGGTCCAAAATATTTTTATTTTTATAAAAAAGAAAAAAATTGATGGAAGGAAAGCTTCCTGCCTCCCAAGAGCTTTAGTTCTGACTAACCCACGTGTTGCCTCTGACACTGCATCAAAGTGAAACAGAAGCAGCCCAAACCTGTCATCCCAGTGTATGAGCCTCTGGCCCTGACCTCCAAGGTTATACCTAGGAAGCCTGACTTGATCCATAATGTGAGTGCCGCCTCTGGAGATATTTTAAGCATCACTTGTCCTCTTCCTTTAGCATTCAGTAAATTCTTTGGCTGGATTATTATCAATTTTCAAATCAAAGTCCCCAAAGTGGCACAGTGGAGGAGGGAAAAAACGAAAGTAAAGAAAATGTGGCATTGTCTGACTAGGCTATGACCGGCATAAAGTAGTTGTTCTTTTTTTTTTATAAAATGAAAAAGCATTAAAAAAAATCTTAGAAGTTAACAAGCAACCCACCATCAACATATTACCATCAGGCTCTCGATAAATTCCTTAGGCCGACACAGATTAGGTAAAACATTTCCTTTCAAAGTCTCTGGCTAGAAATGTTTCAATGGGCCACCAAGATATAGAGCTGACAAGAGCTACCTGATGATATAAGTAAAATAGATTCTTGTATTATATTGTAGAGTGAGACATTTACTCTCTATACGCCTCAGTTTCCTCACTTACAAAATGAGTGATTTAGGTTAAATCACGATTCATGCCTTTTTTTCCTGTCATGGATCCTACAGAATGAATGCAAGAGTCCACTGAAGGCAGTCTAGGAAAACCTATGGACCCATCGCCTTTCAGAATAATGCTTTCATTTATTTATTTATTATTCCAAATGTTTATAAATCCAAACAAAACAAGCATTTCCATATATAAAGAAAAAGAAGGTATTACACAAATGAAATCATAGATCTTATTTTTCTTCATGTCTATATAATAGATTCTGCCCAGAAGCATTCTTAAATGAATAAAATTAGGTACATAAGCTTACAAAGATTACAAAGGAAACAATTAGAATGAAACATAGCCATATATAAATATATAAATTAATAAATATACGTATATATATATATTTAAACCCTTACCCTCTCTCTTAGCATCCATCAAATTGTAAAATAGTAGAGCAGTAAGAGCTCGGCAATCAGGGCCAAGTGACCTGCCCAGAGTCACACAGGTAGGAAGTTATCTGAGGTCACATTTGAACTCAAGTCCTCCCGACTCCAAGCCTGGTGCTGTATCTATCGATCTATATATTTTTAAGTTCAAAGATCCAAGTGAAGACCCCCCACCTAGACTAAAGGATTGCTAAAGTCTCTTAAACGCTTGCATTCTGTGAATCCACAGGTCCTAGAGAGCAAATATCCAGCTTCTGGTACCTATTTGTGGAACTAACTCTTAAACTTCACACATTCAAGAGGAGAATTCACATGCCTGGCAGGAATATTGACACTTATATCACCCTTGAAATAAGTTACTTAAACTGACCTTTACTCCGATCTTGGGAAGTAGATTTTATGTTTGTTGTTGGAACTTTAATGTAGGGATGTAGACATTCCCGGTACTACAGATCTGTAACTCATAGGTCATTTACATCTTATAGAGAAAGGCTGAAAGGCTCCGTGATCTGCCCGTGCTCACTCAGATAGTGTTTGTCAGAGGCTGGACTTGAACCCAAGTCTTCTTGACTTCAGGTCCAATACTCTGTTTACTAAGCCATTGTCTGTAATCTAAGGCTGCTCAACTGTCACTTGCCCATGGTAGTGTTTGCTGGAGGCAGGACATGAGCCAAGGTCTTCTTGACTCCAGATCCAGCATTCCATTTACTAAACCATAGTCCTAAGGCAACGTAGCTCCTTCTCAATTAGTAGGATATAATTATCTTAGGGACTTTAGCCATTCTCTAGTCTAGACCCCTCATTTTGCAGATAGAGAAAGTGAAGCATAAAAAAGTTAAATGACTCACTCAAGGTGGCAAAGCAAGATAGGGGCAAAGCTAGACTAGAGCCAGGTCTCCTGATTTCTAGCCTCGCTCTGTTTTCTCACCCATCTATACTACCCTGCTTCCATAATACCTCTGGAATCATTCCTACTTCCCTTAAACCTGATCCTAGAGAGTCCTAAAGTTTGAGGCAAAGGAGAATATTTTGTACATCTTCTATTGCTTTAGACTTATGTACGTATCTTTTTAATTGTTTGTGTGCATACAGTAAACTCTTCACGTATGCTGAACTGAGTTGACTGTGCTCATCTCTGTAGATTATCTAAACACTTGGCTTCTCCATCTAGAAACCCATCTTTTCCCACCCCTCATGGTTAATTCTTAGGACTGGGAGAAACTCCAGTTAATAAATCTTGCTCCTTGTTAACGCCTCTGGTGGCAGAAGAAATCAAAACAAGTGGGTACATGAGGTGTGGACTAATGCATATAGTCTGAATTTATCCAGGGCTTTAAGATATTCTCTTCCTCACAACAACCTGATGAGGTTAGAACCTGCAAGCATTATTGCTCACATTTTACAGATGAGGAAAGTGAGAGAGAGGTTAAGTGCATTGCTTATGGGTAACAAAGCTACAAGTATCAGTAAGGAGATTCAAATACAGGTCTTCTGATTCCAAGTCCAAGTCACTCTCTGCTGTTCTACCCTTCTTCCCACCACCCTTTCTAGGTGTGTACTTGTTGTTCAGCCATTTCTGTTGTGTCCTACTCTTCATGACCCCGTTTGGGATTCTCTTGGCAAAAACATTGGAGTAGTTTGCTATTCTTCTCTAGCTCATTTTACAGATGAGAAAACTGAGACAAATAGGGGTAAGTGACTCGTCCAGGTGACACAGCAAGTCAGGGTCTGAGGACAGATTTGAACTCAGGAAGATGAATCTTCTTCACTTCAGGTCCAGTCTTCTATCTGCTGTGCCACCTAGCTGCCTCCAGGTGTGCACAGCTTGGTACAAATCTTACTGATTCCCACTGCCCTTCCCCTTGAACATTCTTATACAGATGGAATAAGATTATAAAGACCAACAAAGATGATCTTGAAAGAAAAAAGAAGTAATTTTTAAAATGCTCTTATTCCAAGGGTTATATGTAAGTGGACAAAGTAGTCAAGCCAGCTAGCTTTGTCACAATGAAAGGTTGGTCTAGATCAGCACTGGCAAAGTATTGGCATATGTGCCCAGCAGGCACTGGGGAGCTGCTCCGTTCCCCCTCTTCCCAGTGCCTGAGGACATTTTTGCATGCCCTGCCCCTCTGGCTAGCCACCCAAAGTGAGTACTTCCTTCTCCGCTCTTTGGAATAATGCAGGGGGGCTCACAGGCAGCTAGAAATTGCAGTCCAGGCACGCAAACTCGGAAACCTCCACCAATGCTGATCTAGAGTTCCCATTTAGTAGCTAGTTCCTAAGGATGATCCAAAGGGTTTATGCTAAAATTCTTTAATGGGACCTAACACAGTGAATAATTACCCTGAACATTTACAACATATTTTTGTTGTCATTGAAAGGGGTTAGAACAGTGATTCCCAAAGTAGGCGCCACCGCCCCCTGGTGAGTGCTGCAGCAATCCAGGACAGCGGTGATGGCCACAGGTGCATTTGGGGGTGATGAATAACTTTAAGGGGGTGGTGATAGTATGTGAAGGGGGCGCCGAGTAATATTTTTTCTGGAAAGGGGGCAGTAGGCCAAAAAAGTTTGGGAACCACTGGGTTAAAGGCACAAAAAATGCTGAGGACCATTGATCTAGAGCAGGGATTCTTCATCATTTTTGCATGCCTTTTGCAGCCTGGTGAAACCTATAGACCTCTTCTCTAGATGCTTTTAAATGCATAAGATAGGATTACAAAATAAATCAAAGGTTAGTGAAAATAAATGTAATTTTGTATAAATATAATTTTTCCACCCAAGTTTAGAAACCCCCTAAAATTTATTCATGGGCCCCATGCAGGTCCATGGGCTCCAGATTAAGAACCACTGATCTAAAAGAAATTATGGACTGATTAGGAGTATTTAAAACCCTTCACTACTTGGCTCCAACCTACATATCCATCCTTACTATACATCATTCCTTTTCTGGGATCTAGCCAAACTGACCTTCTTACTATTTTTTCATAGATGGCACCCCACTGCCAATGGACATGTTTTTACATAGGTTAGATCCATGGCTGGAATGCATTCTCTCCTCACCTCCAACTTTTAAAATCCATAGTTTTCTTTAAAACTTAGCTCAAATACCACTTCCTACATGAATCCTTTTCTGATCTCTCCAACCACTAATGTCTCTCTACTCTCCCTGCTACTGTTACCTTATATTTATTTTGCATATACTCATCTCATATTTATTTTTGTTGTTGCTGTTCAATCATTTTGGACATGCCTGATTCTTTGTGACCCCATTCGGGGTTTTCTTGGCATAGATACTGGAATGGTTTGCCGTTTTCTTCTCCATCCCATTTTACAGATGAAGAAACTAAGGTAAACAGGATTAAGTGATTTGCCCAGAGTCACATTGCTAGCAAGTGTCTGAGGCCAGAGTTGAACTCTCCCAGTGGATCTCCCTGACTCCAGACTTGGCATCCTAACCACTGTGCCACTTAGCTGCCAATCATATTGTCTATACTAATAGAATATAAACACTTTGAGACCAAGAGTTAGTTGCTTCATGCATTTGTATCTCTGGTTCCTATCATAGAGCCTAGGCATAGTAGATGCTTAATAAATATTTTTTGATTATGTGTATATGTCACCCATAATGCATGGTCTCCCCTCACCTCTGAGCTCACACAAGACCAGTTTAGTTCCCAAGACCTAAGCCCATTGGATCAAGCTCTCTTTCTAGGTCTCTGCCTCCATCCATCCCAAGGAACACTCTAAAAGAAGCTGAGGTACAGCTTAGGTACAGTTTGTATCTACAGCTTCTCTATATGTATGTAATAGGATCCCCTCCCATAGAGGTTGCCAGTGTATGAAATGGTAATAGGTATGCCGCAGCTTCTTATTTCCTCTACCACAGAAAATGCATAAGACCCAAAGGGCTCATAGGCATGTATAAACACATACAGGATACATAAAACACTCCAGTAGCCCATTATATTCATTAAACTCTCCCTGAAGATACTAAACAAATGCCTCCTTTCACCTTGGGCCTGCTTCATCTGAGAAACTCATAGCAATACCACAGAGAAGGGGCAAGATCTAGATGTCCAGGCCCCGTGACTTTAGTTCTCCGGCTGTCAACTCTCATCCCCTTCTCTGAGAAGAGTGTTTGATTCTTGACCCATCATTGTCAAATGAATTCAGGAATTCCAACTACAAGTCTGGAAACATCTCTTGCCAGGATCAGTATTCACTGGCTAGTGCTCAGAGGAGGAACCGGTAAAAAGTGAGAGCCAGATCTATGAGAGAGAGCCTACCCTCCCAGGAACTGGGCAAGCCCATGTCTCTCACTGCTCTGTGTTTCTGCAGGAAATCACTCTTGCTGCTCCTGGCAGGGTTGAGGAAGAGAGAAAAACCTTTCTGTAACCCCCACCCTCTGGCCCAATCTGCTGGACTCTGGTCTGGAAATCCACGGAAGGCAAGAAAATAGTGTAAGGAGTGGGAACAGTGTAAAAAAATATGACTCATTCTCAAGGACCACAGGGAAGAGGGTTCATCTGAAAAGAGCTCATGCTCTTCATTCTGCCTCAGTCAACCAATAGCTGGGAGGCTGCCCCAGTCACTGGAACCAGCTAGAGGATTTCCCTGGTAAAGGAGCTTGGGCATGTGGCTAGTTCCAAGAGAGGGTGCCCCCTCCTATTTCTCCTTGTTTAAATTACATTTTCCTTTATTTTTGTACAGATTTGCTTTCTTTCCTTCTCATTTTTCTCCACTCTCTATTAAGAAAGCAACTCACAAAACCCAAAAAACAAACCAAGAAAACCTGTTACAACATGTACATAGTCGAGCAAAACAAAAGTCCCAAACAAAGGTCCAAGAGAAAAATCTCTCAAACTGCACCCCGAATCCAGCCCCTCTCTATCAGGGGATTCTCCATTCTGACAATAATCTCGTCAGTTCTGGAAGACTCACTCAATTGATTATGGCTTCCCCTAATCAGCCCCAAATTATATTTGTTTCAGGAAGTCCTAAGTCATATAGGTGTATAATAGACCGGCAAACATATATTTTCGTATATAACTGTTTCCCCCCATTATAACGGGAGCGCATTGCAAGCAGGGATTGTTTCCTCCTTTGCCCCTGTATCCCTAGCCCCTAGCATAGAGTCTAGCACATGGTAAGTCCCTAATAAATACTTGTTGATTTATTGATTAAATGACTGATTTCAGCACCGGTTGGTGAGCTCTTTCCTTCCTTCCCCCCCATCTTTCTCCCTTCCCAGAGACCGCCCAATGGTTGGCATCAGACAGCCATCCCAAAGGCAATCCTCCAGTCTCCATTGGCTCAGCTTCTTTCCCATCACAACCAATAATATAGGATTACCAACAGCTATAATTAGCTTCTAGATGCACTCACGTCTACAAAATTGAACCACCTCTCCTGTCCCCTTAGAAATGGGCCTTTCAAGGAAGCTGGAGCCATTTCAGTAAGCCGTTTCAGAAAGATTATAAAATCATAGAATTTTCGAGCTGCAAGAGTCCGTTTAATTCAATCCCTGGGTTTTTTTTTTTTTTTTTTTTTTTTTTTGCAAATGGCAAAGCTGGAACTGGAGCCCCGGCTTCCAGGCTCTGCGCTAGCCCAACTGCCTGGAAACTGCACTGTCATTATTCCGTGCAGAGAAATGGCACATCGCAAGCTTTAACAATTTCATCGAGCTTCATTTAAATACTGTATGTGCCATCGGCTTGCTGCAGCTGCCACTTCACTTAGCAGAGGGAAAAGTCCAGGCCAAGCCTTTGGAGGAGATGATTACAAACCTGGGGAAAGGAAGGCTAAGAAACAGGTGCATTCATCAACCGAAAAGCAGAGGATTATGTTAATGTCGCATTCAGGTGGCAAATGTGAAGGAAGCCACGGAAAGCAGAGGGAGAAAAAGATTTTCAAATCACAGGGAAGGGACACCCTCCTCGGTGGGGAATTGGGGGCTTTCAGTGTAGGGGTGTGCAGCAGCCTAGAGGGGGAACAGCAGTGGCCTTGGACGCGTCCTCTGGTTTGCAATCCATGTTCCCTTTCCAATTTCTTGGCTGTCTCTCTTAAAGAAAAGAAAGGCCTGGAAGGAAACAGCTATGGATAGAGGGCTCTTTTAGAGAGGGAACCTGGCAGCAATTTCACAAGCAGAACAGTAAGTTCTTTTTTTTCTTTTTTTTTTTTTTTAAACCCATACCTTCTGTCTTGGAATTAGTTCGGAGGCAGAAGAGTGGCGAGGGCTAGGCAATTGGGGTGAAGTGATTTGCCTCAGATTGCACAGCTAGGAAGTGGCTGAGGCCACATTGAACCCAGGTCTTCCTGGCTTCAGGCTTGGCACTCTATCTGCTGTTACCTAGTTGCCCCTAGAACTATAAGTTCTGTTGGAGAAGGAAAGGCATCTTGATGGATACTTTATACATTTCTGGGAAGTAGTTTGCAGATTTGGGCTAGATAATAATATTTAGAGACATTATTATTATTATATTACTTATTTATTATTATATTATTAGGTGGAGAAGCGGATAGAGCACTAGGATTGGAATGAGGAGACTTATCTTCACGAGTTCTCCGATACTAGCTGTGTGACCCTGGGCAAGTCACTTAACTCTGCCTCCGTTTCCTTATCTGCAAAATGAGCTGGAGAAGGAAACTGGCAAACTACTCCAGTATCTGTGCCAAGAAAACTCCAAATGGAGTCACAAAGAGTCAGACATGGCTGAAAGGACTAAACAACAAAAATAATATTTCCTATTCATATGGCTAGCATTTACATAGCTCATACTATGTGCCAGGCACTGTGCTAAGTAAATGATTTACAAACATTATCTCTTTTGATCTTCACACAACCCTGGAAGGCAGCTACTACTACGATAACCATTTGGTAGTTAAGGAAAATGAAGCAGGCAAAGGTTAAAGTGACTTGCCCAAGGTCACACAGCAAGCAAATGTCTGAGGCTGTATTTGAATTCAGGTCTTCCAGGCTTCAGGCCTACTGCTCAATCTACTTTACCCCTTAGCAAAGAATACTTCACAATTTACAAGATGTTTTATACTTTAATAATGCTTTCATCATAATGGCCTTATGAGGTAGTACAAATTTCCTTCCCATTTTACAGGTTAGGAAATTGAGATTCATCAAGATGAAGTGACTGACCCCCCCACACACACACACAGCTAAGTAATGGCAGGAATTCGAACCCAGGTCCTCTGACCACTGCTCTCCTAATTATATACACTACACAAAAACTGCTTTTCTCAATCCCATGAAGTTTATGGTACAGTTATAATTGCCATTTTATAGATGAGAAAATTGAGGCAAAGCCAGGAAAGAATGGATACTCAAATATTCAGAGTTTAAATTAAGCACTTTTTTCATTATATTATATATAGCCTTATATATAATTCCTTTTTTTCCCACTTCAGTTCTTTAATTAGAAGCCTGCAAATCAATTAATATTTCCTATTGATTCTTTTTTCCCCTGGTACAAAACACAGGCTGAACATCATAGAACATCTGTACAGAAACTCATCAATCTCCTGATTCCCTTATCGCCTAATAGAAACCCCTAAGACGCCAAGCCACTTAGGAAAAAATAGAACTTTTCGAATTTTGATTAAGAGCCTTAATCAAATGAATATTCATCAGAATGAATAAACCCATCAATCTGTAAGTTGCTGAGGCAAGAGCTAAGGACAAATATAAGCATCTTTGTAGGGGTGTGGTATAGCCTGTTCAAAGCAGTTCCTAAGATCCACTGTTAAAATGTTTTTTTTTTCCTTACTTTTTAAAACCCTTATCTTCTGTCTTAGAATCAATATGGAGTATTGGTTCTAAAGCAGAAGAGCAGTAAGGGCTAGGCAATGGGGGTCAAGTGACTTGCCCAGGGTCCCAGAGCAAGGAAGTACCTGAGGCCAGATTGAACCCAAGCCTTCCTTCTCCAGATCTATGGTTAAATTTTCAGTGTAAGCATTCTCATTTCAGAAATTAGCAAATGCTATATAAATCAAGGCTTGATTTACTGTTCTATTGATTGTTTAGACTTAAGTGATGCAGAAAATGTTAATAATGTAGATTAAGCTTAAAAGTATGTTGTGAATACAGTTGTTTTTTTCTTTCTGGAAATCCAGTTGTTAAACATTTACCACATTCCTGATTTAGGTCATATTTACAAACATGCACACAAATATATCCATATACTGTATACATAATATATACATATATATGCATATAGAAAACACAGATAATAACAATATATAAACACATGTGCATTTAATGCATGCCATAAAAGCTTCATGCTTATAACATGACAAGATTTTACTTTTTTGTTGTTAAAAATAATAACAAATTTTGTCACAGGAACATGAATACATCTTAGAAAAACTTTTTTTCACAGTATAAATTCATGTTCCTGTGACAAAATTTAATTAAATTCAACAAGCAATTTATTAAAGATCTATGTGTAAGGCACCAAAAATTCAAAGGAAGAAAGACAATTTTAAAACAGTCCCTGCCCTCAAGAAGCTTACATTCTCTACATTAAATTAAAAAGGTTTTTTTACAAATAAAATGAATATAGCCAAGATTAGAAGAAAAGCCATATGCTGCAGGAAAAAAGGTTTATAGACAGTTTCTTGGATAAAGGTCACCTAAAATATATTGATAACTTTGCCAAATATATAAGAATGTAATCCATTCCCCAATGAAGAAATGGTCAAAATTTTTTAAAAAAGAAGCTCACATTTTCCTATGAAATATAAAATCATACTGTATAATGAAGCTTCTAAGGCTTTTAATTAAATGCAAGCACATCATAAAACATATTTGCACAATTAGCTTTTGTAGAAACCACATTGAATTGTGGACATGCTTGGCTTGTAGATAACTAAACCCCTCCATCTTTTCTTCCCATGGACTAGTGTCTAGCTTCATCTCTTCCATCTTGTATTTCTTCAATGGATTTTTAAAATCTGAGTGCAAGATGACACATTTAAATTTCAGTTTGGTAGTTTCAGTTCTATCCTATCAGAACTTTTCTTATTCTGGATTCTATCCCAGATCATCTGTCAAGGCGTCAACAAAGTTCATAGGTTGTTAGAGCTGAAAGGGAGGGACCCCATCATTACTGCAGTCAAGGAATCAGGAGAACAAGAAGGCAGCATCTCTTTGCCTAGAGCCCCTGATGGCTCAGATCTCCTCTCTCTGGGTCCCTAAACTGACCTGTGCTTCTTTCTGACCAACCATCGGAGTGTGTTAACAGGAAGCAGAGAAAGGGCTAAATGCTGTCTCTGGGCAGAGCAATGTAGCTGTGATGTGCTGTGTTTTGGGTATCTCTGGGGAAATTCTCTTCCATTAGGCTGCACTCAGAGACTTGAGTTTTTCATGACTGCATATGCACCAAAACACAGAGGAGTGATGACTTTATTTTATTTAATAGTATCAGTAATTGTTTTGCTCCACAACAGCTATTGGTTTTGTTTGTTAATTTGCTTTAATCCCTACCTTCCATCTTAGAATTAATACTGTGCACTGGTCTCAAGGCAGAAGAGTGGTAAGGAGTAGGCAATGGGGGTTAAGTGACTTGCCCAAAGTCACACAGCTAGGAAGGCTCTGAGGCCAAATTTGAATCCAGAACTTCCTGTCTCTAGACCTGGCTCTTAATCCACTGAGTTACACAACTGCATCCTACCCCACTCCCCCATAATAGTTTTTGAAACCATTCCCTGTGCAGTGGAGCCTAGAGTCAAGAAGACCTGAATTCATATCCAACCTCAGCCATTTACTAGATTGGGCAAGCCACATAACTGCTATCTGCCTCAGTTTCTTCACCTGTAAAATAAAATGGGGATAGCAATAGTACCTACCTTCCAAGGTTGTTGGGAGGACCAAATGAGATCATAATTGTAAAGCACTTAGCACCTCTGTCTGGCACACTGTAAACACTATATAAAAAATGTTGGCTATTAAGTTGCTGATTAAAAAACTTTGGCTAGTACTAGAAGTACGTAAAGGCCTATGACACACCACTAAAGACCTTCTTCCACATAGACAGCAAGCTTCATCAGTCAGTACCATGGGGATGGTTGCTTCCCCAACTACAAATCTATTTAACATTATTATTATTGACTAGCTCATCTTTCTTATTTGTGTTTTTAAAACAACAACGACAAAAAAGCTATAATCTATGATTAGAACTGAAGCTGTGAGTTGTTGCAGACCATGTTCAGTCTTGAAGTCTTTTCAGTAATTACATGTTTTTTGGCTGGTGCCCTCACTCAAGGTTTCTTCTCAAAAATATCACAATCTGTCTTGTTTTCAAAAGAAAAGAGCCCTCAGATTCCATCCATCTATTAACAAGGCTGATTATAGGCTAGGCATTAAAAAAAACAACCAAAAAAAACCCACCTTCCTCTCCATGTTAGAATCAATACTATATATTGGTCATTGGTTCCAAAGCAGAAGATGAGGATTAAATGACTTGCCCAGGGTCACACAACTAGGAAGTATCTGAGGGCAGATTTGAACCCAGGACCTCCCATCTCTGGGCCTGGCTCTCAATCCACTGAGCCACTTAGCTGCCCCTTGAGAGGGCTATTTTCCAAATGGAAACTTTCCTGATCTCGAAAATTACTAGTGCTCCCCCCACCAAAAAACAAACAAACAAACAAAAAAGCCCACAACCAAAAAACCCACAAAAAAGTCCTTTATATTTGTTTTGCATATATTATGCTGATACTTACATAAATATATAATGTCCCTCTATCCCCTGCCCCTACCATGTAAATTCCTTGATGATGTCATTTCAGTCTTTGTTTCTCCAGCACTTAGTTATAGTAGGCACATACATGCTTGTCACTTGCCGGCTTGCTTAATTAGATTGCCTTAGTTATATAAGTTTTTAATAACTATAAGTCTGATTTAATATCCATAAACAAAATTTGGATCCCACCTACCTTTCTAGGCTTATTTCCCAGTTACTCTCTGTTAGGTACTCCACATTCCAGCCAAACTAAACTAATTATCATCTCCCAAACACTTCCCAAGCTCTTCCTTGTTCCCACATCAAACTTTTCTTTATATGTGAAATGTTCTTCCCCAACCCTACTCCCATAGGATGAAATCCTATTCAGTTTCTTGTGCCTTCTCAGATACTGCCTCTTCCATGATCCCTTCCCCGATCATTCATTCATCTATTTGTTCATTTGTTCATTCACTCATTCATTCAACAAGCTTCTTCATACACACGCACACACGCTGGAAGCGATTTCTTCTTCATTGGATTTCCTGGTATTTGTACTCTTCTCATGTACTTATTTGTCCTGTTTATCTCTGTACAAATTGATTGCCCTTTCTAGATTCTAGATTCGAATCTTCCTAAGGAGAAAGGCTCTATATTATCATTATCTCTCTCCCCCTGCTTCCCCTAATACATTAATTACACTGTACTCTGCAGCTCATACTGCCTAACAAATATGTAGTGGATGTTATCGTTGAATAGGAACTAATGGGCACTAGTCTCTTGCTTGCCGTTCCACTGTGACCATCTGAACAATATTAATAATAATAAAATAATGCTTGCGCCACCTATCTCATGGGCTTTTCATGTGGAAAGTGCTTAAGGCTCCATCAAAGTGTGAATTGTTCAAAGCCCAGGAATAAGGCTTGTTGCTGGTCATTTACACATAATAAGGACAAGTAGTTGGAACAAAGAATTGAAGAAGAGGAAGGCAAGCCTCATCCTGGCTCAGTCTGGGATGTTTTGCTCTCCTCATTCTCCATCCCTTTGGTTTGCATGGAAGAAGCCATGAATCTTGAAGAGATAAGAAAACCCATGGAGATGAAGTCCCAGAGAGCTCTTGAAGGTAGCCGGTAAAAAATGATTTGGAAGGAAGGGAGGTTGGCAATCAGAAAGAAACTGATGGAAGTCAAAGAGAACTTTCTGACCCTAAGTCAGACACAGGCTTAGGTCCAAAAAAATAAGTTTCTCTCACTGAATATAAGGATGTAGGTTCAAAGAAAGATTAACCGCCTGTGGACTATACTTAAGCTTGCTCACTGTTCTATGTTTCAAAAGGACTTGACCTTTGAAGATGAGACTCTTTCTGAGAGCTAAAAGAGAGAGCAAGATGGTGGTGGCCTCTCTCATGAAGAAGAGATATCACCTCAGATGCAGACTCCAGCCAAAGCCAGAAGCAGATAGCAGAGAGACAAGCTCAGCAGCCACGTGCTCAGTGGAGCAAAGCTTAGCAGTGATGATAACTCGAGCCCAGGGCTGTGCTGCAGGGACTACACCCCATTAAAGACCAACAGGGAGAGGTCCCAGCAGGACCATCTTGACAACATCACCAGAAGACACTAGCAGCCTTAGAGCATCAGATGCCTGAGTTTCCTTTCTGTTTACACACAAGATCCTTTGGTTCTCCCATGCAAATGAAAGATAGGCAGAATGACAAGAGCTCTCCCTGTATTTTCATTATAGATGTCTACTCTTCCCATTAATGGTGCACATATATGTAGGAGAGTGTGACTCAGATTTCCAGGCAAAATGTTTAAGGCTACTTTGCTATTTTATTAAAAGCCTTTACTATAGACCAGTCATTCCCAAAGTGGGTACCCCCCCCAGTGGGTGCTGCAGCGATCCAGGATGGTGGTGATGGCCACAGGTGCATTTATCTTTCCTATTAATTGCTATTAAAATTTTTTAAAAAAGTAATTTCCAGGGGGCTAAGTAATATTTTTTCTGGAAAGGGGGCGGTAGGCCAAAAAAGTTTGGGAACCACTGCTATAGACTAATTGTTTTCTCTAGTCAACTAGTAAATAAACAGATACGTCAATGGTGGCTCATCAATTATGAGGTTCTTTTAATAGACATGGACCCATAGATTGTACAGGGAAGAACTTTTCTAAGAGTCTGTCTACTGAAGATGTGGGGTGATAGCTGGGTGGCTCAGTGGATTGAGAGCCAGGCTCAGACATGGGAGGTCCTGGGTTCAAATATGGCCTCAGATACTTCCCAGCTGTGGGCAAGTCACTTAATCCTAATTGCCTAGCCCTGACTGTTCTTCTGCCTTAGAACCAATTCACAGTATTGATTCTAAGACGGAAGGTAAGGGTTTCTTAAAAAATAATAATAACAAAAATAATGATGCTACTCATACAACCTACTTCACCAAAATGTGATCTCACAATTTGCAAAGTGATTCAAAAAGTACTCAGAAAACTATAAAAAAGTAAATTACTACCAATTATTATTCATTTTTACTAGCTACTGAAGTATTTTTATACTTAGCACTTCAAATGTAGACTAAGTAAGGAGAGGTCACTATTAAGTAATAAAAGTTTGAATCAGAGGGTTGAGATTTTCTTGGGACTAGTTTTTAAGGATTTTTTTTCCATATTCTGGTAAGGAACAAAAGACAAGTGCTTTATTATGAGAACTGTTCACATAAATTTTCAGAGTGCACTAGTTAAAGTGAATAAAGATGACTTCCATCAATTTTATTAAATGAGCACTGGTAATTTAAGGATGGTACATAAATGACATAAGATTTAGATATAGAAAAGATCTTGGAAATCATCTTATTCAACAGCTTTATTTTACAGGTGATGAAACTGAGGTCCAATGAAGTCAAATGATTTGTCCAAGGTCACCCAGCACAGCTGAATTTTAATGAAGTTTTGAGACTCTTTACCACACCTGATTTCTCAAAAACCCAAACTAGGGACTGCTAAGTACACGTTTTTTGAAACTAATCCATTTTTACTAGGTACATGTGCCCCTAATGTAGTATGTACATTGAAAGTTGCTAAAATATTGGAATCTGTTTTAGAAAGCATAGTGGAATGCCGACTACAAGTTAAGCATTTGAGTATGTTAATCAATAAAACAAGTATAGTTTGTCTTCAGGAAGTTAAGCATTATCCCTGTATTACTTTTTATATTATTTTGCTTGGCAAGCACATTCTTCTTCCTTTTTAACATAGATTTGGAGTGGAGACAAGGTGTCTCAGCTCCAAACAAGTGCCATTTCACTTGTTATGGACATGTTGAATATCATTTTTAAACAAGGACCAAAATCAATCAAGTGATACATAAATCATTATTCAGTTGAGTCCAACTCTTCATGGACCATAGCATTCCAATACCGTCTGTGAGGTTTTCTTGGCAAAGATCCTGGAGTGGTTTGCCATTTCTTTCTCCAGTGAATTAAGGCAAACAGGTTAAGTGACTTGCTCATGATCACAGAGCTTGTGAATGTCTGAAGCCTCATTTGAACTCAGGTCTTCCAGACTCCAGCTCTCTCTCCACTGAACCACCTAGCTCACCTAGCTGATATTTGCATAATGTTTTAAAGTTTGAAAAGCACTTTGCATGTGCTATCTCACAACAACCTTGTGGATCGGGTGCTATTTTAATCCTCATTTACAAAGGAGGAAACTGAGGCTAATAGATTAAATGACTTTTGCAGGTTCATACAGGTATTAAAGAATTAGAGGCAGGATTTGAACTCAGGCCTTCCTAGCTGCCTTCCAGGTGCCTAGCATAGAACTTTTACCTTGGGGGACACGAATGGTAGAGACATCCTGGGCGAAATCTGTACAAACCTGAAGATCAAAATGATAAACATTTCCTTTGCCTTTGGGTAAGAACTACTATGTCTCAGAGCTATCATCTTAGTCAAAAGGGTTCAGCCTGACATTTTTGGTTCATTTGGGTTTCAGCTGCATTACTTTTTTGCTAAAAAGTATTCAGAAAATTTGATTAAAATTTTAGTTATTTTTTTCTGATGTGGGAGGTCAAACAACCAAAAAAACCTTCCCAGTGATGAAAATAATTCTGGTTTACTTAGATTCCTGGAAATTGCCAGAAGGCCTTAAAAGAAGAGAAGAAAAAGGTGGGGTGGGGGGAGAGTGATGAAATTTTCCCTGTGGGCAATTGAGGAAAACAAAAAATGTTTTTGTGCTGGTGGAGACTTCTTCCAAAGGAGGGTTGGCCAGCAGCAGTCACTTCTGTGCAAGGGGAATTTCCACATTTGGGAAAACATGGTCATAATTAATGACTTAGAAAAGCCAGGAAAATGGGCTGCTATAGGAAAATGAGATATTTAATGATCAAATCATTGTCTGTGGATTGAGCCGGAGGATTGGTCAGCTTGGGAAGGTGTTTTCTATTTGGGGATTTCAGCCTGCTGGTCCTTCCTTCAGTGGGTCTAATATGCACCCCACCCAAGCTCCAGGACTCAGCTTCCCAGATCCAGCAACTTCCTCTTTGCTTCTGCCAGCCCTAAGGGATGGTCTGTGTTAAGCTTCTGACCTGGAATCTTTTACTCTAGGCTGAGTTGCTTCCTTCTAGCCAACTGGGCAATTAAGCTCCGTTTAAAGGAAGAAGAAGAACAATATCCGACTGCAGCTCCAAAAAGAAGCAACTGAGTAGAATATGAGAGAAATGGTAATGATAGTTCAAAATGAGAATGTCAGTCTGATCTTTCATTCTCTTGGAACTTGAGGTCTATCCTCGGAAAAGTCCTCTGACACCCACTACTGGAATTTCCTAATTCTCCAGGCAATTTCTTATTTGCTAAATTCCTCTCTTCTTCCTCCTCCCAGCCTACTATTTTTAGGCAGCTAGTGGTGCAATGGAAAGAGTACTGGGCCTGTTGGCAGGAAAACTCCAGTCACACAATTTCCAGCTGTGTGACCCTGGACAAGTCTCTTAACTTCTGATTGCCTCAAGTTCCTCCCCTTTTCCATTCCTCCAAGGGAAGCTAGGTGGCACAAGCCTGGAATCAGGAAGACTAGTCTTCCATAATTCAAATCTGGCTTCAGTCACTTATTAGCTGTGTGACCTTGGGCAAGTTCATATAATCTTGTTTGCCTCAGTTTCCTTATCTGTAAAATAAGCTGCAGAAGGAAATGGCAGACTCCTCCAGTATCTCTGCCCAAGAAAACCTGCAAAATGGGATTATGAAGAGTTATGACTGAACAATTTAATTTCCTCAGACCAAATCCATCTGCTGTGTGTCAAGCTATTCAAACCAAACCATGCAGAAAGCTTCCAACATCCTATAATCAGTTCAAAACTGGCTTCAGATACTTCCTAGCTGTGTGACCCTGGGCAAGTCACTCAACCCTTATTACCTATATCTTATTGATCTTCTACCTTGGAACCAACAGCAGGTTTAACAACAACAACAAAGAAAAGCCTGGTTAACAGGTTTTGCACGATTCATTACTTTGTTTATACTAGCACCAGTTATTTTGCCAGAAACACTGTGTGGCTTAGTTTTTTTTATTTGTTTTTTTCTATCTCGATGACTTTTAAATAAAAACTGGTTTTGTAATGCTTTGACCTCCTCTGGCAAAATATTCTCAGGATTACAATTTGGTTCCAATGCAAATCATCAAATATCAATTTTATTAAAAACTTGCTATGTGTTAGGAACTAAAGATGCAAAGGCAAAATAAATAGTCCCTACCCTCAAGGAACTTAAATTTTAATTATATGAAACAGCATATCCTCAGAGAAGTAATTATAAAGTATAGAGATTAAAATTAATATTCAATAATGAAATAGTATATTTTATAAGTTTTATTAATAATAAACTAACAAAAAAACTAAAAAGGTACCTGCTCCCAAGAGCAAAAGAGAGAAGAGAGAGGAGCCACAAAACTCATAAAACAATAATGTGACCAAACAAATGTGGAGGCACAGGAGAGATTAAAGGGAATTTTGGGAAATACTAAGGGATTTATGGGGGATGCAGTCCAAGGTTCAAAATCTCCATTTATACAGGAGAGAAATGAGTCAGTAAAATGGGGTAGGAGGCTATTGTAATAACCTGAGAACCCTTAGGAATAGAGAGCAGAGGGGACAGATCTTCCTTCTTATCTCTTTCCTCCCCTCTCCTCTTTTCCCTTCCCCCCTTTTCCTCTCCCCTTCCCTCCTGTCTCTTCCCTCTCCTTCCTTCCTCTCCTCTTTTCTTTCCTCTCCCCCTTTCCTCCTTTTCCTTCCTCTCTCCTTCCCTCCCCGCCTTTCTTCTCTTCCTTCTCCTCTCCTCTTTCCTCTTCTCCCTCTCTCCTCCCCCTCCCCTTTCTTCCTCTCTTCTTCCCTCTCCTCTTCTCCCCTTCCCTTTCTCTTCCCTCCTCTCTCTCCTCTCTGCTTCTGCTTTAAGCAACAGGCAATAGTCTTTCTCTCTCTTTTAGCACACAAAATAAAAGTTTCTTTTTTTAGTCTTTTAAAATGATTGAAGTTGATTTGTATAATTTTAGCAAATCAGTTTAATCCTTTTTCTATAAAAAACCAGTGTAGCATACGCACTTCTTCCTTAAAAGCATCTGACATGTTGATATTTACACCATACTCTATAGTTCACATTGTTGTATACATTTCATATTTCATTATGTGATAAAGTATACATTTCCATGTGTATAATATTTATCAAACATGAGGATAATATTAAATTAGAGTACAATTACAATAAAAGAGTCAACACAGAAATAAGCAACAAACATTCCATTTTCTGTTCATCTGATTTAACTTAAGATTGTCCGACGTTATATACCCAGATATGAAGAAAAGCTTTTTATATATGTGCGTGTGTGTGCACTTATACAAACAGCTGTATATACATTTGTGTGTGAGTATACTTATCCATCTTTATATATATGTATATGGAGATATATATATATATATGATGGTGAATGAGGATTAGACCATTTTTTATGTAATAAAGCTACTCTCAGAAGAATTATTTTGGTTATTCTACTAGTATACATATATTAATGGTCTCCTATGAAGTAATCTAATATCTAATGTGTTGACATTCACAGTGGGTGCTAAATAAATATTTGTTGTTGATATGTCTATGTATTATGTGTCACAAAACTATATATTCTGAGTTATTGTTGACCAAGTGAATTTACAAAAATCTAGTTTAGTTTTCCAGGATACCCATTGGAGCTTCCCTTGTGAGAGGGAAGGGAACTTAAAAGCCATGTAGTAAAACTACCTCATTTTACAGATGAGGAAACTGAGGACCAGAGAAGCCTGAAATGGCAGAGCCAAGAGTTTATTTAACCCAGGTGCTCTGACTCCAAATCCAGCATTCTCTTCACTGTATCACGCTGTTTCATTCAATTTAAACTTTTTTTTAACCCTTAATTCCTGTCAGTATCAATTCTAAAATATAAGCTGGGTAATTAGGGTTAAGTGATTTACCACAGGGAAATATCCTAGGTCTGACTTGAACCCAGGTCTTCCTGACTCTAGGCCTAGTGCTCTATGCACTGTGCTACTTAGCTGATCATGTAAACTTTTTTTTTTTTTTAAACCCTTACCTTCCGTCTTGGAGTCAATACTGTGTATTGGCTCCAAGGCAGAAGAGTGGTAAGGGTAGGCAATGGGGGTCAAGTGACTTGCCCAGGGTCACACAGCTGGGAAGTGTCTGAGGCCAGATTTGAACCTAG
>NC_058134.1:121021347-121052349 GCF_016433145.1 Gracilinanus agilis | reverse complement strand
AAGGAAGGAAGGAAGGAAGGAAGGAAGGAAGGAAGGAAGGAAGGAAGAAAGGAAGGAAGGAAGGAAAAAAAGAAAAGAAAAGGGGGTGGCTCAGTGGATTGAGAGCCAGGCCTAGAAAAGGGAGGTCCTAGGTTCAAATCTAGCTTCAGATACTTTCTAGCTGGGTGACCCTGGGCAAGTCACTTAATTCCAATTACCTAGCCCTTACCTCTCTTCTGCCTTGGGATCAGTATGAAGTATTGATTCAAAGATGGAAGGTAAGGGTTTTAAAATTTAAAAAATTAATATTTTTAGAAAAATGAGGTTTCAGAAAAACAATTCAGAAATTTTAGGGGGAAAAATCCTTGGATTTTTCCCCATAGACTTTTCATATTCTTCCCTTCAAATAAAAATTTTTTAAAATAAGCCTGAAAAAAAATTCTAGAAAATTGATTTAAACTATACCAGTATAGTGAGCCCTAAATCCAAACTGAGATAACTTTGCTACCTTGGCCTCGTTCAGGACTAAATGCATCATTATCTCCTGCTTTTGATTCTCCCCAATTCATTTCTCTGTTTTGGTTCATTCCTCCCACCCCCCTCCATTCATTCCATCAACCCTACTGTCATCTAAATAGCACCTCCAGTCTGCCTTTTCAGTCCATCAGAGGCAAGGACAGGATCAGGAGATCATAGATTTAGAACTGGAAGGATCCTGAAAAGCCTTCTAGTCTAATCCCATCATTTTACAGAAAAGTAACTGATGCTCAGCACAACAGCACCACCTCCCCAACCCTACCCCCGTGAATTGCCTCATTGACCTTGGTGTCACATTGACCTTGGTGACAGAACCTGGATTCAAACCCAGAACCTCTGACTCCAGGTCAAGCTTTCTTTTCACTATACCAGATTTCTACTGGACTCTTCCATCCATCTGTAATTTTCCTATACATATCTTTATTTTAATGTCTTTCTTTGTAGTCCTATAATAATTTTTAAGATGTTTTGTGTCAAGTTGTAAATTGACTATGATTAGGATCACATCTTCTAAATGGTATGCACTCCTCCCATATACCTACATACACACACATTGTAGGGGTACATTTGGAGGATTTCAACAAGTTTTAACTAACATTGGAAAAATGAAATGGAATCATGGCATTTTACCCTGCTGGCTATAATTTTGTTTTCCCATGAGGTAGTTGTTATTATTGTTGACTTATTTCCATCATGTCAGACTCTTCCTGATTCTATTTGGTGTTTTCTTGGCAAAGATGCTGGAGTGGAGGGGGCAGCTGGGTAGCTCAGTGGATTGAGAGTCAGGCCTAGAGACGGGAGGTCCTGGGTTCAAATCTGGCCTCAGACACTTCCCAGCTGTGTGACCTTGGGCAAGTCACTTGACCCTCATTGTCTACCCTTACCACTCTTCTGCCTTGGAAACAATGCACAGCATTGACTCTAAGACAGAAGGTAAGGGTTATTAAAAAAAAGATGCTGGAGTGGTTTGCTATTTATTTTTCTAGATCATTTTTCAGATGAGGAAACTGAAGTCAACAGAATTAACTAACTTACTCAGAGTCACACAGCTTGTACATGTCTGAGGCCAGATTCAAACTCAGGAAGCTGAATCTTCTTGACTCCAGACCTGGCACTCTATCCTACTGTGCCACTTAGTCACCCCTGCCCACCCCCATGAGACAGTAGGGCATAGTAAAAATGGTACTGACTTTGAAATCAAAGGACTCGAGTTCAAATACTGCCTGTATCATTCACTACCTTGTGTAATGTAAAGCATCTAACTTTTTTGAACTGTTGTTTCCTCATCTATAAAAGAATGAGGTTGAACTAGGCAGCCTCACAGGTCCCAATCTAGCACTAAATCTATGATTTTATAAAATTTAATGCCCAACAACTTTAGCTAAAATGCTGAGTAATGGTTATATATCTTGAGACTTTGAATCAACTTCTGCACTCCTCCCTCATGCTATAATAGAATGATAATCACCTTTTAGGGACGTTTGGAAAAAATAATGAAAGACATAGATCATAAGGAAGTCCTTTGGAAGTATGAAAATCTGGAGAAATAATAAAGCTATTTGGATCAAACAAGGCTCACCATAACTATTCCTTGATCCTTTATTCATTATTCCCTACAGTGAGGGACTTCTGAGAGAAGCCCCTGCCTGCTGGAGAGGGGGAGTGCCTGAGTTCTCTCACCATCTCTGGCAACAGCCATGTCTTTTCCCACTTAAGCCTCACCTGACCAGGCCTTTGAGTTTTCTCCCAAAGTCAGCTTTCCCAGGGCAGTTTTCAGTATATCAGTCAGCTCTCCTGTGTTCTTTCTTTAAGCTGAAGCAGAATGACTTCCTTTCCAAGGCCAGTCCTAGTCCTTACTTACACATCTTGGCTTCCTGGCAGAAGGTAAGGACCACTTTCTTAGCCTGGCCCAGAACCAACCTCTGTGCTCACTAAAATAAGTTCTCTTATGCAGTCCATCCCAGCCCTCCCCAGCAAGCTCCAGTACCTTCTGAGACACGAATCTCACTCTCTTACTTCTCTGAATTCTCTTCCCTGACTTTTTTCCAAGAAGAGATTTCAAGCCCCAGGAATAGGACCATGGACAGAGGAAACGGCCTACCCATTTAGCAGCCGTGATTTTAGGGAAGCCAAGACTCAGCGTCCCTAATAAAGATCACTAAAAAAAATAATCTTGAAACGAACAAACTTCCTCCCCACAAAATATCAGGTTTTCTTTTTATTTTATTCCCATTTAGGGGATGTAATTTTTTTGCCCCAACACCCTGAGTCTCCTTCCATCAATTCCTTTTCAGAACCGATATTATCTAAAAGAAAGTCTGGGTTCTAGTCCTGCTCTGCCATTAAATTCTGTGTGGCTTTAGGCAAACCATTTGGGCCCTCAAAACTTAGTTTCTCATTTATAAAATAAGGGTTCTGGACTAGGTGAGCACAAAGGTGAGCCCTTCCAGAGTGAACATATTAGGATTTCGGATTGTAGTCCTCCATTTCTGGAATGAATGGAGAATCTATCAGAATTGTGTTTACTTTTTTTTTTTAAGTCATAAAGGGCTCTTTCCATGATTGATATGGCACAGATGCTAATGTAATATTCATGATATTCACAAAAAGCAGTATCCTTTGTGCCTTTCGGTTCTTTGTGCCTCGTAGACATGAAGGTTGTATGGTGGGAGAAGTGATTCCTCCTTGCTACATACTGGGGAAAGTGCAGTCTGTTACTGACATGTGGCCCAAAACAAAAAGACTAGTTCAGCCTCATGCGTGCTGTCTGGCCCAGTGGACCTGCCCTTGATGGACTCAGCATGATGAGTGAAGAAGGAGATCTTGACCACTGGATGAAGGAGCTGTAAAAGTGCTGGACTTTGGGTCAAGAAGGAAAAGAGGGGCCATGAACAAAAGCAGCAAAGACTAGGTAAATGAATAGGAATAGGAACTCTCTGTGGCACTGTGCTTGCTAACTGATTTTGAATTTATATTTAGGCTTTGGGACTTTTAGAATTTAATCTTTGGAATAAACTACTTTGGGATACACATAACTTTATTAAGCTTGTAAAGATTATTGAAAATATGCAAGCAAGTAACCAGCCAGGGCAGTTGTGAATAAGTATCAAAAGAAAGGGTGGGGGCAGCTGGGTAGTTCAGTGGAGTGAGAGTCAGGCCTAGAGACAGGAGGTCCTAGGTTCAAACCCAGCCTCAGCCACTTCCCAGCTGTGTGACCCTGGGCAAGTCACTTGACCCCCATTGCCCACCCTTACCACTCTTCCACCTATGAGACAATGCACGGAAATTAAGGGTTTAAAAAAAAAAAAAGAAAGGGAGAGGGCAACTAGGAGGTTCAGAGTACCAGAAGAGGATTTGGGTTCAAATCTGACCCCTGACAGCTGGTTAACCCTAGGTAAGTTCCTTAACCCCAATTGCCTAGCTCTTGCCACTCTTCTGCTCTGGAATCAATATTTTGTATCAATTCCAAGACAGAAGATTAGAGCATTAAAAAAAAGAAAGGTAGGGAAGAGAAAAAGAGATGAGGGAGAAAGAGAAAAGGAAAGAGAAGGAGAGAGACAGGGACGGGGATGAAGAGAGATTTAAAAGCTTTAACGTGGTTGCATGCAGCCCCTTTGGCATAAGCTACTTTAAAAGGGTAAATTTGCACCAAAATCATAAAATCAAGACTAACGGATGAAGTTAGTGTGGGGCTTTACCTATATCCATGGTCTAAGGAACTTTTGAGCTACTGAGTGAGCTCTGGGGCTAATCCAAGTTTTCAGATCCACTGCAGGTCATAACGCAAAGTCTGGCCATTACAGAAGCATTTCTGTAGAACCCTGTTCTTCTAGATTTGAAGTCCAGGTGAACATCAGAGCTCCCTGGGTCTCTATGGGATTCTTCAGATCAGCTCTTTAAAATCAAACCTACACTTCCAGAACTGATCTAGAACAGGAACAGTAAACAATGTCTAATGTAACAAGAGTCTAATGTAATTTCCTCCTTCAAGCAGGTAGAATAAATTTCTTTTTTTAACCCTTTTTATCTTAGTAACAACTCTAAGACAGAAGGGCAAGGGCTGAGCAAACAGGAGTTAAGTGACTTGCCCAGGGTCACCTGATTAGAAAGTGTCTGAGGCCAGATTTAGACCCAGGTCCTCCTGTCTCCAGGCCTGGCATTCTATCCACTGTGTTCCCTACCTCCACCTACTGAATCAGTTTCTAAAAGTGGAAGACCATGCTTATTGACTTCCCAACTCTTGCAATTCAATTAATTCTATGAGCATTTAATAAATGCCTACTTTGTGCAAAGAGGCAGTATGACAGAGGGTGCTAGGGGCTTAGTAGCTTAGTGTTTCCCCTGACTTTGCCATGATAGCCGAGTCTTTTGGAGGGACCTTAGGATATACCTGTACCTGGAGTTGTGCATCCTGAAGGAGGCAGAGGACCAAGTACAACTTCCTTCTCCCTAAGTCAGTCAACAATAAAAATCATTTCCAGTGTGAACCAGTTTGGAAATTAAGTCCTCCTTTTATGAAGTAGCAATAATAGGATAGAATTGATACACGAAGACATCCCTGCTGACTCATTCCCTCTTCCCTCATCAATAAGGACATTGACTTAAGTTTGTTTTTGTATTACTGGGGGTGAGTTTGCACTGAGCAGCCCACACCATCTGGTTCCTCTTGTGATCAGTAGCTCAAAGTTTGAAATGGATGCCGGAGGCCAAAAGTACAGTCTGTTACTCTGAAAGAGTAAAAGATTGTGGTCTCTAACTTAGAACCAGAAAACCTTATCCGTGTTACTGAACATCTCAGAACACAAGCTAAGCCCTCTGACTTTAGTCTCCTGCTCTTCTTTTCACCAAATTATTTTGATTAGATAAAAATTTAAACTAATGGACATAAAGAATTAGGATTTGTTGGCATCCACATTATCCCTTGTCCCTTGGTAGAAGCAGACTGAGCATGACCTGGATAGATTTATGAATCCGAAGTTGATCTTTGGCATTTCCACCTTCTCCTGTCTATGTTCTTAACCACTTCTGAGGTCTTTTCCAAATTTTCCCCTTTTAACCTCCAGGTATCCACACTATATATCACCCCTGGAGTGATTGGCTTTCTCAGAAATTTAATACTTAGAAGAACATTGTACCTATGTTGAGTTTAGGCCATTACCCACACCCCATAAATATTTATATCTTAATGTGGTGCCACTGGATGCAAAAGTACCTAAAGCAAAGACAACTCATTCTCCATCGAGGAGTCATCATCAATATTAGAACAGAGATCTCATCCACAGGTGACAGTAAAGATGTATATATTTCATATAGATCAGTATCACTGTTAACAAGACTGTTGGACTAGAATTTGACCTCCCAGCTTCCATTAGCTATTTCATCTACTGTACTCCTAAATCCATTGGGGTCCAGGACTCTGGAGAGCTTTTAGCCTTGGTCTTAGCATGCCAACAAAAGGGAGAGCAACAGGAAGGAAATACAAGGGGCAGGACTCCCCGAGCCCTGTGTACTCCTGTTGAAAGTGGGTCTCATGCTCCGTTATCTCAATCCTGCGTCTCTTCTTTGCTTCCACCTCCTCAGAGGTGACAGCCTGCCTCTCTGCCTTAGAAGCTCTGCTGGCTGAAGTCAGTCTGGAAAGGAGATCCATCTCCCTCCGCTAGGTCCACAGCACTGAATGAAGTGGAACCTGTTCTATGTCTTTGACAGGAAGCTGTGGACTTTGTTCTGGAAGAAGCTTGTTTGAGGAGTGGCTGGCCCTCTGGGGAGAGAACGGGGGCTACTTGAATGGGGATATGCTCCTCCTTATTCACATAGCCCCAAGTTATCGGCTATTAAGTATGATCTTGCAAGGGATGAAGGTGCTAGCTCAGAATAATTTAAAACGCTTCCCCATTGCTAGATTAATGCTATATATGAACATGCCTATCACATTAGCCAAGGAATGGAAAATGATGATATGCTTAACATCATTGATATTAGAATGAAATGATAGGTCTCTCATTGTGTTATCATGGATAGCAAAGCAAATTAAAGCAGAAAGATGGCACAGTGGTATAGGTAGAGTCCTGGGCTCTGAACCATTTTGGTTCAAGTTCTATCTCTGAAACAAAAGGGAAAAAAAAAAAAGGTTCTGAGCCTGGGCAAGTCATTTAAATTTTGAGTGCCTCCCTGGTCCTAATCTCCCCTGGTACAAAGAGTTTCTCCTTGGAAGTTCTCTACTCTGGTGAAATCATAGCTCTGGAACAACAGCAAAAACTTGAACTTGGTTGTTATGGAGTTAACCTCCACAAAAGAAGAGCCCACTCCCTACCCAGAGGACCCTGAAATAGCCTTCAAGGAACCAAATGAAGAAATCTCTAATGGGAAATTAGACAGGGGAGTCATTTTTGACATACCCCAAATGATTTCCCCTAGGCCATTCCCTACTGTATGTGCCAAGCTGGCATAATTTACAGGTTCCCAGGTGAACTAAGCCCTTCAAATGGGAAGCAATTTCTCTATGAATTTCTACCTTGATTTTCCCAGTCCTTCAGGATCCTGGATCTCTCATTACTAATCAGTTGAGGGCTATAACTGCAATAACTGAATGGGGGTCCTTTTCCAAGTAGGGGATTTCCTATGATGTCATGGAAATGCTCGGCATATCCCAGAAGTGGGAGCCCTGCCAGGAAAGGCTGAAGTGGAGAGGAGGCTTGGCCTTCGGGGAAAAGGGCTGGTGTCATTGAGGGCCGGATATGTCTGTTCCAGCTGGCTGCCTCGTAATGGCAGGCCTCTTTCATCAGCTGATTCCTTGCATTAATACACTTTTGACCCAGGAAAAGAATAAGGATATAAACAACAGAGGCTTCATTTATTGTCGGTAATGGAAGTCTGGTGCTGGGGCTCTGGCCCATTGGCCCAGATGTCCCAGTCTCTTCTCAGATTGATTGGAGAAGCAGTGGAGCCTGGGAACCACCTCTTGCTTCCACACCCTGCCTTTACAAGCACTTATCTTGCTCTTCCCTCCTTTCTTCTCCCCTTCCCTCTTTTATTCACTCCTCTCTTAGCTCACAGCTCATCCCCACCCCCTTGCCTTCAGCTTTTGGAATCTGCCATCCAGCTTGTACTGGCTGCTGTCTCTGGCCTACCATGGTTTTATAATTGTCTCTGGTTAAAATTTAAATAGACATGTTTCAGCCTGAGAAGGGAAAAAAATGTAAACAAGCCTTTTCTGCAGTATTTCAGAACTGCTGACTTCTAGGGCTTTCAATTTCTGCTCTGGGAGACTCATTCAGCTCCTAACAACCGGGGAATTGAGAAGTGCTACAGGCCTGGCTTTTGAAAGGAGCTCTGAGTCCAGTAAGAGACTCTGCTGTGCTTTCCCTTCCTTTACAGTTTGGGGATCCAGCTTTGGTTGGGGGAGGGGGAGCGGACTCTCTGGTGAGCTGAGAGACCCCTAGCTGAGACATCTTCATGGAATCAGAGCATTTGGGTAACTGGAAGGAACTTTAGAGATGCCGATCAATGCAGTGACCGATGACAATTCCAGAGGACCCATAATGAATCACGTTACAAACCTCATGACAACGAGGTGATGAGCTCAAGATGCAGAATGAGACATGTGGTTTTGGACACGGCCAATGTGGGAACTTGTTTTGCTTGTATATTTGTTACAAGGGTTTTCTTTCCTTTTTCTAGTGAGAGAGGGGAGGGGATGGTGAGGAATAGGGTCTCTTTCCCCCTCCCCTAAATGGGGAAAAAAACAGAAGGGAGGCCAAACTAATAGGACAGTTTTGAAAATTATATGTTGAATTTATTATACATTTTATTTTAAAAATTTTTTTCTTAAACCCTTACCTTCTGTCCTAGTATCAGTTCTAAGCCAGAAGAGCATCAAGGGCTAGGCAGTTGGGTTAAGTGACTTGTCCAGGGTCACACAACTAGGAAATGTCTGAGGCCAGATTTGTACCCAGATTCCCCTGAATCTAGTACTCTATTGATTGTGCTACCTAGCTGCCCCTATTATTTTAAAGACATTTTAAAAATAAAGTCTTTAAAAGACTTTAAAAGACAGACAAGCACTACATAACAGAAATGATCAGTTTCATGTGCAAGCCTCTTCTGTTCCACAATGTAGAGGGAAATGCACATTTAATTTGATGTTAATTATTAAGTTGAAACTCAGAGGCCATTTAGAACAGGAGTTCTGTACCTTTTTTATGTCATAAACTCCTTTGGCAGTTTCATGAAACCTATGTACCCCTTCCCAAAATTATGTTTTAAAATACATAAACTAAGACACATAGGATTACAAAGGAAATCAATTGCATCAAAATTCCAGTTTCTAAATATTTTCTAATAAACAAGTTCATGGACTCCAGGTAAAAAACCTCTAAGCCCCATTCCTCATTTTCTAGGGGAAGAAAGTGGCACCTAGGGGAAGGTCTTATTCAACGTCTCACAACAAATTAGAGGCAGAGCTGGGATTTGAACCCAAATCTCCTCATGTTAGCTGCACTCCCCCATTTTGCTTCCTTCCTGTGCCATCCAGGCTTTCGGAATAATTTGTGGAAAGAACTGCCAGTTCTTTCCCTGCTGAGATTTTTATTGTCGTTGTTGTTCCATCCTCATGAAAAATGGGTCTGTATTTCTGGTGAAATAAAGGCAATAACTAAAACAACAATAACAACAAAACCCCCAAGCCCTGGAGAAATAACTGATTCATATGTCAACCTCTTCACTTCTCCCTTCCTTTTGGGCCAGAACATGAATCTATAATGACTCAGTCATTTCTCTAGAATTGAGACAGGGTTTGGGGGTGGTTCTCATTGCGGTGGTGGTGGTGGTGGTGGTGGTGGCTGTTCTGTTATCTTTGCATCCCACCTGAGATACAGACATATTTTTTTCTGAGAATAGATCCACTATTAGCCAATTCAGGGGATGGAAAGTTGGGTTCAGTTTTATATATACACATATAAATACTATATATATAATATATTATATATGCTATATATATATTATATGAGTATATGTATATATAAATATAAATATCTATAAATATATCTGTATGTTCTCCTCTACTTTCTCTGTGTTTACCTAAGAGAAATCTGGCTACTTTTTGGAGTCCCCATCAAGAAAATTGATCTTGTACATTTTGTTTTTTGTGTAATTTATTACTTTGTTGCTGGGAGAAGGATGGACTCAGCAATAAACTGGGAGGTTTTTTGGAGACAAGGATGTGGTCGAGTTTTTCTACCTTTATGAAAGGTTGGCAGAACAGTACAGATAGATGGACTGCTGAAAATAGCTCTTGATTCAGAGACTTTTTACCTCTGGTAAAGAGGGCAGGATCATGAATCTTTTTCTTTTCTAATTTAATTTAATTCATTTTTAATTTTTTTAATATATCTTATTTCTTCCAATTAATAAGCCAACAGAACTTTTCCACGGGAGCTACAATCATGTATGATAAGAAAGTTTCTTCCCAATAGCATATAAAGATGAGCCTTCTAGGTTGGATTTACCCAAGATCCAATTTATCAAATTGACAGGTACTCAAAGACAACCATCTACCTCCAGGCCAGATAATTTTTAATTGTTTTATTCTGATATCTATGCCATCTTAGTGATCTATGCCAGTGATGGGCAAACTACTGCCCACTGGCCAGATGTGGCCCCCTGAAATGTTCTATCCAGCGGCCTGACATTATTCCTAATCTGAAGAATACAATGAGTAGGATATAATACAATGAAACTTTGAAAGAGTTGCCTTAGAAACAGACTGACAGATGAGCATTTCCTTTCCTTTGGCCCCCTCTTTAGAAAGTTTGCCCATCACTGATCTATACCATTAACAAAAAAAATGTTATTCAAAGTAACAAATGAAATTTAAAAGTGATCTTATAGTGGGGAAGCTAGGTGGCTCAGTGATTGAGAGCCAGGCCCAGAGATGGGAGGTCTTGGGTTCAAATTTGAACTCAGACACTTCCTTAGCTGTGTGACCCTGGGCAAGTCACTTTATCTCCACTGCCTAGCCTTTACCAGTACTTAGTATTGATTCCAAGATGGAAGGTAAGGGTTTTAAAAAAAGTGGCCTTACAGGGAGGAATAAAGGGGGAAATTTAGGCAATGGGGAAAAAAAGATGTCAATGAAAATTTATTTGAAAAAATAAAAGTAATCATACATAAAGCCATAAGGCTCACCTTGTTCATATTTTGTTTTGAAAAGGTATATATTAACTTGAATGAAATGATGGGACTATTGTTCTGATCTACTATCAAGTAAAGTAATCTTCAGATCCTCCTTCTGAGATTGCCCCAAATTTATCATGTATGTACATCCGCACATACACAGCCAAGGCTTGTTTGCACAGAGTTGTTTGCATGTTATTTCCTTCCATCTTTGAGAAAAACAGCTTTTTCCCCCTTTCTTTTTCCCCACAATGATCAGCACTGCACCTGGCAGAAAGGCGCTTAATAAATGCTACTGTTTTCTGACTGAGTGGCCAGTCCTATGGGTCGAGGGAGATTGGACCCGGACCATTTTAGCAGGTATCCCATAGAAATGTAACAAGACCAAGGAAAAGACGGGGAAAAGAGCTAGAGTCAAGGGATCTGGGTTCAAATCTCCTCTCTCAACACTACCTTTGCTACCTTTCTTTCACGAGTCACTTAAAATTCTCTGGGCCTCAGTTTCCTCAACTATAAAATGAAGGGGCTAGATGCCAGTGGCCTCAGAATTCCATTCTGATTCCTGACCTCTGATCCTAACACCCATAGCCTATTAGGTGGATGCTTTTGTGGAGGATGGACGATCACCCAGGATAGCAAAGACAATATGGAAGGGTTGCTGTTTATACCAAGGAATACACGCTTTGATGATATCAAGGATCCATTTCCATCCTGAACTTTCTATTTGCTCCCAGGATCTTTCATGATTGTTTTTTTTCCCCAGTGGATGGAGTGACCTGGGAGCCAGGAAAACCTTTTGCTTCTGACACAGATTAGTCATATGAGCTGGAGCGATGCTGACCTGCATTGGAAGAGGGATTTTCCTCATCTAGAAGTTTCCTATATCAATGAAACTCTCCTGTTTTTTCCAGCATTTTTTTCTTCTTTGGGGATGAGGGAGCAGAGTTTCTAGTCCTGCCTGAGTGGGGAATGAATGGCAATTCCATCCTCCACTCCTTACCTGGCTATAGATCCCTGACCTGTTCCCCATGAGCGCTGGAGAAAGAAGATTGACCACAGAGAGGACCACTGGCATAGGGTTAGGGGTAACCCAAGAGTCCGGGCAGTGGTCATATGAGCCTGGGGGAGGGAAGGCGGGAAGTAGCAGAAAAAAGAAGACAAGAACATCCCATTTCCTTTTCCCTCCTGAGACTCATCTGGTAACTTTTAAATCTCAAAATACAAATTAAAATATTAAAAAGCAAAACAACTTACAAGTAAAATAATAGAACAATGTTTTTCATTAGAAGGGATGGCTGTAATAGTATTTTAACTCAACATATTTTAGTACAAAATACCATAGGTTTTTTTTTTGGTGGTTTTTTAAAGTTATAAACTCTGAGGTAAGTCTCAGTATCCAGTGGTTTCAGAAGATCTTAAACCAACCCTGATTTCTGCCTCATTCAGCTGGGGCAAATCCCAGAGGCCAGGAGGATCCCAGGGATGCCTTTGCAGCACTGTGGCTGAGTCATTTCTGAATACCACTACTCTTAGCTCTGCTGTCTTATGAGGGGGTGGAGAATCCATTGTGTAGTGAATGGGACTCAGATTCTAAGAGGCCTTGGTTCAAAGCCCACTTCAAACCCTAGATGAGTGTCTCAGTTTCCCCATCTTTAAAATAAGGGGGTTGGACTTGATGGTCTTTATGATGCTTTCTACCTCTAAATCTGTGGTCCTGGGCTCCTACTCTTCCTTTTCGGACTTGTTTCCAGCTCCTACTAAACTCTATAAAGTTCAGTGTAGCTACTTTCTCTAAAAGGAAAACAGCAGAATCATTGACTCCAATTCCTACTAGTTCCCTCATCCCACCATTTACATCACTATAGTCCTCACTATGGCTCTGGGCCATGAAAACTCCTTGTTCCTCATTCAGAATAGCCTAGAGTTTCTTTAAGAGCAACAAGAACAATAATATGAATTTTATTTTTTCTAAATTTATTTTTTACAGAGGACAACTAGATGGCTCAGTGGATGGAGAGCCAGGTCTGGTGATAGGAGGTCCTGGGTTCAAATCTGACCTCAGACACTTCCTAGCTATATGATCCTAGGAAAGTCACTTAACCTCCATTACCTATCTCTTTCCACTTTTCTGCCTTAGAACCAACATATAGAATTGATTCAAAGATGAAAGGGAAGGATTTAGGGAAAAAAATTATTTTTACATAGTAAGTGCTTAATAAATATTGACTGGCATACATTTGTCCTTCCCACTGGCCACCCCCTTATGTTTTGTTCTACCAACAATCTAAGCTTTAAATTTTATTTATTATGTATTTATTCTGCTTTTTTAAACTTATGTTAGTGCATTTGTATTTTCTATTTGCAGCATGACGATTAAATAATAGAAAACTGAACCCTAACCAGCTTTTTTTACATAGCTTCAACAACACACACTCAACTTGAGGGATTTATTTCTAGAATGAATAATCCGTTTTCCAGATCCCCAAGAATAAGGTCAGTTTTTCTTCAAGTACAGATGAGGTATAGATTTATAGAAGTAACTCCTGAAGTACATAGTTAGAGCAGTAAAATTTACACGTATATGTATGCATAACATGTGTAATATATATGCCATCTCTGCCCCCTGGGCTGTTTTTTTTTAACTAAGAATCTAAACTTTAAAATTGTATTTCTTTAGTTTACATACATGTATATGATCTGAGCTCATGACCACTCCCCTGACAAATTTGGTATTTCCTTCAATAATAACTGTGCTACACTGGGAGAGAATTGAAACCAAGAGCCTGGTCGCTGCCCCAGGCCATATCCTTGTGGCTAAGAGGAAATAGGAGTCTGTGTATATATATATGTTCTCTCTGGTGGGTTTGGGCAAGGGAGGGTATTTGCATACACCTGCACCTTCAGAGAAGACAAAAGGGGAAATCCAAGAGCCCAAATAGGGAAGACAGAATCTCAGAAGAGCTGAGATGGCTCAGAAATGGGGCTGAGAGAAATACCCTCTAACAAAAGTGCATGAAACAGAAACAGAAAAGGAAGTTGAATTTGGAGAGGAAGAAGGTCAATGTCATACGGAAGAACCACAGATGCCACAAAGTAAAAACAAAACAAGCAGTTCTTATGGGAACCGCAGACCATGCTGCTCGAATATATTATAGCACATATACTGCAGGGTTCAGGGCAGTATTTGTTTGGACTGTTCATTTACATATTACATATAACATGCAGAGTGCCAGACTTTTGAGTCAGAAATATTCAGTTCTGATCTTGTCTCTGAGGCAGGATAGCTGGGTAACTATGGGCCAATCAACTAACTCCTGACAGGTCTGGAGATGGGAAGTCCTGGGGTCAAATCTGGTCTGAGACACTTTCCAGCTGTGTGACCCTGGGCAAGTCACTTAACCCCCATTGTCTAGCCCTTGCTGCTCTTCTGCCTTAGACTCAATATGGAGTATTGATTTTAAGATGGAAAATGAGGGTTTAAAAAAGAAAGAAAAGAAGTTTTCTACCTTAAAGGCAATGAGAACTAGGCTTTGGAATCATGATAAAAAAAAAAAGTGTTTGCAAAGACTCCTTACAAAAATTATCTCACCTAAACCCCCCAAGAAGTGAATCGTAGCACAAGTACCATTTTACAGATGAGAAGACTAAGATTGAAAGAAGTTAATGATTTCCCCCCATGTTTTACCCAGATAGTGCCAATGAATTCATGCTGACTGTAAATCCATTACTCTACCCCATGCTTTAAGTGAAGAACAGGGAGCTTTGCGATCGTGAGCAATATTAGGATAGTTTAGTTCATACTCCCTAATGATGATGAGATGATTGAGGATGTCAGAACAAGAAGCTGAACCCCAGGGATGCTATTAAAATGGTTGCATCTCTAGTTCATGTGGAAATATTAATTCCATTACCAGAAGTACAAGGGTGGCTTTCATTATGATTAAGCCCTTACAACTGTACAAATGTGTAATTTATAGATGGAGTTTTTCTGCTTTAAAAATGCAAATATTATACCAGAACAGGTTGGTTATCTAGAGATTGGCTGAATTTGTACTGAATGGACTATTTCATAAACTTAGACACAGACAATATGAAACTAGCTTTGTATAATTTCTTACTTTGTTTTCATTTCTTTCCTTTTTTTCTCTTTTGCAAAAACTTCTTTTCTAAGCATCAGGACATCTGACAATTTTCCTTTTATTCACAGTGGCAGCATTCTGGGGACGATGTCTGTCGTTGGTCTGGAGAGACACGGAGTTCCTGACATGTAGGGGTTTCCACTCAAATGGAGAAGACACGACACAGAATGTCTCTCTTCTCTGATCTCCCATAACACATTATTTGTCCTTCTTTTGTAGTTTTTATTATAAAACTAAAAAAAAAAAAAAAAGTAGGTATCCCAGTTTGCTTTCTGTTGTTGTTCTGTTGATGTATTGTTTCATTCATGTTAGACCCTTTGTGACCCCATTTGGGGTTTTCTTGGCAAAGATACTGGAGTGGTTTGCCCTTTCCTTCTCCAGCTCATTTCACAGGTGAGGAACCTGAGGCCAACAGTTAAGTGACCTGCCCAGAGTCGCACAGCTTGTAAGTGTCTGAGGTTGGATTCGTATTCACAAAGATGAGTCTTCCTGATTCTAAGCCTAGTGCTCCATCCACTGCGCCATCTAGCTGCCATGTTTGCTTTGTATTCTGGTTATTTATGTACATGCCTCATTTTTTCCATTTCTTCTTTATTTTTTCTTCCATTCATTCTTGTGGGCAGGACTAGGGTACATCTATCTTGATGACCCCAACAAGCCTAGCAGAGTGTGTGATACATAATATAGGAGCTAAATATACATTATTTTTCCAATAGCCAAATGAACATAGAACAGAAACTCACCCTATTAGGATTGTGGAGTGGAAGAAGTTTGCCTCTAGTGTCCCAGAGTGGTCTCTTTCTGGACTATTGTCCCATATCTCCTCTTTTTGCTTCCATCACTTTCCTAGGGTTTACATGGCCTCTTGAAATGGTTAACTGCTTTGTCGGCTTCCCAAAGAATGAAAGAGCACATACATATTTTTGACAGTGAGTTAATGGAGTTTTGTGTGTGTCCTAATTTAACTCTAACATTATTTTCTGATTTTAATAAATTGTTAGCATATTCTCAAAGGTAAACTCTTTAAGGAGGAAAAAGCGAGGGGATGTAGAACGGAAACAAAGTGAGGCTCTCAGTTCCTTTGTTATATACCTAGTAGGTGTTAAATGAATATTTGTTGGAATGCAGGAAGGCATAAAGGAGATTGGCCTAAACGTCAAGTTGACAGCATGTTCCAAAGCAAAATGGAGTTTTATATGATGGTCTAGGCTATTTCCATAGATTAATCCCAACTCGAGAGCCCACCTGGAGAGAATATTAATGGATACCGATAAAAACCAATACAGTACCAAAAGCCAAGCCATGGTATAAATTCATGGTATAAACATATTGCCCTGAACGGTTTGTTCCAATGTGTACCAAACAGGTCGTGTTCATTCTGATCATCCCACTTAGCCCTTTCTCAAACTGCCCCTGGTGTTTGCTTCAGGATTCCCCACAGAACAATGACTTTTATTTTTCCCTGGACCACATCTGACCGTAAGTTCTGTAGTATTCTCCCAAGATTGGTAAATCAAGCTAATAAATAACTGTGGGCCCTTTATGGTAGACAGAAAGAGTGCTAGATTTGAAGCCAAAGGACCCGAGTTCGAATCTTGATTCTCCTGTGATCTACCTATATGGGCAATTCATTTAATCTCTCTGGGGCTCATTTTCCACATAGGTAAAATCACAAGTTGGATTAGATGATCTCCAAATCTATGATGTGATTATTCTCCCCTCTGATGACTTGGAAAGCTCTAGAGGTGAGACCTTTTGACAGCATAAATGATGCCACTGCACTACTTCTTACTTTTATTCCCACAGACAAAAATGTATGTTTTGGAAAAAATGCAAATATATTCATTTGTTCAGTGATTTCAGTCATCTCTGGCTCTTTATGACCCCATTGGGAGTTGTCTTGGCAAAGATATTGCAGTGGTTTGCCATTTCCTTCTCCAACTCATTTTACAGATGAGGAAACTGAGGCAAACAGTTTAAGTGACTTGCCCAGGGTTACATAGTTGGTAAATATCTGAGGCTGGATTTGAATTCAGATCTTCCTGACTCCAGGCTGAGTACTATATCCACTGTGCTACCTAGCTATCCAAATATATTACTCTCACATGTATATAGTAGTAAGCATTTACCATACAATATATCCTATTTGAATCTCACAATACCTTAATGGAGTAGTGAACTAAAATTCAGAGAAATTTAACTACTTGCCCCTAATCACACAGCTAGCAGACTTGGCAAGGCCAGGCTCAAACTCAAATCTTTGATTTGCATTCTTCTGTTCTATAGGCACACACATACACATACATGTACACATATTTGTATTTGCATGTGTATATATGCAAATATATATTCAACAATTTAATGCTCCCCATAGCTGTACCTTATTCGTTTAGGAAAAGAAAAACTACATCTTTGCTCATAAAAAATTTATGTTTGGTATATTGAATTTTAAGATAGGCTATTCAGAAAAAAACTTCCTATCTGCTAAACCTGTGCTAAAATTAAAATGTTTTACATTTGTTACAAAATGGAGTTACAACTAGCTGAATTTTATAAAGTTTGGAAAACGTGTTTGGTCAGTTGATAAGAAGTAGCAAAAGGGAGTCCATTTAATAGGGATAAATATAAAGTCTTGAATTAGGATGCAAAAAACCAAGTATGAGACGGGGATAGAATGCCTTGAAATAGAACCGTGGAGATGCTTAACCTGGAGAAGAGGCAGCTTGGGGGAATATGATTATGTTATTCAACTATATGAAGGGTAGTCATATGGAAGAGAGATTAGATTGTTTCTGGTTGGCCCCAGAGGGCGTGACAAGACTAGGATCAGTGGATGGAAACTATAAGAAGGCAGATTTTAGTTCAATATGAGGGGGGGAAATCATCTATAAATGGGATGATATACTAATCTTGAATTGTCTCCTCTAGACATCTTCAAGCAGAAGCAGGATGGTTATTCTTCAAGGATGTTGAAAAGAAGATTCATACTTTAGGTAAAGATTGAATAAGATGGCCCCCAAGGTTTTTTCCAACTTAAGATTCTTTATTTTCTGATTTGGATGTCCTTCACAAAATCGAGAAGATACAGAAAGCACTAATTTTCATAAAAGGAATAAAGCTGATAATAAAATGAGAAGAAGAAGAAAAAACCTCCCACAGAACCATATGAATATAACTTTTACTACATGTTCTGTAGCCCAATCATTCTCATTGTCTGAGCAGCTGTAATCAGCAGTTTCTGCTGCCTCCCAATGCTTCATTTTAGCTTTTTCTCAAGCTTCTGAAAATGGAAGGCTTTCTGAGATTAATACAAGCTCTTCTCTCCTTTACATATTAGCGTATCTCTTAATTTAATGCAAGCATTTACAAATGTATGCCAGTTTCTTCCAAATGTAAGCTAGTTTCCCCCACCTCCACCCTCATCAGGTGCTGCAGAAGATGAAGAAATATTTTTATATATAATACTGATTTTATTTACAATATTTTTTATTTCAAATTTTATTTTCAGTTTCACATTCTTTCCCTCCCTTCACCACCTCCCTCACCTACTGAGAAGGCAAGAAATATGATACTCCTTATATATACAGTAATGCAAAACATATTTCTGCATTAGCCATACTCTGAAAGAAAAAAAACACAAGAAAAATACATGAAAAAATATGCTTCAATCTGCCCTCTGAGCCCATAAATGCTCTATGTGAAAGTGGATACCTTTTTCTATCAGGAATTCTTTGGACTTATGGTGGCTCATTGTATTGATCGGAGTGACTAAGTCTTTCCCAGTTGAATATTCTTACAATATTGCTACAACTGTGCAGATTATTCTCCTGGTTCTGCTCACTTTACTTTGTGTCAGTTCATACTTTGCATCAGGTCTTCTCGGGTTTTTCTGAAACCATTTCAGAAGATGAAAAAATCTGAAGCAAGTGAGAAATGAGTCTTCTCACCTGCTGAGAGGTTGTCTTTTAAGGGTCTCATTACCATATTGCAAGAGGAATATCATCTGGAGTTCCAAAGGCCAGTTAATAATATACGAAGGCCCTTATTTTAAGTAAATTGTTCATCGTTCTGAAATTATTTTCAGTCTTCTAAAAGAAATTTTAGGTGCAAAACAGAGATTCCTATCTCTCCTCATTTTTTTTTCTTTTCCCCACTAAGACTTTATATTTTTAATGATGCCCCATCTATGAACATTGTTTAATCTTTTGGGGGGGAAAGATGTTTTAAAAATTAGAGAATTTGGGGGCAGCTAGATGGCTCAGTGGATTGAAAGCCAGGCTCAGGTATGGGAGGTCCTGGGTTCAAATCTAGCTTCATATACTTCCTAGCTGTATGACCCTCGTAAGTCACTTTACCCCCATCACCTAGTCCTTATCCCTCTTCTGCCTTAGAATCAATACACGGTATTGACAGGAGGAACGATTTTTTTTTTTAGTCAGAGAACTAGAACTAGTGCTGTGACTACTGGGAAATTGTTTTAACATCTCTGTACTCCATTTTCCTCCTCTGCAGAATAAAGAAGCCTGAAATAGATCAGGTCCAAGGCTGCTTCCAGCTGTAGAACTCAATGAGTCCATGAGTCTCTAGTTTGGTTCTCCATATGATTCCCATAAACAACCTCCTTCTTTTGGGCATTCTGGGAAGCCCACTCTCTATGATGGGATAATATAACACCAAGTACACATTATTCAAAGGAAGAAATGGGAATGAGGGTAAGATGGATAACTGCAATGGTGAAGTTTTGTTTCATTTTTTTCCCCAGTGTTAAAACTCTTTTATCTGAGAGACTTCAGGTTTTATAAACCTAGAAATGCCTTCTAATTTCTGGTCATGAGAACTGAAGGAGAGCGTATCTATGTCTCCTGGAGATTCAGGGAATTTCACTCTTTGTCACTTATACCTCCCCCCAGCGTAGCGTCCCTTCTTTTTGAGGAGTGCTGCCATGTCAGATTGCACTGTCCTTGAACCAGACAACTTTCTCTGCTTGTCTTCATCTGTCTAAATAAAGCTAACCTACATTTGCTGTCTAATTCATTCTGATGCTTACTGATGCTATTTAAAGCATCCCTTAGGGCCTGGTGGAAAACAAGATGCATTACCACAAGTAGGGAATTTTCACATTTTTTGGCCATTAAAAGAACCTTAAAGTATTGTTCAAGTTTCTCCTGCCTTGGATGTGAAGGGCAGAGAAGTTCTTTACATGTGTGAAGAAAGAAGCACATTTCTTCTTCCGTCTCTTTGAGGTAGGGCAATAGCAACATACCTGGAAAGTCTTGCTCTCAGGCATTCTCCCTCTCTCCTCTGGGCTCCTGATCATTCTCACATCGTCTAGCTATCCCGAAGATTAATTACTCTACAGAATAGATTTTCCTCTCTGCATTCAACTATTTGTTTAGCCCATTGTGGGTTTACTTTCCGTTCTATGGGAACAAACAGTGTTGTTATTTCTTACCACTGAAATGAGTTCTCCAAAGGGTGGAGACTCAGAACAGATTTCAGAGGTAAGCCTAACAAAATCCAACTGACTGCCTTATTTGTGAAGCCTTCAATGTGGTGGCCAGTTGGGCAATCAGGCTTTGGGGGAGCTTCTTGGGCTGTGCTATGTTTTGTTTTGCTTTTCAGGCTGACATTTTAAAGGAATCTAGTGCTCTCACATCCCAGAGAGGGGAGTGAGACATTAATCAGAAAAAAATGAACAAAGAATCGGAATGAAAAAAATGAACCCATTTGAAGACTAACATTTGCCCAGGTTCTTCTGGAGATCTTAGGTCTGGTCTTTCTTTCTTTCTTTCTTTCTTTCTTTCTTTCTTTCTTTCTTTCTTTCTTTCTTTCTTTCTTTCTTCCTTCCTTCCTTCCTTCCTTCCTTCCATCCTTTCTTTCTTTCTCTCTTTCTTTCTCCCTCTCTTTCTCTCTTTTTTCTTTTCCTTCCTTCCTTCCTTCCTTCCTTCCTTTCTTCCTTCCTTCCTTCCTTCCTTCCTTCCTTCTAAATCCTTAACTTCCATCTTAGAATCAATACTGTGTCTTGTTTCCAAGGCAGAAGAGTGGTAAAAGCTAGGCAATGGGGGTTAAGTGACTTGCCTAGGGTCACACAGCTAGAAAGTAAATGAGGCCAGACTTAAACTGAGGACCTCCTATCTCTGAGTCTGGCTCTCAATCTGCTAAGCCATCTAGCTGCCCCTCTGGTGCTTTTTCTTATTCAGAATTTATATTTATGTTGCTCTGGCAGCTTAGTGCAAAAGAAACCTGGAACGATGAGATTGTTTGCACCATTAAAGCCTTGGCCCAATTACTGTCTTTCAGGGCACATGTTTATCACTAGCGGCCACAAAATTCAGCCAAGTATTCAGAGTCTAACCCACAGGGACCAAGGCAGAAGCTATGACTGCGGCAGGTCTGTTCCTTCAAGGTATCTCCCAGGAGATTAGCACATTGGCTTTGGACCATCGTCCACAGGAAATGCAGGGTAAAATTGCAGGCTCCAATAGGGAATTTGCCCAGAAAGGTTAAGAGAACTGGCAATAATGATTCCCAAAGATGCTAAATGATAGTGTTGCCTTTCTTCAAAGTGGCATAGGAAAGGCAATTTAAGGGAGTGAGTTTAAAAAGAAAAAAAAAAACTTGACCTAGAATCAGGAGATGTGGGTTCAAATTCTGGATTACTAGCTCTCTGAGACCATGGCTAAGTTTCTTAATTTTTCTGTGTCTCTCATCTCTCATATTTATAGTTATACTTGCACCATCTATCTACTAACACAGTTGAGTAGCAAGCACTTTAAAAACCATAAAGCAGTATAGGAATATAATCATTACATTATTGGTTTCTTGCCTATGCCAAAAATGTTGGCTGAATCAGAGGTCAGAGAAGAGATGATCAGGAAAGATTTTAAAGAAGACAACATGAAGTAGAAGGAAAAAATGCTAGATATGGGGTCAGATTTTCTGGGTTTAAGTTTAATTATGAGACCTTGGGTAAGTCACTTAGCCTCATTCTTTACTTGTAAAATGAGGCATTTGAATCAGATGAACTCTGTGGTCACTTCTAGCTCTAAGATTGATAAGGGCTAGGAGGCTAATACCAAAAGAAATGAACTAGCTAAAAAAGTTAGAAAATAAGTTTAAAGAAATATCCTTAAGGGTAGTGACTATTTTGGTTTTGCTTTTATATTTCCAGTGCCTTGTATATTTTTATTGTTGTTCAGTTGTGTTTGACTTTTTCTGACCCCATTTTGGAGTTATCTTGGCAAAGATCCTAGAGCAGTTTGCCATTTCCTTCTCCAGGAAACTGAGGTCAACAGGATTGTCACTTCCCAGGATCACACAGCTAGAAAGTGAGGCTGGATTTGAACTCAGGCAGATGAGTCTTCTTCTTGACTCCATGCCCTACACTCTTATCCATTGTGCATCTAGCTGCCCCTTCCTTGCACATAGTAGGCATTTAATAAATGCCAGTTCAATCAATCAACATTTAGTAAGCACTTACTATGTGTTAGGCACTGTGCTATGTGCTAAGGATACAAAAAAAGCACAAGACAGGCTTTGCCCTAAAAGAGCTCACAATCTCCCATGTAAACATGTAAACAAATATGTACAAAAAAAGCTATGTGCAGAATAAATAATTAACTGAAGGAAGGCACTGGAATTAAGAGGATTAGGGAAGGTTTCCTCTAAAAAATGGCATTTTAGTTGGCACTTTAGTTAAAACTGCTGACTTTTTTGATATGATAATTAGTTTTGCTGAACCTTCCCTTCTTTCTTTTTTAAATTTTTTATTATAAGAAATGACTCTCTTTGAAGGAGAGAAGAGAAAATCTTGAGTAATGTAGGTAATATAAAAAGATAAAAGACACCAATTTATTTTTAAAATGTATTTTAACTACAAATATGTTTATCTTTTATCTTTCATATTTATTATTTGTTTACATTTTAATGTAAATTATTTATATAAATTTATTTTACATAATTCTAGGTAAACATATAATTATATTTTATAGAAATCATTTATAGAAATATATGTTTTATATTATATATTTATAATTATACTTAACTATAAATATAAGTACATATGTATAACACCATTATAGTACAAAGGGGTATGTAAGATAACATAAAAAGAAGAAATTAAGTCTATATGGTGAGAGCCTCAGAGAGAGAGAGAGAGAGAATCATTTTCCTTTTTTCCTTATTGCCTACTAGTGTCTGTTGAGTAGAAGGGATGAGTCATGGTGTGTCTGTGAGGAACATGGGGTTCAGTGACATACTTGTTGCTTAGTATAAATAGGGTTAAAATGTAGCACCTGGGATTCTTTCTCAGCTGCAAGCCCTTAGAAACTAGTTTCTCCAAGTTTGATATACTTCCCCCATCTTCCCCCATCACGATTTCTTACTATATCGAGGGTCAGAATGAGAAATTAAATGGGACTTTGGGGGGGAGTTTTGAAGAAGCAGTGGGTGACAGAAAAGGTTTAGAAACTCAGAAATGCATAAAATATGTACAATATCCTGGATAATATGCACAATAAAGTATATAATATAGATATTGGATGACATCAACATATTTTATCTTTTGATACCATAAATAGATACAATTTCTATTTTAAAGTTAAAATAAGTAAAAAGTTAAAGTTTGCAAAAAGAACACAAAAGCCAAAAAACTTTAGAGGGATCTTCCAGATAGAGGAGTGCCCTGGCCCCTTGCCCTCACCATGTGGAAGGGATCCCTGCGCCCAATAAGTGCATACCCACTCAAAACACAAGGTACCACCAATGTGTTTACTTTTACCAGCCAACCAAAGAACACATTAATTCAAAGCAAAAAAGACACTAAAACAAATAGCTTGGCAAACAAAGCAACAAGAACAGAGAGTCCCCTCTGCACCTGTGGGCTCTACGTTGTTTCAGGTTACCACAAGATCAGTCTGGGAGAGAGCACAGAGAATGGAATCTTTGGGGAGAGCTCCCACAAAGTTAGGCCAGATGGCCAGGCATTTTGCTCATGGTCTTCCGCTCACGGGGCATTTCTTGGGGAGCAGGAGTCCTCGTTTCCTGGCACATGGGGTTCTGTGAGGGTCTGGTCCTCATCCTGGTCAGGAACTCATGGGCTAAAGAAGGTGAGATTCTCTGACACTGGGGCACAGTGCATTCACATCCTGAACCACAGCCCCACACTCATCAAGATAAGTAGTACAGCTGCTGTGGATACTATTTAGGTAGTGAGTATTTGTTGGCTCTGGACAACACCTCATGTACTAGGAGAATTGTCCGCCTCTAGCCCAGACTTGATTCACTGGGTACCAGCAGCATCTAGCTGGCACGATGGAGAGAGCTCTGGAACTAGAGTCAGGAAGATCTGGGTTCCAATCCAGCTCCAAACACTTACTGCCTGGGCAACTCACTTAACCTCTGTTTGTCTCAGTTTCCTCATCTATCAAATGAGGATAATAATATGGGAATTGTTAAGTGGATCAAATGAGATAATTATTGTAAAGCACTTAGCACAGTGCCTGGCACACAGTAAGCACTGTATAAATGTTAGTACTATTACAATTTCCAGAAGGAAGAGTCACTCGAGGGCAGATTTGTTGGCATTGCCACTGACCTACTACTGGTAAGTACCATAGTCAGCAGTTGGTAGGCATAGGTCAGCAAGGGCGAGAGGGTGATGAACTGGGGAAGCAAGAGAGCAAAACTCCTGGTAATGCCTTTAAGGAGGGGCAGAGTTTTCCCTGGCCGAATGCAATGGAGAATACCCATGTGGCTCAGACATAGAAGTTCTCAATTGGCAGGAGACTGCAAGAGATTTCTAAAGCTCGCCTATCGGTAGGGCCAGAACTTATCAAAGGTTAACAGTCTGGGCTACACGGTCTTATTGGCTGGTTGCTGAATTGGTTGGACCAGAAGTTTTCTAAAGTGGGGTGAGGGTGGGATCGGTCTTCTTCCTGACTATATATGCCAGGTGGGTGTGCCACCTTCACCTTGCTGGCCACCAGGGAGGCTTATCACAGCCTCCCAGAGGAGTAAAAGTGAGGTACAGGACATGAGTTAGTTAAAGATGAAATAGTCATTCTAGAGCATAAGCCTCTCCCATTAGGATGTGAGCTGCTCCTTTTTTTTTTTTTTTTAATCCTTACCTTCTTAGAATCAATACTAAGTATTGGTTTCAAGCCAGAAAAATGGTAAAGGTTAGGCAATTAGGGTCAAGTGACTTAGCCAGGGTCCCACAGCTAAGAAGTGTCTGAGCCAGATTTGAACCTGGGACCCCTCTTCCCTGAGCTACCTTGCTGCCCCAGAATGTAAACCTCTTGAATGCAGAGACTGTTTCATTTTTGCCCTTAATATTTCCAGAATTTAGTCTGGGCCTGGAATATAGTTGTTATTTAATAAGAATTTACCGATAAACTGATATATATTCCGCACCCCTGTCTCGTGGTGGCATACAGACATAAGTCAGGGGCACAGGATTGGGCCTGAAGGGTACCGAGTCCTGGCTCTATGACCACAGGCTTTTTGCATCCGATCACAGTTTCCCAGCCCTTAAAAAATAATGATGATCCTTGGCCAGGTTTAAGAAAAAAATCTTCCATGCTAGATCATTTATATGACATGGTTTGAGGTATTTAAAAGAAAAAAGTTAATCATTTAATAGTTGATTATAAATAAGCATTCATTAAGCACCCACTATGTGCCAGGCACTGTACCTAATGCTAGGCACCCATAAGGAGGCAAATGAAAGTGTCTGCTCTGGAGGAGCTGAAAATCTAATGGGGAGAAAGTCTCGGGAGGGAGGGCAGTGTGGTGGCTCAGTGGATAAGGCTCCAGGCCTGAAAATGGGAGGCCCTGAGTTCAAATCTTAGCCTCAGATACTTCCTCGCTATGTGACCCTGACCAAGTCACATAACCCCAATTGCGTAGCCCTTCCTGCTCTTCCGCCTTAGAATCGATCAGGAGTATTGATTCTAAGACAGAAGGTAAAGGTTTAAAAAAGAAATCGAGTCCCAGGGGCCTTATTTTCCTCCCTGGTTCTCCTCCTGGGGGCTGGGGGCGACCGGCGATACAGGTGGGAATTCTGGGATCCTGGGAGGTCCTCGTCCCTGGAGAGAATTCAACATTTCTCCCGGCACAGGAGGTTCCAGATTCCTTTCTCTCATTTTCTGGCCTCAGACGCAATTTTCTCCCCTGTGTTTTTCTCCCGATCTCCTCCTCCCTCCAAGCCCGGGGCCGTAAGCTGTGCTCTAAGTAACATCGTGTCCCTGGCCTCCCCGCTCGGGCTGAACATTTCCCTCAGCAAAGCTCCTTTGAGTAATTTCCTCCGCCGCCCCCGCCCCCTTTCCATGCTAATCTTTGTCTGATTCAGTCAATGAGTCATCCCGTTCATTAGCTGAACTCTGAATGTCTCTTTATCCGCTGGATCTCTTTCAACTCTCTTCTATTAACTGGTTTCCTGGCAGCCCGAAGCTCCTCCTCCCTGCCTCCCTCCCCTCCTCTCCATCCATCACCATCGCCGCCGCCGCCACCACCTCCATCGCCTCCTCCTCCTCCTCCTCCTCCTCCCAGCCCCCCATCTTCCCCACTCACATCTGCTGGGCTGCTCTTTCCCGACCATCCGCTAGCCAAGCTTGGGGACAGAGGCTTGACCTCCCCTAAGCGGGGCTCCTAGGGGAATGGCCTGGCCAGCAATGAAGAGGAATTATTATTTTTTTTTTAATCTCACAAGCCTTCCTGAACAGCCACTGTCAGAGTTGGCGTGTTTTTGTCAACAGAGGCTCACAGAGGAACTGGAAGCTCGGGGTACTTTCCATCTAGAGCTAGTGTTGTCTCTGCTCTTCTCTTCTCTCCTCTCCCTCTATGGGCAGCTACACACACGCGTGTGCACCCCAAAACCACCCCCACCGACACACACACACACACACACACACACACACACACACACACACACACACACACAGTAGATTTTCCCATGCTGCCTAGGTAGAAAGGGAAGAAGAAAGGGCAACTCTGTTCCTAAACTCCCTCCCTTTCTTCCAGACCCACTCCTATAAGCCGGGTGCTGCCTGTTTTGCCCCCCCATCTCCAAATAGGTGCAGCACACAGGGCTGGGGAGCCAGGACTCCCACTTCCACCCCCATCTTAGCTGAGTAACTCCCCCTCTGGCTTTCCCTTTCTTTTCTTTCCCTTTTGTGAAATGTGGATGAAGAGAGCAGGATGAATGCCCCTTTGGTGCCTCCAAGTCCTAGTGTCAGCGTTGTGTTTTGAATAAATGGGAGAAACTAGTCACATCAAAACCAAGGGTTACTATGAACTTATTATTCTTGTTCTTTCTCTCCTTGCACCCCACCCCCTGCCCCCCACAGAGGGTTGGTACTTGACTCAACTGGCCAGGGACTAGAATTCAGGGAATCCCAGAATATAGCTTTGGAAGGAACTTTAGAAGCAGAGCCAACACGAATCATTTATTTGTAGGCCTCGGGCAAAATTTGACAATCGTGCCCCCTGTGTATTACTTTCCACCAAAGCTTTGAGCCTTCCCAGGGATACATGTGACTTACTACAAGATAAATACCCAAAGGCACCGGAAGTTTTAGGCTTTTAAAACATGTGCATGTATCACAATATTTGTAACCCAATTTGTTTGAATCTCTCTTCCTACAAGACTCGTGACTTCTCCAGTGGCAGGGAGGTCTCCTGGAGGAAAACTCTTCTCTCAATGCAGATTCACAACTGTTTGGCATCTTAGAGCATTTGGGGACTCCTGATCTTAACGATTTGCCTGAGGGTACTAGGAGGTAAAACCACGTGCCCAGGATCATGGACCGCATCCTCAACATGGGTCAGAGAGTTCCTGAATCCAGACTAACTCTCCTGACTCTCAGTTCACTATCTCGTGCTACCTTTCAAGATCTTTCCCTCCTCCCCCTAACAAATGATACTGATAATTTCTGAAGTGAAGTCCTGTTTAGGTCATGCCAAGTCCATCACTAAGCTGAGAAACAGATTATTCATGCAATAACAGAAGACCACGTTTACAGTATGTACCAAAGTCTCTCTAAAGCAAGAATGAGGGGTGGGGAAGCTGGGGGGAGATTAGGGCAGGATTGGAAATTTCTATAAAGGCAGAATCTGAATCCCAGATCAGATCTCAAAACCTTGCTACATCCAGCGAGTCTGCCTTCTTTGCTCTTCTCGCTTCCAGATTGCTTTGAGGCTAGCCTGACAGCAAAAATCCTAGCTGCCCTCATCGCTCCTTATTCACTCTCATGGGGGTCCTACTTCCCAAAAGTCTTTTTGTCTCACCAACTGTCAGTGCCAGATCCAAGTCAATATAGCGTCCTGGGAAAGTGAGGCCCTGCTTTCTTCCAATTAGCAAACATGCATTGAGTCCAAGGTCTCATGAGAAGTGTAGGTTTCATCGATTAGCACCATGTTTTATACTCATTGTACATGCATTCTCTTGTATCTGTGCAAAAGGATAGGAAAAGTGGGAAAAGAAAGACAAGACTATTTCTTATCCTGATTATGTGCCTCCCTCCACCTACTTCCCTCTCTGCTTGGGGAGACAGTGTGATATTGCAGAAAAGGTACTAGATTTGGAAAATTAGCATTGTGATTCCAAACCCAGTTCTACTTTTTTACAAGAATGAGCTCCAACAGGTCACGTCACCTCTCTGCACATCAGGTTCTTCATTTACAAAATGAGAAGGTTGTATGGGATCCGATGTAACAAACTCAACAGCTTAGCGGCCTCAAGGGCTCACACAAGTGCCACTAGAACCAGATTAAAATGTAATTGGGAAACAATTAACAAAATAAATTAAAATGCAATACAACATAGATAATATTAATTTGTATTGTTTAAATCAATGTGCAGCTTGCATTTCTATTTAAGCTTGACACCACTATGATAAGATGCCTAGATGCCTCTCAAATTCTTTCCAGCTCTCCCTCCTATGGAAATTCTCTTCTAACTTCTTACCTGTTTCAGAAATCAATTCTGTCCCCAAAGACTTGAAGAAATTTGGTACTGGATAAGAAATAGAATGGTTGCTCAATAGACTAAGTTAGGCACAAAATATATAGAGAAAAAGTGCACAGTAACCTAGAATTTGATAAATGGGAAGATCCCAGCTATTAGTGAGCAGAATCAGAAGAACATTGAACACAGTGACAGCAATATTTTTCGATGACTTAGTTATTTACTACAATATAGTGATCTAAGACAACCCCAGAGATTCGTGATGTAAGAATTCACTTTTGACAAAAACTGCTGAGAAAACTAGAAACCCAGTTTGGCAGAAACTAAGCACAGACCATCATCCCACAACACATACCAACATGAATTCAAAATGGATACATGATTTAGGCATAAAGATTGATATCATCAACAGATTAAAGGAATATGGAAAAATTACTTGTCAGATCTATGGAGAGGGGAAGAATTCGCGACCAAACCAGAGAAAGAGAGGATTATGGGAGACAATCATGGATAATTTCAATTATAGTAAATGTAAAAGGTTTTGCATGAAGAAACCAAATGCAGTCAAAATTAGAAGGAAACTGGGAAAATTTTTACAGAAAATTTCTCTGATAAAAATCTTATTTCTCAAATATATAGGGAATAGAGTCAAATTTATAAAAATTAGAGCTACATCAACTGATGCAAAGCAAAGTAAGTAGAACCAGGAGAACATTATATACAGTAACAGCAATATTATACAATGATCAACTGTGAAGGGCTTAGCTATTCTCAGTAATACAATGATTAAGATAATTCCATGATGAAAAATACTATTCAACTCCAAAGAAAGAACTTAAAAATTATTACATGTAATTGGGAAAAAAATTTTTTAAAGAAAAAAGAGCCATTCTCTAAGTGACAAATGGTCCTGGGATATGAACAGGTTATTTTGAGAAGAAATTAAAGCTATTTATAGTAATATGAAAATATGCTCTAAATCACTAATTAGAGAAATGCAAATTAAAAAAATCCTGAGGTAACACCTTATATCCATCAGATTGGCTAAAATGACAGAAAAAGAAAATGACAAATGCTAAAAGGGATATGAGAAAATAGGTATACTAATACTCTGCTGGAAGAACTGTAAACTAGCCCAAACATTCTGGAGAATAATTTGAAACTATGCCCAACGGGCTATAAAACTATGCCCAACGGGCTATAAAACTATGCATACTCTTTGACCAAACCATATTTAGGTCTGTTTTCAAAAGAAATCAAAGGAAAAGAAAAAGGACCACATGTAAAGCAGCCCTTTTTTGTGATGGCAAATAATTGGAAACTGTAGGGATACTCATTGGTTGAGGAATGGCTAAACAAGCTAGTATATAATTGTAATAGAATACTATTGTTCTGTAAGAAATGACAAAAGGAATGGTTTCAAAAATTGGGAAGACTGATGATCTGATACAATGCGAAGTGAGCAGAACCAGAAGAGCAACGTACACAGCAACAGCAATATTATAATATAAATAATATATAAAGACATTTTAGACATTTTAAATAATAATATAGAGCCAGATTTAGCAACTCTGATGAATTCAGTGATCCACATCAATTATAGAGGACACGTGATGAAAAATGCCATCCATTTCTAGATAGAAAACTGATAGACTTGGAGTGCAAACTGAAGCCTATTTTTTTCTCTTTGTTTTTCTTTCTTTTTTCCCCCCAAAACATGGATAATGTGGAAATAGATTTTGTATCATTTTATATGTACAATGAGTATTGTATTTCTTACCTTCTCACTGGGTGGGAGAGGGGCTGGAGGGAGGGAGAGAATTTAGAACTGAAAAAAAAATTGAAGAAATTAAAAAGAAAAAAGAAAAACTTAAGAAGACCAGCACTCAATGATCCTAAATTTACCTCAGTCATCATTTGATTTTTATTGAGTACTCATATAGATGAAAGCAATTAAATAAAACCTAACAAAAAAGCAAAAAATTAAGTAAAAACATATGGTCTAAGGGAAAGAACATTTAGTGGGACATTAGAAATGCCAGATTTTTGCAAATCATTAACTATCTGTGCAACTTTGGGCAAGTCACTTTACTTTTATATTCCATAGCCTTTTCTTTAAATGGGACGGAGGGAGGGAGGGAGGGAGAGAGGAAGGAAGGAAGGAAGGAAGGAAGGAAGGAAGGAAGGAAGGAAGGAAGGAAGGAAGGAAGG
>NC_058134.1:121006754-121018986 GCF_016433145.1 Gracilinanus agilis | reverse complement strand
TCTTTATATGTTTATCTATCTAAAAGGTCCTTTCTTCCTGCTGAATATAGTATCTCTTCATTAGCTAAGTACCTCTACGTCTAAGCAATACGGCCCATACTTCTACATGGAGGTAGTGGGTAGAAAATTACCACCTTCCAACCTAGAAACAATTTCCTCTTAAGGATCAAGTTCTTCTTCCATTGTTGGCTACAACTGAATAGCTCTAAATGTATGCGTGTTTGAGTGTGTGTGTGTGTGTGTGTGTATAGATATAAACAGAATACCATGAATATATACATTCATGTATGTGTATGTATATATGTACACATACACATGGGTATTATGTGTATTATATGATATAATATGCATATGCAATATGTGCATTATATTATTTATATGTAACATGTATTATATAATATTTATAGGTAATATATCTATTATATAATATGTATATGTCATATATTATTAATTATAAACAAATAAAATTATTATATTACTATATTATATAGCATTATATAATATATGTATTTATTGCATGCAAATACATATATTATATAATCACATATATTATATATAAATAAATATAAATGATTACATATATTATATATAAATATCTTAGCAGTATATATAATATATAGTATATATGTGAGGTATATATTATATAAATGAGGTAGAAATGTTTATCTATATGTATTTATATGTATAAAACATTCTTACCTCACTTTTTTCTGCTTCCCTAAACCCTAAAGCCTACTGGCAGGTCCATATTCCTGGAGGACAGGGCAGTGAGGTCACAGAACCATCATATAACCAATTACCACCCCTCACAGGGGCTTGTAGACACCTACTTATTATCAGAGCTGGCTCACTCACTCCAGCCCGCCCTCTCGCTGCCAGGTCTAGGGTCCCAGAGATAGACCACCACCATACAGTTAAACACAAATTCTCTAAGTCCTATCGGCCACTTTAGCCACCACTCTACTTGTTGATCCACATTGATGCATTTCTATTTATATAAGTAGCCATTCATAATGTACCACACCACACTGGGCTCCAGTGGGTGTCGACAGCCCATATACTGAGTGTTACATTTATATACACTAGCTACTCACAGCAATGACACTTTTCGATCTGAAACATAACCACTTGCTTAGCAGCTAAACAAAATAAATATCACAGATATTCATGTATTAAAGCAAATGTATAAATAAAAAGATATATTATAAATTACCTATAAACCTGAATCACACTTTGCCACCAATACATTCAATTTCTGGGAGTGAGAGGATCCATTCTTACAGGAGCCTGCTAGGAAAGCATACGGAGGAAGGAGAACCAATGTGCTTGGGGTAACTCACAACTCTAGATTACAGGCTTTGAAATCATTGTCCACTGACGAATATCTTCGCCCTGTGAAACTCCATCTCTTTTAACTGACTATTTGCTGGGATGCTACTGTCCAGCTAGACAAATAGTCTTCCCTTTTCTATATGAAAATAGCATTGAAATGTCTTCCAATTTACAATCACCCTTACAAAGGCATTTAGAAAATGTTATCTCTTCATGTCAATAGCTGTTCCCTTTAAAAGGCAGAGCTGCAAAAGCTTAAAATGGTGGCCCTTCTAGGGACAAATGGCCAGGTTTAGCCAGTAATTAATTCACTCACCCAGCTGCTCACTGTCCAATCAGAACAGAACTTACAGCAAATAGATCAGGTTGACTCTCTGAGCAAGGCAAACAAGCCTGGCCTGCTCTCTCTATAAAGCAGAGACAGAGAAATGTATAGAGTCACTGCCTTTTCCTTTAGTGCTTTTTCCCTTTCAAGCCAGAGGAGAAGAAAAGGGGTAGCACAGACTTTTCTTTTTTAAAACCCTTACCTTCTGTTTTAGAATCGATACTGTGTATTGGTTCCTGGGCAGGAGAGCAATAAGGAATAGGCAATGGGGGTTAAGTGACTTACTAACTCAAGAGTCACACAGCTAGGATGTGTCTGAGGTCACATTTGAACCCAGGACCTCCTGTCTCTGGGCTTGGCTCTGAATCCCCTGGACTGCCTAGTTGCTCCCTTGCATATACTTTTGAGATGATTCAATTCTCTTAAACTCTGGGTAACCATGAAGAGTAATTACTGAATCAATAAAAATTGAGTAGCCTAAACCTCCTTGTCAGCTGACTATTCCTGCTAATGGTCAATGCCCTTCCCCCACCAACCCCTTTTCTAACCAGTCCAAAAAACTGCTTTTCCAAACTTCTTCTCTTTCTTCAGTCTTTACTTGCCAGGTTCTTCCTCCTTCAATCTTATCCTCCTATTTCCTATATCGCCCATCCTCAATATTTTTAGTAGTTTCCTGGTTCTCAGTGTCTTTCCTTTCATTTAAATGGTAAAAAACTCCCCAAATCCCCGCTTTGAAATGGGCAGCTTTTTACTTCTGTCTCCAAATGTTTATATGATTTTCATTTTTTTAGTTTTACCCTCTTTAATCATAAAATAGTTATATGCAAATGAGCTAAGGGACCATAATGTTCTGTAGCTCTCAGTTCTCAGCATGTTCCTCTAAGGTATTTTGGGTTTTTTTTTCAAACTGTTTCTTTGTAGTCATCTATTTCCAATTTTCAGCAAATAAAAGTTATGGTGGCCCCATTAAGCCATCAAACCGTTCGTATATACAAGGTATCATCCTTCATCATTCACAAAGTTTAATGAATCTTCATGTTTATACTACAATTCATTTAAAAACTACTAAAATCCCATCTGAAAGCTATGTTTCTTCACATATATCAACAGTTTTTACTAAAATAGCATTTTTACTTTCAGGTATCAAAATATTCTTATACAACAGAAACAATATTTTACATCCTTTGATTTAAATTTTTTTCTTTACCAAAAGCATTCTTTCTAGCCTTTATAACACTAAACTGCTGTAAAAGGTCTTAAAGAGATACTAAATCACAATAGAATCATAAATTTAGGGTTTAAAAAAAGAATTTAGAGGTCATCAAATCCAATCCCCTCATTTTATAAATGAGGAAACTGAGTTCAGGAAATAAAGTGACCTGGAAGAAGGGACAGAGTTGGAATTTGAACCCAGATCTGGATCCAAATCCAGAGCTCTTTTCATTCTATCACAAGATAAAGGATTTTCCCCCCATCTCTACTTGCAAAATAGATTAAGATAATATCAGGAAGCACTCTTAGCTCTACTAGGAAGAGAAGTACTGGAGAAATACCAGATTGCAGTGTTATTATTAAGCAGTTCAAAGAACATTCTGGACAGGGAGTCTGGCACAAATGCAATCTCAAAAGCTCTAAACAGCTTTATTGTGCTCTGAAAACACTGCCCCACCAACCAGGATATGAGTTTGCCAGCTGCATGTAGGAGAATTGGGCTGTTCTTGGTATTGGTCTGTTGCTTGTGGCACAGTCCTGAACTGTTGCTATACCAAAGGTGAGCTCTTAACTTAGTCTCTAGGGTAGGGCTGCTAGGCAGCCCTTTCATTGATTAGTCTTTCCTTCCTCTTAATAAAAGGTAGGGATTATTGACCTTGGCATCCAGGGTCTACAGGTGGCTGCTGACAGGGTTTGCCTGTGGGAAGTCAGAGACAGTCAGAACAATTAAGGCAAGTCCATAGGCTGTAGTAATAATCCTGCAGGAAACAAACCCTGGCTCCGAAGACAGCTGAGCTATAAATCGAGAAATGACTTTGTGAAGCTGGAAACCTGCTGGCAGCCTTCTGCCCTAAATAGCCAAAGGAGGCTGTTTCCCAGTGGGGAGAGTCTCCATATCGAGCTGCTAGGTGGTAGGGGGTGGAGCAGAGAACCAGGCACAGGACTATAGAGCTAGCAAAGGGGTGAGAAGGGAAATGATTTGTTCTGGGAGGGCTACCGTGCATTTCTGTTCAGTTGTTGGCCTGGGATGGAGCTAAATCACTCGCACAGGAAGGTAGCTAGAAGGTCTGGAATGGCATAGATCCTCCCAGCCATGAATGGCTTCAAGGTCTCTGCTGTTGGGTTGTAGCCTAGGATGGATTCACTCTTCGCCTGGAGGAAGGTGCTAACAAGGTGAAGGTCACTCCATTATCCACACAGGTCAGTTGACTTTTAGATAACCTTCCAAAGCCAAGGACAGCTGATTCCTGGACCCCAGCCAGGCATGTGTGTATGATGAGAAAAGGAATAGTCGTGGCTCAATCCACGACGACCCACAATGGCTGGGAAAAGGGCTTATGGCATAGATTCTCCTAATAGTGGGAGGCAGCTAACAGACTGGAAAGAAAAAAAAGCATTTGGAACCATAAGACCTTCCTTCTGATTTAAACTCTGCTGTGGACGACTCAGGGGCTTCTAGGTGGCCCAATGGATAGAGCATCCAGGCCTGGACTCAAAAAGATTCATCTTCCTGAGTTCAAATCCAGCCTCAGACATTGATGAGCTGTGCGACGTGACCCTGAGCAGGCACAGAACCCTGCCTGCCTCCATTTTTTCATCTGTAAAATGAGTTGGAGCAGGAAATGTCAAACCACTCTAGCATCTTTGCCAAGAAAACCCTAATGGGATCATGGAGAGTCAGAGTGAAAAACGACTGATTAACAAATGTGAGATGCAAGTGACCTTGCACAAATTCACTTACTCTTCTGGGACTCAGTTTCCCCATTTATAAAATGAAGACATTTAGACTCTAAAGTTCCTTCCAGCTCTTAATTCAATTAACAATAATGCTGGGTTTGAGGCCAGGTTCTGCCATTCGTGTGCTACATGACCTTGAGCTTCTCAACCACTCAATTTTATCATCTGTAAAATGGAGACAAATAATGTTCATGCTACTTAATTCACAGGGTTATTGTAAAAAAATACTTTATTAACCTTAAAGTACTACAAGAATGGGATGAGTTATTAGAAGAATACATAATGCATTACCCACATACTGAATTGGACCTAGGATCGCATTCATTTGAACATTTCCTCTCAGAAAGCAGATTGCAAGTGATTTATTATGCCCTAAGACCGTTATCCATGACATTCTATAAATTCACCATAGAGGGTCTGCCCAGTGTAATGGGGACCTCCCCTGACATAATGAATGTATATTATCATACTATGACTGACGTAATAATATTTGTCTTCATCAGGGGTAACTGAGGCACACGAGGGAGCGAAGTGCTCCACCCCTGGGCACTGAGTAAGTCGATGGTAAAACTGGGAATTGAACCTCAAGAAGCCTGGTCTGATGATTGATCCTGAGCTGCTGAGTACCAGCAATATTCTTCTTCTTCTTCTTCTTTTTTTAATCCACTCTGGAACACACTGGGGAGATTCTGCTGGGAGCTGTTATGTAAGGCTCCAGCTCTGGCAAATGTGATCTACGAACATTTTTTATCCTAGCACACTAGCCCCCAGACTACCTCCAACTTAACTGTCAGATTTCACTGCCTTTCCATCTAGACCAATAATCTTGCGGAAGGGAAGGGAGAATAGTGATGGGGAAAAGAGAGGAGAATCAGATGGGATTGGGGAGAAGGGAGGAGAGAGGAGTGACGCAAGCAGAATGCTTTTGTGAAAGAAAATGCTTTCAGCTCCCTTATCAATCAAAAGCCCACCAGAAGGAGCCGCCTGAAGATTTCTAATTAAGATTTGAACATCCAGGAAGGAAATTGCAAAAGTGCCCTGATTAGGCAGCCCCCAAAAGGTCACAAGTGATTCGGGTTGTTTAATGTAGACAAAAAACAAGCACGTACAGACAAGTGAGGTTTGGTGAGTTATGTCAGATCTCTTTGATCGGGGAGGCCATTTACTTCTATTACTGGAATTCAGCCCACATGCCACTCATTGTGCCTCAGTGGGCCACTGGTCCCTTCTCCCTCTCTGAATAACTCAGCAAACTCCGATGAGAGAAAGAAGAAATAGGGCTGACACTGCAGCATGAATCAGAGGAGAGACAAGCCCGGGGCCTGGCTTGCTGGTGCACTGTTTTGCTTTGCAGAAGGGAAATCTCAAGTGTTAACCTCTCTCCAGCCTACTGGGCTGTGTATCGCCCCCTTTTCATCCTCTCTGCTTGGGTCCCCCGTGGAGCCAGGAGTCTGTGCACGCTTAGAACAGCGTGACAAGGCAGCCCAAACATACCCCAAGGGAGGATGTGGAAGGAGATGAGGCCGAGCCAGATGCCCGAGTGATTCTCAGCGCAGTGATGGGGCTCCAGTTTTGTTGTTTTTCCTCCCTCCCTTGTACTTTCTTTCTGGCTAATTTTTAGCTCCGATTCCCCCAACGCTGATTGCTGAGCATCAAGGCTGGAAGCCACTCTTGGCACTGTGCCTCCGGGAAAAGCTGGCTCCTCAGACAGCACAATGCTGCTGGGGAGAGAATTTCGGCTTTGCATTTTATGGTGGCTTCTCTGGAATTTCTTCTTGATTGAGAATATGGAGATCTGGGTGCTCAGAGAAGGGCCTGAGACAACATAGCCGGGGATGTTGGCTTTATCCTGGGTCAGGCAGGGCAACTGAGAGCCCAGCTCCATTTTGGAGCATGGAAGGAGAAGAGGAGGATATTTTATAAGCTCAGCTATTATCCTGCTTTACAAGGACCAGATCCAGTTCAGCACTGGGATGGTTTCACGGTGGAAGGAAGGTTATGAAATTATCCATTTTTTATGCCTCTGTGGCCTGACACTCTTTAGTGAGGACAAGTTGGTAAAAAATAGTCATTTGAGGAATAGTTAGGTAGCACAGTAGGTAGAGAGCCAGTCCTGGAGTCAAGAGAACCTCCGTTCAAATCTGGCCTCTGATACTTCCTAGCTGTGTGATCCTAAGCATGTCACTTAACCCTAATTGCCTAGCCCTTGCTGTTTTTCTGTCTTAGAATTCATATAAAGGCAGAAAATAAGGCTTAAAAGAATTCACTTGATACTTTGTCACCATTGTATGCTCCCATCAAGTGCATATTTTACCAAATAATATTCATTAAAGATTGAACAGACATAGAAATGGGATTCATGTGTGGTTTAAGTACCCTCAAATAAAGTAGCCAGGGATGTAGCTAATACATGGTTAACTGGAGCTCTGGAAGGGTGGGTGGGATGTATGCACAAGGTTTTAAGTTTGAATTATTAACAATTTCTTAATAAACAACTAATCAAGCCCTGATTTGTAGTGATTGCTGATTTTTAATGTGTAAATGCTCAGGCTGGAAATTTAACAACGGTGTGTTTGTGTGTGTGTGTGTGTGTGTGTGTGTGTGTGTGTGTGTGTGTGTAGTACAACTAGGTGGCTCAGTGGATTGAGAGCCAGGCCTAGAGATGGGAGGTCTTAGGTTCAAATCTGGTCTCAGATACTTCCTGGCTGTGTGACCCTGGGCAAGTCACTAAACCTCCATTGCCTAGTCCTTACCGCTCTTCTGCCTTGGAAACAATACACAGTATTGATTTTAAGATAGAAGGTTTTAAAAAGAGTTTAAAAAAAAAAAGAAAAAGAAAATTGAATAATTGGCTCTCAGAAACTGGTTAGAGCTGGCTCCAGCACACCCCTGATTGTAGCCTGGAATTAACTTCAGTTGTAGACTACCAAAACTAAACCTGGATTCAAAGCACACTTTGGGTTATTATCTTTTCAAAAATATAGCTCAGGAGACCCCATATTATGCTACTTTTCACGAGCCCAAAATTGAGATATACTAATTCAAAGTATTAAATTTGGGTTCAATTGGATTATCCTCAACCTTCACTTAGTAAAACTGGAGGGAGTTGCTGGAACTTTCATCCTGACTTCCTCCAGTAGCATCCAAGTTAATAGAGTACTTTATTTCCCAAACTATGTTCCATGGTGTTCAGGACTCAGCTTAGGATTTCTAGACACTCTCAAAAAGTCTGAGCAGAGTTTTAAGAACCAGAGCTAGTCTTGACCCACTTGAACAAGCACGTCCTGTGAGTTCTACAGTTCTAGTTCTTGGTTCTACCCTTACTATGTATGTTTTATATTTATATATGAATTTATATATACATATATATATGTGTATATATATATATATATCCTGGATACTGCTCCCCCCACCCCATCAAACCCATCCATTTATCCATCCACCCATTTCATCTTCTGTATTGACATATATCCAACATCTCTAAATGTACCTCACACAACTTATTAATGATCCTTGAATTGACATCATATAGACCAATCTCTGGACCCCTTTATACTCTTAAAAATGATTAAGAACCCCTGAAAGAGCTTTCATGTGGATTACAGGTATTGATAAATATTAGAATTTACTAGAATAGAATATAATTAGAAATTAAAATGTCTTTGTATTATTATGAAAGAAGTCTCCTGAAAAACCCACTTGGAGAGCTGCTGATCTTTATCAAGAATGGCAAGATCAGTATGATTCAATCCTCCAGAAATATGTTCACAAGAAGGTCATTGGATAAACATTTCACATTTAGAGGAACAACAATCGAATTAGTTTGTTAATGGTCAAAACACAGATTATTAGGTTAAACCTGTTTCCCTTCCTCTACACAATAAAAATAGAAAGGGCTTTTACACAGAACAAAGGTAATCTTTTTTCTTTGTTTTATTGATTGCTATTATATTCTAGGTTTTAAAAAATGATATAGGACAGGTATGTGGCTCAGTGGGTAGAGCAGCAGACCTGGAGATGAACCATGACCTCAGACACTTCTAGCTGTGTGACCCTGGGCAAATCACTTTATCCCCAATTGCCTGGCTCTTGCCACTCTTCTACCTTAGTATCAATGCTTAGTATTTGTTCTAAGGCAGAAAGTAAGGGAAAAATGATATATTTTTCACGCATACAGATCATTGATTCATTTGGAATTTATTTTGGTACATGGTATGAGATAATGATCTCACTTTTTTTCCACCAAACTTTTGACTAATTTTTACAGACATTTTTTTCTTTAAATTATGAATACTTTCCTCGGTGTTTCTTGATAATGGGTTGACTGTACATTATGCTAGTATATATCTGTCATTTTAGTTCATTATTTTCTAATCTCTTCCATTATCAAACAACTTCAATAATTTTTGCTTTATAGTATAATTTGAGTTCTGGCAGGAAAGTCCTTGCCCTGATTTTTCTTTTTCATACTTTCCCTTGGTATTGTTTACCTTTTGTTCTTTCATATTTTTAAAACTAATTTTTCTAGTTCTATGAATTATGCATTGGTATGTTGATCATTAGGGATAGGAATTGAGAATGGCCTTGTGATGTTATCAGTATAGATAACTCTCACTAATGATGTTGGTTGGAACCCAAGTCTGTCTTCCTGACTTGGGGTGTATGGGGTGTTCAGGGAGGACTAGCATCTTTGGCGTGAGGGCTTGCCAAGAACTTTTTAGGGCTGCTCATCTACCTTAGGTGTCCCCCTCTCACCCAACTCTCATCTAGGGCTCTAAGAAGCAGTAGTTTAGCAGGGGGTGCCAAGATGTAAACCATCTGGGCAGGAAAGCTAAACCAGGTCAAGAGTAACTAACAGACCTCCAACCTGTCACTGAGTTAGGCAAGTGTCTTCCCCAAGCATGTGAAGACTTTCCCCAGTGGAATGGATGGATGAGAACATTTTGTTCCAACAGCCATGAAAGAAAGCTGAAGTAGGCACTATGGAGCACTTAGAGCCTGGTCAGACACTGAAGATGCCAAGGTTATCCACTGCATCCTAGGCCATCATGAGCCATCTTGACTTTTGTCCTGCCACTGGACTTTGATGACTCTGGTGGAAAGAGTGAAGCTGATGCTTGTGCAATTCTGCCTCAGGTCAATACAGTTTGCCAGCAAGTCAGGACATCACCCTCATGATGTCATTGGTCCTCTTCCAAAAAGAAGGGTGAACAACAACAACTATGCCAGGCTGCCTCTCAGGATATTTTGATCAGCATAGCATTAAAGTGCAGTAACATTAAAAAAAAAATTATGAAAGGAGAACTAATTTAAAGTCAAAAGATTAGGATTTACATCTCTGGCTCTTTTATTTTCTTACCTGCTTTGGGGCCTCAGTTTCCTTATATAAAAAATGAAAAAGTTGGACTAGATGGCTTGTAAGTTCTTTTTAGCTCTAAATCTATGATCCTATGGACACTGAATGTCTCTTCAATTATGAAAAATTTCCCTTTATTTTTATAAATGTTATCTTTATGTTTTTCTTTAATTCTTATGTCTCTCAATAGATTAATTCCCAGCTACTTCATTTAAATAGTATTTCTCTTTCTATTGTTTTTTCTGGTTTGAATTAGTAACACATATAAATGTTAATAATTTTTGTGCCTTTGTAACTTAAAAAAATTTAAGAATATTAAGGACAGAAATATAACCAATCTTTTATTTTCTCTTTTCTCTCTATCTTTTTTTTTAATCTCTCCTCTTGGCACTTCAACTCTTCTCTCTCATTTCTTCTTTTTGTGGCTCTTGTTCCTCTTTATTCTTAGTCTCCTAGACGGGGAACCAAAAGAATAGAGTTCAAGCCTTACCCCTTCTGTTTTGTTGGCCATTGTTTAATTGTGTCCAATTCTTCATGATCCTGCTTGGGCTTTCCTTGGCAAAGATACTGGAGCAATTTGCCATTTCCTTCTCCAGCTCATTTTACAGGTGAGGAACTAAAATATACAGGGTTAAGTGACTTGCCCAAGGTCACACAGCTAGGAAGTATCTGAGACCAGATTTGAATTCAGGAAGGTGAGACTGCCTGAATCCAAGTCCAGCACTCTATCCACTGAGCCACCAAGCTACCCCTTCTTTTTACTAACCATTTAATCATGTGCAAATCACTTGAACTATTTAAGTCTCTACTTCATGATCTCAAAAACTGGAATAATATTTGTACTGGCGACCTCACAGGGTTGTTACGATGAAAGCATTTTTAAGCTGCACAGTACCATATTAACCTATTCATGTAACAAATATTGATTAAGCATTTCCTATGTTCAAAGTACTGTGCTAGGTGACAGAGAACCAGAGACTTCAAAACAAAAAAGTCCTTCCCCTCAAGGGGCTTACGGTCTCCCAGGGGTGTTGTCACATGAACCCAGGAAAGCATGTCAGGCTGAGATTGATAGGGGTAAAAAATATAACAAGACAAGATGCTCCATAAAAGTTTGAGAAGGGTGAGAATCCTTTCAGCTAAGGACATCAGGGAAAGCTGATTGCCAGAGATGCTTTCAAAGCTGAGCTGGAGAAACAAGGACTCCAAAGAGCGGAGTTGGGGAGAAAAATGTATTCCAAGAGTGAGGGTCAGCCTGCATGAATGTGTAGAGAAGGGAGTCAACTTTTGTGGAATTCACAGAATAGCTGATAAGCCACTTGGGCTAGGATGTTGTTTCTGAAGCAGATGTGAAATGATGTACGATGAGACTATAAAGAAAGGTAGGTTGGTATCAGCTTGGGGAAGCCATCCAAAGCCAGGTTAAGGAATCTGTATTTTGTCCCAGAGGTAATAGGGAGCCACTGAAAATTGCTGAGTAGGGGTATGACATCTGTGCCTTGGGAAGCTGTTTTTGGCAGTTATGTGAAGGATAAATTGGACAAAAGAGAATATGCCAGGAGAGAGAACAATTGGAGGGACTTAAAATGTGATTTGTTACTATCAGTCCCCTTCTCTCCCTCTCATTCTTCTCTTTTTCTTCCCTTTCTGCTCTCATTATTATATAAGCCTGGAATATGTCAAACACAAGAGCCTCGGGTGGGGAGGGGGGGAGTGGCCAGTCAGTGATTGGGGGCCACTTAGGAGGGCCCAAGGGAAAGAACTCTCCCAGGAAAGAGGGTGGGGTCCAAAGTCTTAATACAAGAGAGTAAACAGAAAGCCCTGCCAAGGAAAGCCGAGATCATGGGGCCCCGTACAGCCAAATCCAGAGTTAGACAGGAAGCAGAAAAGAAATTTGTAGCAGAGGTTCAAAGATGTAGAGATTGTCTAGTTAGAAAGAATGTAGTTCTAAGCAGAGGAGTAGGTATGAGTGAGATGATAGTTTGTCATGCAATTTTGGTGTGGTCACATTTTCTGCAGAGCAATCTGGGGGGTCATATAACATCCTCCATGCTCCCGACTGCAGTAGTACTGGATGATCTGGAGCAACATAATCTTATTTGCTTTTTCTTTCTTCTTCCTTCTTTCCTTCCTTCCTTCCTTCCTTCCTCCTTCCTTCCTTCATCCTTCCTTCCTTCTTTCCTTCCTTCCTTCCTCCTTCTTTCCTTCATCCTTCCTTCCTTCTTTCCTTCCTTTCTTCTTCCCTCCCTCCCTCTCTCCCTCCCTCCCTC
>NC_058134.1:120953991-121001815 GCF_016433145.1 Gracilinanus agilis | reverse complement strand
TATATATATATATTTTTTTTTTTTTTTTCAGGCTGCTTACCCCACGAAGAAGAGGATACTTTCACCTGGCTGCTGAGCAGATCTAAGAATGCTGATAAAAGGCACTAACTCAATAACTCTGCCATCTTTTAACCCTGGCTGTGAGCAAGGGAAAATATGCTGTAAGCCTCTGGGTGGTGAGGGAAGACTTGGATCACGATCTTCGCACTGGGGACCAACATAGGGCCTCTGTTCTTTGTGTCTTTGCTTTTGTTCTTTCTTTCTTTTTTTTTTTTAACCCTTGTACTTCGGTGTATTGTCTCATAGGTGGAAGATTGGTAAGGGTGGGCAATGGGGGTCAAGTGACTTGCCCAGGGTCACACAGCTGGGAAGTGTCTGAGGCCGGATTTGAACCTAGGACCTCCTGTCTCTAGGCCTGACTCTCACTCCACTGAGCTACCCAGCTGCCCCCTGTTCTTTCTTGTTCTTAAGGAAGGAGCATCAAACTAGGCTTTGACCTAATGGCCATAGAAAGGTCATCAGATTGCATCCAAAGAGGTCTGGAAGCTGGAGTCCATGCCAAATGTGTGGACGGCTAGGTCTGTGAGGAGCAAAGTCCTTAGAAACTTTCTTGATCTGGCTTAATAATGGATTAAAGGTGTCAACGAAGGAGTCATTGCAATTCATCCACTGGCTAAGTGACATTCAGAAATGAACTTAGCAGGGCCAATGCTTTGTAGCAACTGCTTTAAGACTGAGCCCACTCTCCCCAGGGACCAAGGTGGAATGTAGAGAGTGTACCCCCAGGTGCTGGGGAAAATGCTTTGTAGTTTCTGTTCTTAGGAAGTCTCAGTAAATAATCCCTCAGTAAAAGCTAATTTATGCTAATGAGTTGCCTGATCCTGAGGTGGTAATCAATGAAAGGTAATAATAATATGAGGGAGATCAGACTTTAAAAGAGGAGGTCCTGGGTTCAAATCTGGCCTCAGAAACTTCCTAGCTGTTTGAGCTAACCCTCAGCAAGTCATTTAATTCCCATTGCCTAGCTCTTCCCAGATTTTTTGTCTGGGAACTAATTCTTAGTATTGATTCTAAGACAGAAGGTGAGGGTTCAAACAACAACAGCAACAGCAACAGCAACAACAGCAACAGCAACAGCAACAGCAACAGCAACAGCAACAATAACAACAATGAGATATTAACTGTAGCTGGTAATGAAAATTGCAGACAACATACCAGAATGGGAGACTGAAGCAGTGTCATTACAGAAAGCTCCCACTGTCCCTCAGCAATTTCCCTAGAACAGCATTGGTGAAGGATTGGCACATGTGCCTGCCCTGGCATGAGGAGCTGCCCTGCTCCCCCTCTTCCCAGCATCCTAGGACTTTTTTGGCATGCCCTGCCCCTCTGTCTGGTTGCCCAAAGCAAGCACTTCCTCCCTCTGCTCTCTCAGGTAATGCAGGGGCTCACAGACAGCTTGACGCTACCCTAGAACCTTGAGAAGGGAGAAATACTTAACCTCATTCTGGGAACCTGTGTGCATTGGGAGAACAAATTCAGAGTTAAGCTAATGAATCAATCATTCAATAAATAAAGGTTTATTATGGGCCAGGCACGGTGCTAAATATTAGGGAAACAGGCAGTGCTAAAACAATCCACCTCAAGGATCTTATATTCTAACTGGGAAGACAATATATGTATGTATGTGTCTAAATACACATATACACACACATACATATACAGAACATATAAATGAATGGAACAGTCCTGAGAGGGAATGCACTAGGAATGAGGGGAGGAGTGGGACTCGGGAAAGACTTCATTTACAATGTGGCACTTGAGCTGAATTTTGAAGGAAACGAAAAATTCCAAGAGATAGAAGAGAGAAGGGAGAGCGGACAAACAGGGCACAGGCTCGTGTTGGAAATTTCCATGTGCTATGGTACTTTGGGAGCTTCCCCTGACCATCCCTGGCTTGTAACATCACAGGTAGGAAACCAACCAGACACACCTGAGTGCCAGCCCTACCTCTTCCTGTAAGCCCTCACCAGCTTTGTCGTTATCCTAGCAGAAGGCAAGGCTGTCCTGCTGTAGAACTAGGAGAACTGAACTAGGGGACATGAACAGTGCTGGGTATGACCTGGACACATCAGAACTGGGGGGAAACTTCTTATAGGGACTCTCATTGACTCTTCTTTCTTATCTTGCTGTGGCCTGAAGATTTAGCATCTTCCACAGCCCAGAGACCTCCCATTCCAATGACTTAGATATTGATATGCTCAGTTCTCTGAACTCCTCCTTGTTGGGTTTTTTTCCCATGTTCTGGTCTTTGGGTCATCAAGTCAGGCCTTCCTTATGCCTTCCCTTGTGTGAGTTAAAAGGTCCTGTAATAAAGACCCATTGCTTTTAGCATCACTAGCCTGCCTGGCTCTTTTATGAAAGTCTCTAAGTCCCAAAGCAGTTGCAACAGATTGGTATATATGGATGTACAAGCAGGCCCAGAAGTGACTGTTTACTGCCCTCTCAGGAGGGCAAAAATGATCCAGAAAGGGTTTGGCAGAAGATTTCCTGAATCTTAATAGTCACAGAAGCTAGGGCACTGAAATACTCACTGCAGCTCCCTGATACTGGCTCAACCCCAGGAGAAATCTTCTCCCATCCCTTTCCACAGAAGTCAAGTGGTTCAAGGTACAAAGAACACTAGATTTAGAGTCAAGAGACTTTGATTCAAATGCTGGTTTGGAAACTTAGCTATATGGTCCTGGACTCATCACTTAAGTTTCTGAGCCTCAGTGTTTTCCATCTGTAAAATGGAGAAACACTATTTCTATAATATTAAAGTGTTAAATTAAAATACTGACTTTTAAACTTTAAATTTAGAAAATTAACATATTAAATTTCATATTTAAATATAGTATTCCATTTATATGCAAGTATTAAATTTTAATATTTTTAATTTTTAAAATGTAAAACTTTCAATTTAGTGATTAAATATAGTATTAACTTTACTATTTATATAACACGTTAATATCACAAAGTACCTTATATATATAGTACTTTATATATAATAATATGATACATATTATTACTAAGTAGGTGCTATCATTATCCTCATTTTATTGGTGAGGAAATGAATGCTGGAAGAGGTTATGACTTGCCTAGAGACATACAGCTAAAAGTAAAGGACTGTCAGGATTTAAACCCAGGTCCTCCTATTTCTAAGTTGAGTATTTGATCCACTGTGTACTTAGCTGCCAAATACTATTTACCTCATTGATTTTTTTTAATAACCTCTCTTTTCTGTCTTAATAACAATTCCAAAACAAAAGGGCAAGGTCTAGGCAAATGGGGTTAAGTGAACTGCCCAGGTTTACACAGCTAGAAAGTCTGAGGCCAGATTTGAACCCAGCCAGGTCCTCCTCCTCCAGGCCTACTGCTCTTTCCACTGTGCCACCTTGCTGCCCCTCTCTTATAGATTATTGTAGGGAAAAGGGTTTTGTAAAAGGTAAAACACTATGAGTTACTGTCATTATCCTCCTCCTCATCCTCGTCTCCCTTCTCCTGAGGCCCTGCACCATTTTCTCAAGGCACCGAAGTCTTGCAGCAACATTTTACGGGCTTGCCTTTGGCATTTTTCTGTAATCCTACCTCCTTCTTCTCCTCAGTCCCAATGCCCTTCCAAAAGGGATCACATTACACAGCTTTGGGGAGCACTGCCGCTCTGCGCTATGTTCTGGCTATCTGTTTATGTCTGCAGCCAGGACTTTGTTCAACCTCTAGCCTCCTCCCTCTCACCTCTAGCAGGGAAAAGGGGGAAAAAGGAGAATTCAGAAATAGAGAGAGTTGGTTGAGTGCACACCAGAGACGTTCAATTTCTCCTTAAAAGCATCTGTGAAAGTCTGTAAAATAAATGTGCTCTCATCACATCGTATAAACTTCATTTATTTCATTATATCATTATTTTTTATCTCTTCTATTAGGTTGTAGGAGTCTTGGCTTGTTCGTTTTTGTATTCCCCGCCCCTCTAAGTGCCTAGAACAGTGTTATGGACATCATGGTCAAATATCGGAAGGATTCATGTTTTGGGCAGTTAGGCAGTCCAGGCCGTTAAGTGCTAGGCTTGAAATCAGGAAAACCCGAGTTTAAATCCAGCCTCAGACACTTATTTTCTGGGTGACTCTGGGCTAGTCACTTGACCCTCAGCTTGCTTCAGTTTCCTCATTTATAAAATGAGCCGGAGAAGGAAATGGCAAATCACTCCAATATCTTTGCCAAGAAAACCCCAAATGGGGTCACAAAGAGTTGGACGGGACTGAACGGCAACAAATAGCAGAGTGTCTGGCATGTAGCAGGTACTTAGTAAATGCCTGTTCCCTTCCCTTTCTCTCTTCTTTCTCTCACCTACAGGGTTTCTATAGATTGCACCCCATCTATGACTTGACAGTTGTGTTGGGGAGCTGCAAAATGCATACAGAAGTGAATGACTTGGCTAGAATTGCATAGAGAGTAAATGTCAGAAGGGACATTTGAACCCAGGTCTTCTTGATTCCAGTCCCAGCACTCTATTCCCTATAGCACATTGCCTTTCCTTGAATTTGAGATCTGAGGGAATGGACTCTCAGCTCCTGGAGAAATGGTATGTCATCATCATCATCATCTTCCCATCCTCATCATTCCCACCATCTTTTGGAAGCAGTCTGAAGGGAGTCCTGGGCATGCAGATGATGCTGGGAATGACATTTCAGAGTGCAGAAAGACTTGATCCATACCCTTTCAAAGGTGCCAATTAAAGGCACAAAGGTAGCACAATGGATAGAGCCAGGTGTGACGATGGGAGGACATGGGTTCAAATCTGACCTCAGACACATCCTTAGCTGTGTGATCCTGGGAAAGTCACTAAACCCCTTTTTGCCTAGCCCTTTACTGTTCCTCTGTCTTAGAATCCATACATATTTAGTATGGATTCTAAGACAGAAGGCAAGGGTTTAAAAATGAATACATAAAAATTTCCAATTTTTAAATGCCTGCTACCTGTTGCTGTTTTATCTCAAAAACTTCCATGAAGGAGCTGAGGTTTTGGGTTTTTTTTTTAACCTTATCTTCTCTTAGAATCAATACTATGTATTGGTTCCAAGGAAAGAAGAGTAGTTAGGTCTAAGCAGTGGGGGGGTAACTGACTTACCTAAGGTCACATAGGTGTTTTTTTGTTTGTTTGTCTGTTTGTTTGAATTTTAAACCCTTAACTTCTGTGCATTGATTTATAGGTGGAAGATTGGCAAGGGTAGGCAATGGGGGTCAAGTGACTTGCCCAGGGTCACACAGCTGGGAAGTGTCTAAGGCCAGATTTGAACCTAGGACCTCCCGTCTCTAGGCCTGGCTCTCAATCCACTGAGCTACCCAGCTGCCCCCTCACATTGGTGTTTTTGAACACACATTTGAACCCAAGTCCCTCTCCTCTCCAGGCCTGGCTCTCAATCCACTGAGTCACTCTGTATGATGTTTTTCTCTGTTGCCTAAAAGTAGGCCTATATTTCTCTCATTTTTTTAATCTTCCTACTTCATACTTCTCCCCCATCAAATCCACCCTCCAAAGTATTGTGGGTTCTTTTTTTCCACTAACCTCCAGTAGCCCCCTGTTACTTCCAAGATCCACTATCAAGTCCTATGTCTGGCCTTTACAGTCCTTCAAAACCTGGCCCGTTTCTACTCTTCCAGAGTGCATACACTTTGCTCCCTTCACACCCGTCTGTGACTCAACAGCCCAGAGGCTGTTTGTGTCGTGGGACAGTTCTATCTCCCGACTCTCCACCTTGGCATCGGTGCTCCCCCCGGAGCCCACCTTCTCTCCTCACCCCAGCCTCCTCGCTTTCCCACCTTCCTAGAAGCCCCTCTTTTAGCAAGATGGCTTTCCTAGGCTCCCCTTCCTCCGAGTCTGAGATTCCCTGCCATTTATACTTTATATATCTTGTATACACAGTCACAGTCATGCTGTCTCCTTTATTAGACTGCGAGAGGACATGGCAGGGACCCTGTTTTTGCCTTTCCTTGCATGCCTGGCACTTAGCACAGGGCCTGACACATAGTAAATGTTTAAGAAATGCTTGTTAACTTAGTGTGGGGGGAAGGATACCAGCGGCTGGACCGCAAAATCTGATCAAGATGAATGCCTATAAAGCCATCCTCACTCATCCCAGTGAAGCACGGGGGCAACCAGCCAAGCCACGCGCCGCGTTGGGGCTGCGGTGGACATCCCGGGCCCTCTGTCCTCTCTGGCGACCCTTACATGGTCTCCCACCAAAATGCAGGGTTCTCTGATTCTCCTACATCTGCAGGGCCACTTCCTTTCTCTACCAGCGCCAGAAGCCTTCCTACTTCCTGGTGTCCCTACATGCCCCCCTGCAGAATTGCCATCATTTCCCTCCCCAGCTGTTCCTCCCGGGGCTGAGACCCGTCCCAGGAGCCTTTCCACACGGGTGGCAGATTTAGTGGCTCTCTTCCCTTCCCCGCTCTGCGGTGACACAGAGAACTTTGACCCCAGCTGTCCATCTCACTGACGCAGGTGGCTGGCGCCGGCACTGACTTGTCAGCAGCCCCAGGAGAAACCTGGGCAGGAGGGGTCAGGACTAGCCAGGCTAGTCCGGCGTGTTCTGGAAAATAAATAGTGCAGCCCAGAGGCAAGAGAGTGTAGCCGGGAGGGTTCAAGTAGAAATGGAAGCTACCCATGTCCAGTGATTCAAGATGGCGAAACCAATGGCAGAATCCAGGGTTTGAAGGATTCCTAGTCTGGGGAGATGTACTCAGGTCAGTATCTGAGCATTTAATCCAAAATGAATTCAGGTCAATTTGATTTAATTCAACACATATGTATTAAAGACCTACATGCAAGGCACTGAAGCGGGCAGGCAAAGGGCAGAGCCCAGATGAGCAGGTCTGCTGAGGCTCAGAGACCCAGATGTAACATTAGGGCACTGGCAAAGGCACGCCGTGTTGTTATCCTGGTTAGCCATTTCAGGCCTATCTGACTCTTTGTGACCCCATTTAGGGTTTTCTCGGCAGAGAGACTGGAGTGGTTTGCCCTTTCCTTCTCCAGCTCATTTGGCGGATGAGGAAACTGAGGCAAACAAGGTTAAATGACTTGCCTAAGGTCACACAGCTAGTATCTCTGTGTGTATAGCAAAGATTAGCATCCGGGAATTCAAATTAAACATGAAAGGAAGAACGAGGATTAGAGGCGAGTCCGGGAGCAGCATTTCAGGATTTGGTATTGATGTGTGACCCAACACAACGGGCCCGTGCCTTGATCTTTGGACAAGGGCTCTTTGCCCTGTGCCCTAGTTTTAGGTGCACCTAGACCAACTGGCACCAGTCAGTGAAAATCATGAGTGTCCTGGGTGATCCCTTTTCCATATAGTTCCTCTTTTTTTTGTGGGTAGACAAAGGTTAACAGGGGTGACCTCTCCTCCAGAAAGAGGTAAGACTTTTCGGTCGCTGCCAGCAGATGATGTACCAAACACCAGAGGTCTCTATAGCTCATGTCTTCGGAGGCAGAATCTAATATTACCATTATTGTCTTTATTAATCATGATAGCTGACATGTAGACAATACTTTCAAATTTGTGAGATGTTCTCTTTGTGTCCCACAACAACCCTGGGAGGCAAATGCAGAAATCATCGTCCCCATTTTACAGATGAGTAAACTGAGGCTTTTTTCCCAGCGTCACACAGCTGGTAAGTGTTAGAGGCAGAACTCAAATCTGTGTCTTCCAGAGTCCAACCCTAATTCTGTATGCAGTACGCCATGCCACGAGAGCACAAATAGAGCTCTTGAGTCTCACTGATTCAAGCTGGACCCAGAATAAATTATCACCGTGTCACATCAAGTTCCGGCACCCTGATTATTTCCTGTGTTGCTTCCTGATATGTGCCTAGTTCTGATTCCTTGCCAGAGTCCCCAGACCTTTGACACAAGCACACCCAAGGGAACGGCAAAAGGGTTCAGAAAGTGGGGTGCCGTCACGGATGCAGCTTTCGCCGACTGCGATCGTCCTACTTGTGTTGTTTCTCTGTTCAAAACATTCATAGAACAGCTATGACAGCAATCACTTGATTTCCCAGCACACACACACACACACACACACACAGAGGTGAAATCCAGAAATGCGCAGGACAGGTCACTCAGTAATAACAGACCCCTGAAGCCACACCGTTCTGCCATTAAAAAGGCTCCTATGACTCACTACCTCTCTCCCTCCTTCCAAGACGAGCTCAGCAGCAGCTGTAAAACTGGCCAGCTTTACAAGCAGAAATCCAGCTTTCCTTCATCAGCAGCCCCCAAATCCAGCTTCTGCTGTCTGTGGGCAGACTTAGAGGGGGAAGACGGGCTACCACTGGCTCCAGAGCTGCTGTCCATTGCTGCTGCCTTGCTGCCCCAGCTTCCTAAGCCTTGGGAACGTCCCCTCCCTCCCCAGCTCTTAACTTGAGTTTCAGCTTCCACAAATACATCTCCAGGGCCTGCTGCGTATAAATCACCATGCTAGCACCGACAAGAAATACAAAGATTGAAAAATACAAAGCGCTTCACTGCCTCCTGCCTCCGTAAGGCTCACAGTCTAGTAGAAGAATATCACCTCCGTGCAGATGAACAACTTGTGAGCCAGGCGGTGAAGCAGATAGAGCACTGGAGCTGGAATCAAGGAGAACAGAGTTCAGATCTTGACCTCAGACACTTAGCTAGCTGTATGACCCTAGACAAGTCACCTTGCTTGAGTCTGCTCACTGTAAAATGGGGATAATTAAAAAACCCCAAGGAAATAAAAGGAAAAACAAAACAAAACTCAGAGGGCTGTTTCGAGGAGAATTGGTAAAGTGCTTAGCACAGTACCAGGCACATAGTAGGTTCTTTATAAATACTCATTCCCTTCTCCTCTCCTGGTGAACTCTAGCCCTCATTTTCTGCTCGGACCCTTGAGTTGGCTGCCTCTCTGTTGGGGACTCAGGAGCCTTGGACTTGGCCAGTGGTTCCCGTTCAGTCCCCATTGATCTGTTGCCTGCCTTTCATTGGGGCCTGCCAAGTTTGTTTACTCTCTCTCTCTCTTTTTTTTTTTTTTTTAATTTTAAACCCTTAACTTCTGTGTATTGACTTATAGGTGGAAGATTGGTAAGGGTAGGCAATGGGGGTCAAGTGACTTGCCCAGGGTCACACAGCTGGGAAGTATCTGAGGTCACATTTGAACCTAGGACCTCCTGTCTCTAGGCCTGGCTCTCAATCCACTGAGCTACCCAGCTGCCCCCTTATTTACTCTCTTATTGGCGGTTCTGATTCGATCTCGGTGCCTGCTTGTTCATCTCTAGCAGGAGCCCAGCTCCTCTCCTCCTTGCCTACCCCTTTTCCCACCTAAGGACCAGGCCGGGCACAGTGATCGCTATCAGGAGCACCTTCGAACAGAAAGCACCTACAGAGTTTTTGTTTTAAGGAAGACACGGCTTGAAATCACAGTCGTGACTCAGAACCTTCGGAGAAATGATATTCAAGAGAAGTTATAACAAAGAAATGCGTCATCTCCTGGAAATGCAGGGACATATCACCATTCTAAATAACAGTTCTCCAGCAGGATGCCACTCCTTCCCAGCAACTAACAAATCATCAACTGAGTCATTCGTGGTTTTCCTGAAAGATAGGCTGACCCGGGACTGGCAGAGGCAGAGCTGTTACCAGCACCGTATCTGCTGGGCTGGAAGGGATCTCACCGGTCATCCAGTCTACCCTCCCTCCGTGTTAGACATGATGAGAAAGCGCAGTACCAAGTCACAGAATCTCAGGCCAGACGGGCTTCAGAAACCAGCTAGTCCAACCTGGAGCTGAACAAAAAACTCTCCTACCACATAGCAGATGAGTCAGTCTCTGCCTGAAGACGTCCGGGGAATGGAAACTCCCTGTCTCTGGAGGCAGACCCTGCCATTTGGGGATAGTTCTAACAGTTAGGAAGGTTTTTCCTTCGTCAAGACTAAATTTAGGGGCAGCTAGGTGCCTCAGTGGATAGAGGGCCAGGTCTGAAGTCCGGAGGACCTGAGTTCAAATGTGATCTCAGATACTTCTCAGTGTGTGACACTGGGCAAGTCACTTAACCCCATTAGCCTAGCCCTTGTCCTTCTGTCTTAGAATGTTTACTGAGACTGAAAGTAAGGGGTTTTTTTGGTTTTCTTTTGTTTTAAAGAAAGCCTAAATTTACCATTTGGAATTCAAAATGTTAGAAAATGAATGCCAAATATTGTTTTTACATGTAACAGAGTTAAAAAACAAAGCCTCACTGGATAGTTAAAAAAAAAAAGACAAAATTTACCTCCTCAACTTCCACTGATTGCTCCTGGTTCTGTCTTCTGGGGCTAACGAGAACAAATCTAATTCTCCTTCTACAAGACAGCCCTTCACATACTTGAAGATGGCTATTATGTCTCTCCCTGGGTCTTCTCCAGGCTAAATATTTGTTGTTGTTCTCATGACCCCATTTGAGGTTTTCTTGGCAAAGGTACTAGAGTGGTTTGCCACTTCCTTGTCCAGCTCATTTGCTAGATAAGGAAACTGAGACAAATAGGGGTGAGTGGCTTACCCAGGGTCACACAGCTAGTAAGTGTCTGAGGGCAGATTGGAACTCATGGAGAAGAGTCTTCCTGACTCCAGGTCCGGTACGCTATCCACTGTGCCACCTAACTACTCTTTAGGCTAAACAGTTCCACTTCCATGAGCAGGTATCAATCAGCTGGCATGCCCTTATGGCCCTTTACCATCCTGGTAGCCTTCTGGATGCTTTTCAGATGGTCAAGGTCCATCCTAAAATGCGACACACATACTCTGGTATGATCTCACCAGAATTGGGGACATTGGGTCAATCACCTCTCTAGTTCTGGATACAATGTCTTCCCTAAGGCAGCCTCAGTTAACATGGATTTCACGAGGCAAGGAAGCATTACCATCAAAATTAAACTGGAATTTCTGATTAGCATCACTGTTTTTGTATGTTTGAAGATTAAAAAATATCTGACCCATGATTTTATATATATATATGTATATATATGTATATATATACACATATATATATAAAACCAATGGAAATAATAAGCACCCCACATAATTTAAAGACAGAATTCCACTAAATTTTCTCATCAAATTAGATAAGTTTGCTTATCCTCTGTGAGACAAGATCAAAATGATTTCAAATCCTAGCCCCAGATACTTCCTATCTGTGTGACCCTGGGCAAATCACTTAATCCCAATTGCCTAGTCCTTGACACTCTTCTGTCTTGGGGTAAGAGTTTTTTAAAATGACTTCAGGGGGTAGCCAAGTGACTCAGTGGATTGAGAGGTAGGCCCAGNTCAGTTAACATGGATTTCACGAGGCAAGGAAGCATTACCATCAAAATTAAACTGGAATTTCTGATTAGCATCACTGTTTTTGTATGTTTGAAGATTAAAAAATATCTGACCCATGATTTTATATATATATATGTATATATATGTATATATATACACATATATATATAAAACCAATGGAAATAATAAGCACCCCACATAATTTAAAGACAGAATTCCACTAAATTTTCTCATCAAATTAGATAAATTTGCTTATCCTCTGTGAGGCAAGATCAAAATGATTTCAAATCCTAGCCCCAGATACTTCCTATCTGTGTGACCCTGGGCAAATCACTTAATCCCAATTGCCTAGTCCTTGACACTCTTCTGTCTTGGGGTAAGAGTTTTTTAAAATGACTTCAGGGGGTAGCTGGGTGACTCAGTGGATTGAGAGGTAGGCCCAGAGATAGGGGGTCCTGGGTTCAAATCTGACCAGACACTTCCTAGCTGTGTGACCCTGGGCAAGTCACTTAATCCCCATTGCCTAACCCTAACTTCTGCCTTAGAACCAATACATAATATTGATTCTAAGATGGATGGTAAGGGTTTTAAAAAAAAAAGACTTCAAATCAATTAGAAGATGTTTTCATAAAATCAAAATCACCTCTACAGGGACACATTTAAGATGGTACATCTAGGGTGAGAAAGACACAATTTCAGAATGGGAAGGACTGGTAAAACCCAGTCTTAAGCAGAATTTGAGAGCTAAAAAGGCCCATAAAATAACAAGAGGCAGCCTGTTGTGGGAAAAGCACTTTCTGGGTCTTTGGATTTAGAATCAAAGGAACTAGGTTAGCTTCTTAGTTCTGTTACTTAGTGCTGACCTTGAGTAAATCATTTAACATCTCTGGATTTCTGTTTCCTCTTCTGGAAAATGAGGGGCTTGGCCACCCTCCATGGTCTCTGAGGACAATCATAAATCTATGCCTCTACCACTTCTCTACACCTCAGTTTTCATATTTGGAGTTTTTTTTTAATTTCTAAATTTATTTGTTTGTTACATTAAAATTCCCAGATATCTCCTTCCTCCCTCTCCTCCTGTATGAAATTATGAAGTGAAACAAGCAGAACCAAGTTACCATATTTGTAAAACGAGGGCATGGTTGTAGATGGTCTCTAAGTTACCTTCCAACTCAAAACTCTGTTTCCAATAAGGAAGAAAAAAGACAATACCACCGAGGCATGTTTGGTGGCGAAACCCACCCCGAGATGAGTTATGGGAAAGGATAAATTAGGGAGATAAAAAAAAAAAAAAGCCCATGACTTCCCAATCCACTAGGTGGTGTTTGCATGGAAATCCAAGCAAGCATGGTAGATGTGCTGGCTGGGAGGTGGGGAAGGGCTGGGGTCCTCCATTCCTAAAGCTAGCTGTGGCCTGTGGCCAAGATAATGGAGGGGCACCGCTTAACAAGTTCTGCACGTGTGCCTCCTGCTCCAGGAGGTCTGGGTGTGTCCGAGGGCGCCTTGGGCAGCATCGCAGTGTAGATCATTTGTAGCTTGTCCAAAGCTCTGAGGAATCTGAGATATATACCAAGGAGGGGAATGATACACGAAAACAAAAGGCAATGGAAACAGTGACCAGCCAGGAGGTTCAGACGGAATAGAACGCTCTGTCCTTGTTATTGCTTCATGAAGTTGCTGCTCTCTTTCTCCTTGGCAGGCTTCGGGTTCCAGTGGAGGACGTGCAGGAGTCTCAGTGAAGCGATGACCAGAAGAACGTGTTCCCTCATCCCTGGGACATTTGGTTTCTGGGTTTGCAGTTTTCTGCCGGGAGGTAGAATCTGGTTTCAGGAGCTTCCTCCTTCCTCCCTCCGGCTTTCAGAAGGTCTAATCCTAGCCCTTGACGCCTTTCCCCAAAAGACTGCCCTTTCTATCCTCCTACAGGCTTGTTTTTGTCCCTGAGGCCCCGCTGGGTCAAGGTTATGAGTGAGGTGGGTTTGCTCCCCAAGAGATGACTTTAGGAACAGCTTATGGGAGGGAAGAGGCCTTAGCCTGACCAGAAGACCTCTCCATAAATAAGAGCACAAGTTAGGCAGCTAAGTGGATAGAGTGCTGGGTCTGGAGTCACAATGACTCATCTTCCTGAATTCAAATCCAGCTTCAGACAGTTACAGCTGAGTGACCCTGGGCAAGTCCCTTAATTGTTTGCCTCAGTTTCCTCATGAGCTGGAGAAGGAAATGTCAAACCACTTCAGTATCTCTGCCAAGAAACCCCCCAATGGGGTCACCAAGGGTTGAACAAGACTGAACAACTACAAATAAGACTGGTATATATGGCAAGAGGAAAATAGCAATCCTGGAAGGATCATGAGAGGCTCAACGTACTAATGTACTCTTGGAGGCTGTGAGGTAGTCCAACCACCCTTGAAAGCAATTTGGAAACAGCCCCAAAGTCACTATACTCTCCTTATCCTTTAGCTCAATAATAACACCACTAGTGTTCTATCTCAGAGATATCAAAGACAGGAACAGGATCTATATGCACAAACGTATGGAGAGCTACACCTTTTATTGGAGCAAAGTGACTGAAGCAAAAGGCTCATCAATTGGGAAGTGGTGGAACAAATTATGGCATAAGAATGCATGGATTATTTGGGGCCTGGAAAAAATAATGCAAAAGATAAATTCCAAGAAACTAATAAGAGAGCAGAACCAGGAGAACAGTTTCTATATTGACTACACCATTGTAAAGGATGATAACTCAGAGACACTTGAGCACTCTGATCAATGCAGTGAGCTCCCACAATTCTGGAAGACTGATGATGAAGCATTCTTCCCTCCACTTGGCAGAGAGAAGGTGATGGATTCTGGACTCTAGAAAGAGACACATTTCCAGACACAGCCAACACAATGCATTTGCTTTCCTTGATTATACTTGTTACTTGTTACAAGGGAGAGTTTTTATCTGGGGACAGGAGATTGGAGTGGAGTGGGAAACAAGGAGGGTAGTGATAATGATGAAAAAATAAAAGGAGGAAAATAGTACTGATGAATATTCATATCAAATGCTATTAATTATTTACTACATTAATTAAAATATTCAGTTGAGAGTTGAAGAAAGTTTATAAGGGGACACAGACCAAATTACAGTTATTGTGGGAAAACACCCCCAAGTTTGTAGCAGGATCTCACCCCAAGAATGAGAGGCTCAAAACTGTTCAATCCAGAAGAGTGAAAGAATTTAATTTAAAGAAGAAGTGGGTTAAAATAGTAAAAATAGCCTAGGCTCATGGAATAGCCCTTGGTGGTGGAATGGCCTTGGGGCTGGTGGAGTAACCCTGGGGCTGATGGAAAAGCCAAAGGGTGGATCAGGGTTTGCATTTTTATTGAGGGTCTGGGGGCTTGTCAGCTCCCATTCCAGGGAAATCTCCACCTTCTCCCAGAATAGCCCATCCCTGGGCAGTTTGGGGAGTTATAGGTAGAAAGCTCAGGAAAATGGGCATTGATGGGGAAAGTACAAATCCAGGTAGAGGTGTATTTTCCCACAACACGGTGTTGATCCTGCTATGTTCAGTTTGATGGATGGGGCAGCTAGGTGGCACAGTGGGTAGAGATATGGTCCTGGTTCAAATGTGACCTCAGACACTTCTAGCTGGCCAAGTCACTTGACCCAGTTGCCTGGACCCTATGGCTCTTCTGCCTTGGAGCTGATACTTAGGATCAATTCTAAAACAGAAAGTAAAGGTTAAAAAAAAAATCAATGTATACTTTTAAAAGTCCAAGCTATGCATGGTAGATTTATAGTTTCATAATGCAATTCTCTTTTTTCTATTTTTGTCTATGAAATGTTCATTTTTGTTGATTACTGTCAAATTCATAACAAAAAATTAAAATGTTAAACACGCACACACATATGTATATAAAATTGTTCTGTTTTTGAACAGTATAAACTCTGGGAGTAAGGCTGCTTGCTTAGCCTACTGATTTTTGGCATGTTTTCCTCAGTGAGATTTAAAGAAAGCAGCTTTTTGCTGTGAATTACAATTTGGGGACAGTTTGTACAAAAGAAATTCCTTTATGGGGACATGTTTTTTTGATAGAATTGTGTCTTCCTAGTTAAAAAGAAAAACAAGTAATACTGTCTTGCTGTCTTTCACAGTCAGTTGCAAAGCAGTAGATTGGATGACAGGTGTGCGAGAAAAGGTGTGTGAGATTTTTTCCCCATGAATTTTGGGGATGAACTGGGTGTCAGGCTGACTTTCCGAGTGATAGGGGAACAATTGTAATATTTCTCAGGAGTTCTTTTCCCTCTCCCTCTCCTTCTCCCTCATTAGAATGTAAGCTTCTTGTGAGTAAGAATTGTTTAATTTTTCGTATATGCATTCCCAGGGCCACTGCAATTTATTTAGTCAGAAGACCTGAGTTCAAATCCCAACTCTGATGCTTAGTATCTGTATGAGATTGGGCCTATGATTTCACTTCCCTGAGCCTCCATTTCCTTTCCTAAGAAAAGAAGGGGGCTTGGCTAGAAGTCCCTTCCAACTCTACTCATCCTAAGAAATGCTCACTGATAACAGTGGAGGAGAAGGTGGAAGTAGGGGAAAATCCCTAGTTAATTTCATAGCAATAATGATGGAATTCTGGAGACCTTCTGAATGACTTTGGGTGAGTCTGGAATTATAGAATAGATGAATGAATTTGGTCCAGAATGCAAAGACACTCTAATCCCAAGTCAACATCGAGGAATTTTGAAATGAAAAATGCTATTTTTGCGGTAGGCCAGAATACAAGGAAAGGGGAAGTATGTTATGACTAGAGATCATAGGATTTTAAACTGGAAGGGACTAGATGATTCCTAAGGTACACTTTTTTTTTCCCCACACACGAGATAAACGGATCCCTGAGAGAAGGAAGCAATTTGTCCAAAATAACAGAACTAGGGATCAGAAGAAGGGGATTTGAACCCATATTCTCTGATTGCATCTCTGGTTTTCTCCCTACTATACTGTGATGTCTATCAGGCCGATAAGTCTAGAGAAATAAGGGACCAAGTTTATCTTCCAAAACTTGAACTAGGGGGCATCTGGGTAGCTCAGTGGATTGAAAGCCAGGCCTAGAGACAGGAGGTCCTAGGTTCAAATCCGGCCTCAGACACTTCCCAGCTGTGTGACCCTGGGCAAGTCACTTGACCCCCATTGCCTACCCTTACCACTCTTCCACCTATGAGCCAATACACAGAAGTTAAGGGTTTAAAGAAAAAAAACAAAAACAAAACAAAACACTTGAGCTAGAGAAAGTACTCAGGTATGCAGGTAAACGTTTAACAACTGACTGACTGACTGACAAAAAAGAAACAGACCCAGGACCAGGACACACTTTTAAATTCAGTTTGCATCTTTAACATTATCACTTTCTCAAGTCTAGACAACCAAGAAAACAATAAATCAAGCCTTGATGTGTAGCATTTGCTGATTTCTGAGGTGTAAATGCTCACAGTGGAAATTTAACACTAGGTAAGCCAGGGACAGCTTTGTAGCACAGTGGATAGCGTCAGACCTGGAGTTGGGAGGACCTGGATTTAAATCCTCTTTAAAACAGGATCAAAATTATTTAAAATCCTGGCCTCCAACACTTCCTTCCCTGGGCAAATCACTTAAACCCAATGGCCTACCCCTTGCTTCTCTTCTGTTTTAGAACTGATTCTAAGACAGAAGGTATGGATTTAAACAAACTACAACAACAACAAAACAGTATCTAAGGTGATTTGTGCAAATTCCAGTCTATCCCTGGAAACCACCCAGATTGTGCCAGGTAGTTTTCATTCATATGTATCGTTGATTGCTTGAAACTCAATACAGTTATCCTTTCCACATTTCATCAGCATAAGAAAGTAAATGGAAACTCTGAGGGAGTTTGGCTGAAGTAGATGACATGCAAAGATCAGCAGACAACACAGAAAAAGCTCAGAAATTCAGAAACGTATAAAATATATGCATAGTATTGTATAATGTCAATGTATTTTATTTTTTAATACTTTAATATTTAATTTTTTAATTTATTTAATAATAATAATGATTATATATAATTTCTTTTTCAAGTTAAAATAAGCAAAAAGTTAAAGTTTGCAAAAAGAATGTAAAAGTCAAAAAACGTCATGTGGATTTTCCAAATCGTGGGGACACTTCACCCCTAACCCTTGCAATGTGGAAGGAATACCTGTATTTGATATTTCTGCATACTTCCATTTTCCTGAGAAAGAAATCCGTAAAAAAAACATATATCTGTAGCAGAGCTCCTAAAACCAAGCATTACAGAATCTCCAAGTTGGAAGGGCCTTCGCCAAGCATCCCTTTCATAGCATACCTGACAGCTTGAAGATCTCTAACCATGGGGAACTCACTACCTCTTTTTTCCTTTAAACCCTCACCTTCTGCCTTGGAATCGATACGGAATATAAGTTCCAAGGTAGAAGAGCAATAAGGGCTAGGCAACTGGGGTTGAGTGACTTGTCTGGGGTCACACAGCTAGGAAGTGTCTAAAGTCACATCTGAACCCAGGACCTCTCCTCTCCGGGCATGGTTCTCTAACTACTGAGCCACCTTCCTGCCCCCTGAACTCTCTACCTCCGAAGACAGCCCACCCTGGTTTTGGATAGCTCTCATTCTTAGGAAGTTTCTCCCTCTATCAAGTCCCACCCATTCCTCTTCTAGCTACTGGGGCCAAGTAGGACGAGTCTTATCCCTCTTCCATGTTGGTCTCCCTCCGGCTTTTCTACTTCGGGCTCGACATTCCTTAGTTTCTTCAGCTGTTCCTTCTCTGTGCCAAACACTAGGCACTCCATCATTCTGGTCCTCTCTCCATGGTGGGGCCCATATTCTGAATGTGGTCTGACCAGGCAGACTGTTGTTACTGTCATGTCAGACACATCAGATTCTTTGGGACCTCATTTGGGATTTCCTTGACAAAGATCTGGCAGTGGTTTGCCAATTTCCTTCTTCAGCTCATTTTTATAGATGAGCAAACTGAGGCCAACAGGGTCAAGTGACTTGCCCAGGGTCACACAGCTAGTATCTGATGGAGGTTTTGAACTCACATCTTCCTGACTCCAATTCTACTACCCCATCCACAATACCACCCAGCTCTCTAGCTTTTCTGCATAACCTATGATTGTATCAGCTTTTCCCTCCCTTTTTTGGCTACCATAGCACAAGCTTGTGGTCTACTAAAATCTTCAGATCTTTTTCAAATAAACTACTGTCTAGCCATGCATCTCTTGCCCTCTACTTGAAAAATTGATTTTCTGAAGCCAAATGTACCTCTACTAAGTTCTACCTTATTAGGTTTGGCCCAGTGTTTTCTAGCCTGTCAAGATCTTTTTTGGATTCTGATTTTGTTTATGCAGCATGTTAGCTGTCTCTCCTAACTCCGCATCATCTGCAGATTTGATGAGCCTATCAAGCCCCAGGTGCAATGGCAAAAGGGGGACAGCCGATAATCAGCGAGCAAGGCATACAGCAGGTCTCTGATCACAAGGAGCCAAAGATCCTCAAGTTGGGGTTCGGGGATCATTAAAATCAAAAAGAGAACAAGAGAGTGTCGGACACAAAGGGACGACCAAAAAGGAACCGAGACAATGTCTGTGATCCGTCCTATGAAAAGGGAGCCCTTTAAACACCCCAAATCCAACAGCCGAGGCGGAGAAAGATGATTTGGGAATAACTGGTTGAATGGCCGGCCCTGGCTCGCCGTTCCCTTCTGCTGCCCCTGAAGAATATTCACCCAGGAAAGGAACATGAGCCCCTTCTAGTCAGTCAGTGGTTTTAAAAGCTGGAAAATTACTCTTGCAAAGCAGAGAGGATTTTCATGCATTACTCATCAGAAAACCAAGTGACGGCTGCGTGTTCATGGGTGGAGGGGAAAAGCCAGCAGCTTCTGGGCGGTGGAGCTGTTCAGACGGGCACCTTTCCGAGCAGCTTCCCGGAAATCAGTGGGAAGTAAGGAGACGGCTGATTGCACCCACCGCATTCTTAGGAGCGTCTGAAAGAGGGGGCTCCTCCTGGGAGGGATGCTAGGACTTCTCTGGGCGGCTCTCATGTGAGGGAGAAACAGGAGCCATTTGGGGGCAGGAGATCCATGGAGGAGACTATTGTTCTCAAGAATGGAAGAGCCCAACAGGAACCTGGAGTCAGCCCCACCCCTGGCACCGCAGAGCTTTCGGTAGGCAGGTTTCCTGAGGTTTGATAGCAACAAAAGAAAACAGGAAAGGGCACTTGGGTGGCCCAAAGGACTGAGAGTCAAGTCTAGAGATGGGAGATCCTGGGTTCAAATCTAGTATCAGTCGCTTCCTAGCTGTGTGACCCTGGGCAAGTCATGTAGCCTCCATTGCCTGGCCCTTACTGCTCTTCTGCCTGGGAACCAGTACAGAGTATTGATTCTTAGGCAGAAGGGAAGGGTTCTAAAGGGGGAAAAATAGGGAAAGCTGAAGGCTGGTTCAATCATTCCATTGTTTGCATACAGTGGTATAGTATTTGTGAGTTCAGTACTCTCTATGTTGCTCTTTCAAAAGACACACAATGACCATCTTTCCCTTGGCAGGTGGGTGGCCCAGTGGATAGAGCACCGGGCTTGGAGTCAGGAAGTTCAAATCCATCCTCGGCCACTTCCTAGCTGTGTGACCTTGGGCAAGTCACTTAACCCGGTTAGCCTCAGTTTCCTCATCTGCAAAATGAGCTGGAGAAGGAAATGGCAAAACCACTCTAGTATCTTTGTGCCAAGAAAACCCTAAAGGGGTTCACAAAGTCAGACACAACTGAATGACTGAACAACAAACAACAATAATGCTTACATGGGAAAAGCAGTCAGAAGTAATTATGATGCTAACGAGCGTGTGTGAAGCGCAAAGCCCAGGTTAATGGCAGCAGTCGATCAGAGACACATCTCATAAGGTATTTCAGGCTGGTACGTCTACTACGGGGCAGTGGGTAGGGTACTGGACTTGAAGTCAAGGAGACCCGGGTTCAAATCCCCCTCCAAACCCTGACTAGCTGTGTGGCCTCAGTCAAGTCACCTGACCACTCTGTGCTGCAGTTTCCTCTTCTGTCCAATGTAAGGGCTGCTGCTGACAGCCTTTACATCCCCTTCCAGCTCTAGATCCACCATCCTATTCTGGAACCCCAATTAGTCACAAAAGTCCTGCTCGTCAACCTATCCCCTCCTGTTGGAGACTCCGAGTACCCACCTGCAAAGTGGAGAAATAGGTCACATCATCTCCTTTCTCCTTCAAATGGTGTCTGTGTGGAATAACTGGTGGAAAAGATTCCAAAATGAGAGTTTCCATGGAAACAACAGTACTGCCCTGAGGGTATAGTAGGTGTGGCAAAAGACGTCGACTAAGGTTGAGAGGGCGAACCGGCAATTTGGCACCTTCTGCCACCTCGGTTTTCCGTCCCTCCCCCTTCTCTCTGCCTGGCAGGCTGCTTCCACTCTTTTGAAAAGAGAGTACATCCACGAGCCCCATTTCTGTTTGCCTGCTGCGGTTGCTATAGCAGGAGCCGGAGTGCCAGCTATCTAATGCTGTCAGAAGGTACAGAAATTGGCCTTGGTAAATAAACATCCTTTTAAAACCTGCAGTGAATCAGTGAGGAGCGTTTCTTCTTTCCCCTCCACACGACGAGAGGCGGAAACGTTTACTCAAAAATTATTTACTGAGACACAGAGTACTCGTTTGCAATACAGTACCTACTATGTTCCCGGCACCGGGACGGAGAGCCAGGCTGTTCTTGTCTTCAAAGAGCTTATAATTGAATAGCAGAAATGAGAAATAAATGCATAATTCTAATTAAAAGAACAAAGCTCATGACTGAGCGAGAGAGAAGAGATATACAAATAATTTTAATAAAAAAAAGCAAAAAAAAAAAAAACAACAAATGAGATAAAAATGAAGTTTTATTGGGCTGCAGAGTAAAGGAAGTCTTCCTTTCCTTCCTTCCTCCCTCCCTTTTTTCCTTCCTTCCTTCCTCCCTTCCTTTTTTCCTTCCTTCCTTCCTCCCTCCCTTTTTTTCCTTCCTTCCTTCCTTTTTTCCTTCCTTCTTTTTCCTTCCTTTCTTCCTTTTTTCCTTCCTTCCTTCCTTCCTTCCTTCCTTTATTAACCCTTACCTTCTATCTTTATATCAATACTGTGTATTAATTCCAAGGCAGAAGAGCTATAAGGATTGGACAATGGGAGCTAGGTGACGGGCTCCAGGTCGTGCAGCTATGACGTGTCTGAAGCCAAATTTGAGTCCAGAACATCTCATCTCCAGACCTTGCTCTCAATCCATTGAGCCACCTAACTGCCCTGTGAAAGGCTCAATTTCAATGAAGAGAATCAGGGAAGTCATCATGGAGGAGGCAAAAACCATAAAGTAGAAAATTCTGCTATCAGGGCATCAATGGAATATAGGCTTCTTGAGGGAATGGACTGACTTGTTTGTTTCTTTTTTTTTTGGGGGGGGGGGACTGTTCCTTGTTTAATCTTGTGTCCCTGCCATCTAGATAGTATACACTGCATAGTATTTTTTGTAATTGGTTAGACTGATTCAGATTGACGCTGAGGCTTGGAGTGGGCCTTAAAGGATGGGTAAGAATGGATAAAGGATAGGATTTGGGGGCAGCTAGATGGTTCAATGGATTGAGAGCCAGGGATGCTTAGAGATAGGAGAACCGGGGCTCAAATTTGGCCTCAGATATTTGCTAGCTAAGTGACCCTGAGCAAGTCACTTAACCCTCAATGCCTAGCCCTTACTGTTCTTCTGCCTTGGAACCAATACACAGTATTGATTCTAAAATGGAAACTAAGGGTTAAAAAAAAGAAAAAGGAAAAGAAAAAGAAAAAGAAAGGCTAGGATTTACATAGGTAGAGGTGGGAAGGTCAGAAGGACAAGTCAGGTAACAGCAACCGAATGAGCAAAATATGGAAGTAATAGCCTAAAGTTTTCATGTGAGGAATTGTAAATAGCTGAGGCTGACTGGAAGTTGGATTGGATGATTTCTAAGGACTTTTCTAACTCTAAATCATGCGATTCTATAATCTTCTGTAAAGGCCTAGTGAGCAATATAGCTGGAAAGATAGGTGAAGGGTAGAACAGAAGGGCTTTGAATTCCACCCATAAGCCATGGTGAGTGGCTACAGATTTCTGAGCAGGAGATGGATACAATCGAAACAGGACTTTGAGGAGAATTAATCTGTAAAAATGAATTGGGTGAAGAGAAAGTATGGAGCCAGGAAGAGTTGTTAGAAAGCTATTGCAATCTGGCTAGAGATGATAAGAGCCTAAACTACAGCTGTGGGAGTGGCAGTGGAAGGGAAGAGACAGATGCAAGAAATATTGCCAAGGAAGAATTTACAGGATGTAGATGTTGGATGAATGTGGGAGGGGGGAGGAAGCAGAGGGGCTCTAAAGTCACAGCAGGGCTTTGAGCTTGAGAGAGAGGCATTAACAGGAGCGTAAGAAATAGGGAAGGCGGTAGCAGGTGATGGAAGGTGGGCAAGAAGGAGGGAGTGATCAATTTTGTTCTAGACATGTAGAGTTTGAGGTATCTGTGTGACAAGGAAAGCACCAGCCGGGGAGCTGGAAATGTGGGGCTGAAGCTCTCTCTTCAGGGGAAGGGGAGAAATGGCGGGCTGAAGGTATAGGAATCTTGGAGAGCTGATTTTACCTAAGCTCTGTTTCCCCAACGAGAAAACGAGGTCTGTGCAATAATCTAAAGTGGCTTGTCCAGTCCAGAAATCAATGAAAAGGTTCCGGCTTGATCCAGGTCCTTAGAATTCTAATCCAGCAAGCTTCTGGCCAAACCCCAAAGCCACACAGAGAACAAATGCAGGTCCTACATAGTCATCATTTAAAAAAAAAAAAAAAAGACTTTCAAAAAGCAAGCTTGATAAACGTCATGAATTTTAAATAACGAGATACCAGAGGACAAAAGTCTCCAGGGGTAAATCAATGAATAAACACTTATTAAGAGCCTACTGTGTGCCAGGCACTGTGCTAAGCGCTGGCAGAAAGTCCGAATGCTAGAATATGTTGGAGAGGAGTGCTGTTTTCATTATTTTCAGAAGCATACAGTCATGGAAACTAACAGCTAGCACATTGTTACTAACAGAGCGCCTGCAACGATGAATCAATGACTCATTTATAATTAGCACCATTACTAGCACAGGAGGCTTAAAAACAGTTTGTTCTCTGAAGCAGGTTAAATATGACCCCTCCTACATTCTCCTTGAGCCATTTGATTACCTTTCACCCTCCTCCCCACCCCCAGTAAGGCTCAGGTAAGCTTTAGCTCAAACCTAGGTCAAATTACCTTACATTCTATATTAGTAGAGTACAAATTAATGAGGTTTTATTATGCAGCCAACTTCCTATTATTCTCCCGGGGATTATCTGAGCTTGGTCTAGAAGTCCCATCATTAGAAGGAGGACACAGAGTGATGACCCCATTTCCAAGGATGAAATTATTTCCCATAGGGAAGCGATAGTACATTTTTCCTGCTACAAAGAGCAGGACTTAGCCTGGATTTAGCTGGGCATCTGGAAATCATCCTATTGGGGATAGGAGTTGATAGAGGGATGTTTTGTTGTTCTTTGGTCCTTTCGGATGTGTTCAACTCTCTGTGACCCCATTTTGGGGTTTTCTTGGCAAAGATACTGGAATGGTTGGCCATTTCCTTCTCCAGCTCATTTTACAGATGAGCAACTGAGGCAAACGGAGTTAAATGACTTGCCCAGGGTCACATTGCTAGTGTCTGAAGTAAAATTTGAACTCGGGAAAATAAGTCTTCCTGATTCAAGCCCAGTATTCTATTCACTGTGCCACCTAGCTGCCTCAAGGGATAAGTTAACCAAGTATTAAAGTTGTATTTATTTATTTTAATTTATTTAAAAATTTTATGTTTTATTATTATTATATTATATATTATTATATATCTTTATATTTTGGTCTATATTATATATAATATTCAAATATATATTATTATATATCTTACTTTATATATTTTAGAATTATTTTTATTTGGGTGCTAATGCTCTTCTACATCCAGAGTTGACTGCTTAAATTAACTTCTTACTATGTTAAATTTTTTTTTAAACCCTTGTACTTCGGTGTATTGTCTCATAGGTGGAAGATTGGTAAGGGTGGGCAATGGGGGTCAAGTGACTTGCCCAGGGTCACACAGCTGGGAAGTGGCTGAAGCCAGGTTTGAACCTAGGACCTCCTGTCTCTAGGCCTGACTCTCACTCCACTGAGCTACCCAGCTGCCCTATGTTAATTTTTATAATCGTACACAAGTCATAGCCTATTGATATCAATCATGATATTACACATGTTCATTTTCATGTTTTCCCCAATACCTCAAAATTTTCAAACATATTTTATACTTCTACATGAGGAATTACGCAGGAACATTTCACTAAGTCCCCCTCCCCTCCTTCACTGACCCTTCAAGAATGGTGAGGCTCTGAAGAGTGTACAAAGATTTGTTCATCACTTTGCCTTTTGGGGTTGTTCAAATTTCATATTTTTCTTAGGGTTCCTTTGAAAGAAGACTGACCAGTTCTGGTGGTAAGAAGGCTTGAAAGAGATTGACTTTGGTGAGATTCATTTTTCTAATCTCTACTTTGGCAGGATAACTAATATTTGGGGTGCAAGTCCATTTCTACTTCCCTTTTTATAGCATATTCTTATCTCTTCATTCCCTTATTGGTGTCAATGCCTAATCCTGTGCTAGACTACTGGGAGTCCTTTGTATATGATATGTCCCATCTTAGCCCCTCGTAATATTTTTTTTCTCTGACTTAGGAATTCTGGAATTTGGTGGTCACAGTTTCATCTCTCTCTGGTGGTAACCCATGGATTTGTCAATACTTTTCCCTCTAGTTTCAATATTTTTGAGTAATTTTCTTTTATGATTTATCAAAATACAGTGTTTAGATTTATTTCTGGGAGCCCTCCATTTCTTATATTTTCTCTCCACTTCCTACTGTCAGTTGTTTTTTTAAATAAATCCAGCTGAGTGACTCAGTGGATTGAGAACTAGGCCTAGAGACAGGAGGTCCTGCATTCAAATCTAACTTCAGAAAATTCTTAGCTATGTGACCCGGAGGAAGTTACTTAACCCCCATTGCCTACTCTTACCACTCTTCTGCCTTGGAGCCAATACACAGTATTGAATCTAAGACAGAAGGTAAGGGTTTAAAAAAAGAGAGAGAGAGAAAGTAAATCTCTCCCCTATCCTAATTTTCTGTTTTATGACAGCTTTATGCTCTGTTATTTCTTATTGTATTAATTTGTTTTTGAGTTCTGTTTCTTCCATTCTTTTTTAAGGTGTCTCACTGCTCCTGGCTTCTGTTCTTAGCTTATCTCCCTTCTTTAAGTTTTCATTTCATTTCTTTTTAAGGCTGCAGAACCACTTATGGAGATCTCTTGGCCATTCCATTTTCTTTTTCTGGACTTCTGGCTGTCGTTACCTCAATATTATTCTGTTCTAGGGTTTTATCTCAGGCTTCTCTTATCCTCTATTATTTCTTCATTGTATTATAAGATTCCCTTTGCTTTATTTCTTCTCCTTTCTTGTATTGTTGTGGTGGTTTTTCTTTTTCTTTCCTTGCTTTTTCCTATTGGAAGTGTGATTCTTGGGCTTCTGGTTGAGTAGCTGCTGATTATAGTTGAGCCCTTAGGGTCACCTCCACTAAGGCTGCTGCTGCTGGGGTATTTGCTGAGGAGTCTGCAGCCTGGAGCTGGGATGGCAAGGTGTAGGACCAGAGAGGACATGTCAAAACCAGAGAACTGCAACAGAATGCATTAAAAGACTGCCCCATCTACAGCAAATTCTAAATTTCTTCTAATAATATCTAACATTCATAGAGCGTTTCCTATGTGCCTAGCACTATGCTAAATTCTTTGTAATGCTCTTTATTTCAGTAGGTCCTCACAATGAGCCTGGGAGGTAGGTGCTATTATCATCCCCAATTTACAGATGAGGAAACTGAGGTTAAGTCCAGGTGGAACATTCTATCCACTGAGCTTCCTAGCTGCCTCTCAAGCTTGGCCGCTGCAGAAATCTTAAAGCAGAGAAACTTGTTTTTTGCACTGAAGGGTGACTCTAAAAGAACTCAACAGATTCCTTCTCGAAGTGCTTTAGGTCCTAAAGATGGAGCAGCTCTTCTGATCTCTACTGGAGGAAAAGGCCCCAAGTCTCTCCCAGCCCCAGCTGAAGGGGCTACTTTGAAAGAGACCTACCTAGAGGTGGGAACTGAGAAAGGAGTCCAATACAATAAAAGCGGGAAGAGTTTGGGAGGGTCCCTAAGGAAAGTCCTCCCCTGAAGCTAGCCCTAAATTTCCCTCCACACTAAAGCTGATGCCTGGGGCTCGCTCTGGGGGCCAAGGGATTCATCCTGCCTCGAGGATTGGTTTTCCCTTTCATTGCCTCAAAAGATTTTACTTGGAAGGTTTCTCCTTTTTCTCTGCCTCTCTCTGTTTCTCTTTCTCTCCCCCCACCCCCATTTAGGGCATGCCTCACTGCCTCTGAGGATCTGAGGTTTGCTGCCATATTCCAGGTAGATCCTTTTGCAGGAAAACTCTTCCTGGCTGCTGCACTAGGTGGGACATGTGGGGACTTAGCTTGAGTCCCAGCCCCAACACGTACTGGTGGAGTGAGCAGTGGGCAGGATGATTCACCCTTCTGGGCCTTTGTTTTCTCCTCTGTAAAATGGGAATAAACACATCGGTACTACTTACCCCACAGGATTGGGTGAGAAAATCACTTTTGAACATTTGGAGACTCCATCAGAAGAGTTAACACTTCCTAAAGATGCTATTAACAAATCTGCAAGAGGCTCTCCTATTGAGTCCTCATGGTATCCTGGAAAGGGCACTGGATTTAAGTTCAAGGACCTGGGAGCAGCTAGGTGGCACGGCGGATAAAGTTTTGGAGGTCCTGGGTTCAAATGTGGCCTCAGATATTTCCTAGCTGTGTGATCCTGGGCAAGTCACTTAGCCCCAATTGCCTAGCCCTTGCTGCCCTTCTGCCTTAGAATTGGTACCAAAACAGAAGCAAGGATTAAAATAAAAAGTTCAAGGACCTGGGCTTGAACTTTACTTCCACGCTTTAACACCTGCGTTACCTTGGCCAGCTCGGTGAAGCTCACTAGGTGTCGGTTTGTTCATCTGCAGAGCAGCTGGAGGCAGATGACCTCGCGATCCCTCCTGGCTCTAGGATGCTCCCTTAAGTCAGGGCCATTCCCCTCAAATGCTGAGAAGCCTATTCAAGGCTCCTCTGCAGCTGATAGCCCAAACAATTGGATAATGAAAAAAACTGCCAGCGCCTTCCCCAAACTGGAAGGAACTGAAGGACTCACAGCAATTCTTGAGAGGGGGGAGATATTTGAGTTAACACGGAATTGCCTTTGGAAAATAGAGGCTTCTGCTGACGCCCAAACAGCATACAAGAAGGTCCCAGTGACTGGAGTTTCAGGAGGCTTCGATTCTTTTGGCACCGTCTTTAAAACGTACAGGTGCGTCTTCTCACCTGCTCAGTCTCCACTGGTCATTTGTGCTCATCTGAATGAACGTTCCGTATCGAGCCACCGTTTGTGTTTCATTCCTAATAAGGAGGCACACTTAGTCTTTGGTGCATGGCCACTTAAATCTGATTCGTCATTTCTCTGCAGAATCTCGGGGAAAGAAAATCTAAATATTTTTGGTTGATTTCATAAGCAAACTAAAAGCAAGATCTTTTCTTCCTTTCTTTCTGATCTCCTTTGCTTACAATTTGCAAGCCAGTTAATAAAAAAATGTCCCCCTTCATGGTGATGGTTTTCAGCAGTTGGTGTTGGTTTTTTTTTTTTTCCGCAATATTTTTTTTCCTCCTTGTTTTCCATGACCCTTATTAGGGGCCAAAAGCAAAGAACTGAGTCTTTCCTTACCTGGATTTACATTCTTCCCCTTTGCTTCTGCGCCTCATTTTGCTCTTATAATGAATGCTGCTTGCCTGGGGCCTGCCACCCACACCTGACTGTTCTTGACTGTCTGTCCTGTCTTTGTCCACGGATTTGTGATCCACAGGGTTGCTCTGGGACACTCGCTTCCAAACACAGGTCAGTCGCTGAGGGAGCCCCAGGATCTGCACATAGGTTTGTTTATCATTGTTAGGTGGTTTGAGGACATTAGATGAGAGCACAAATTGGTTATTGTGGGGCTGCTATGAATGCAGGAGCTGTGTACGCTTGATTATTATTGTAGAGAACGCTTTATGACAGCTGGCTCTGATTTAGTTATTTCCTGAAGAAGACACTTTTGAACAATTATTTAAATGCCTCCTTGTATAATTATAATAATAACGATGATGTTAATTTTGCAACTGAATCTGCCGTCCAGGGTGTGCAAGCTTGACAGCTTTTGCTTCTAGTCCAGCTTCCTTTTATGTACTAATGTCAGCTGCTGTTACTTAGATTGTTTAGATCAAGGGCAAGGAACTATTTTTTTTTTTCTATTTAGGGTTATTGACCTGAAGGCAAAAAAAAAAAAAAAAAAAAAAAAAAAAGGAAGGAAGAAAGAGAGAGAGAAATAAGAAGGGCCACAAACAAGAAACAACTCAGTTTTTATGCCTAAGAAGAGAAACATAACCTGCTATGTCCTGATTTTAAAACTAAGAACACAAAAGCTCATTTAATAAGTATATCAAATGTTATGAAATAAATTCCATTTCCAATAAGGGGTAGCTTGGGGTTTGGGATCGTCAGTTAGTCTTAGGCTCGTGTGGCCTCAGAGACGTAGCGGTGAGATCTTGAACAAATACTTAACAAGTCTGTACCCTGAAAGATCCCTCTCAATCTGTACCCTGCAGCAGCCACAGACCTGCTCTGACTAAGGAAGTGTCCCCTCTGAAGTTCCCTGTGTTAAAGGGATTAAGATTAAGTACCACGTCAGGCTTAGAGACAGGAGGTCCTAGGTTCAAACCCGGCCTCAGCCACTTCCCAGCTGTGTGACCCTGGGCAAGTCACTTGACCCCCATTGCCCACCCTTACCACTCTTCCACCTATGAGACAATACACCGAAGTTAAGGGTTTAAAAAAAAAAAAGATTAAGTACCACGAGAACACATGGGTTGATGCAAACATGATTTGGATGTCGACTCTTAATGACCACCCTAGAACAATTATCAATAATATGGAAATAGGTCTTGATCGATGACACAGGAAGAAACCAGTGGAAATGTGTGTTGGCTACTGGGGGGTGGGAGGTGGGGGGAAAGAGAGCAAGAACCTGAATCATGTAGCCATGGAAAAAATTTTTCTAAAAAATAAACAATTAAAAAAATTAACAGAGGGGAAAAAAAGATTAAGCACCAAAAACGAACACGCCAAAACTCCAGTGCATATTCTGTTGGGGTGAGGGAGGTATAAGAAGCTTGACAAGGTCTGGGCCCTAGAGGGGATTGGTGAAGGGACTTGAGTCAGGGAGACCACCTAAAAGGCTACTGCAGTGATTCAGTTGTGAAGTGATGAGGGCTTACACTAGAGTGGTGGCACTAGCAGAGGAAAGAAGGTGTAGACGAGATATTATGAAGGTAGAGATGGCAGGACTTGACAACTGATTGGATATGGGGGGGAGGCTGAAAGAGAGTAAGGAGTTGAGGATGACACTGAAGTTGTGAGCCTGGATAACTGGGAGGGCATCCACACACAGTAACAGGGAAGTCTGGAAGAGGGGAGGGTTTTGGAGAAAAGATAATGAGTTCAATTTTGGACTTATTGATTTTAAGATGTTTATGAAACATAGAGTTCAAAATGTCCAATAAATAGTTAGAAATGTGAGACAGAAGGCTAACAGAGAGGTCAAAGCTAGACAAATAAATCTGAGAATTATTAACATAAAGATGATAATCAGATCCGTGAGAGATGATGAAGTTCTCAAAAGATATAATATAGAGGGGGAGAGAAGAGGGTACAAGACAGGGCCATGGAGGTCTCCCACTGTTAGCAGGTTTGATCTGGATGATTATCTATCAAAGGACATTGAGAGGGAGAGGTGAGATGGCTAAAAAGAGAACCAGGACAAAGCCATGAGGATGATGGACAGTGTCAAAGGCTGCAGGAGCGGAGAAGGAAGATGGAGAAGAGGCCATCAGACTTGGCAATGGAGAGATCATTGGTCACTTTGGAGAGAGCAGTTTTAGTTAAATGATGATTTTTTAAAGCCAGACTGTAAGAGGAAAAGAAGTAGAGACCTTGGTTGTAGAAGACCTTCTCAAGCTTAGCCACACCAGGGAAGAAAGATGTGGAATGATGGCTAGTGGAGAGGGATGGATGGATAGATGGATGGAGGACTTTTTGAGGGTGGGAAAGACGTCAGTAGATTTGTAGGCAGTAGAGAAAGAGCCATTTGATAGGGAGAGATTAAAAATAAGTGAGATTGGAGATGACAGAGAAAGTTATCTGCTGAGGGAGTCAGAAGGCAATGAGATCCTTTGTGCATTTAGAGATGTTTGCCTTGGCCAGGAAATGGTGCTATTGTTCTTTCAAATTGCCCTTCTGGAACTCAGCTTCTGAGCCAATGCCCTAGGACTCTCTCGCTTCTTCCAGGGACCCAGCTCTTCTCCATTCCACACCTGTATCCAATTTACTATCCTATGTCTTGCTGTGACATCAGCTTGGGTCTATCACTATAACGTCTCTCTCTGTCATCCGTCCCTTTTCACTTTTCCCATTCAAAAGATATTAATGACCAAACCAACTTCAACTTTTCTTGGTTTATCTTGTCTTAGAATCAGGAGAGTAAGGGCTAGGCAACTGGGGTTCAGTGACTTGCCCAGGGTCACACAGCTAGGATGTATCTGAAGTCAAATCTGAACCCAGGATGCCCCTTCTCCAGATCTGGCTTTCTATCCACTGAGCCACCTAGCTGGCCCAATTTGCCTCGTTTTTAGTTCATAAGGATAGAGCCCTGGTCCTCTGTCACTAAGCAGATTAATAAGTACTGTCATTGAACAGGACTAATTGAAAATGACTGTGTCACTAACCAGGCTGGGTGGGATAGGAGACGGGTGGCGTTAAGGCAAAAGGGGATGAGAAAGCTATTCAAAAAACTCCACGGACACCCTATTACCTCCACAACTAAATATGTAGTCCTTTCTTTGACTTTTAAAGCCAGTCTTTAGTTATCTGGCCCTTTGCTCCCTTGCCAGTCTTTTTACAATTCCCTCTCTTCTCCCTAGGAACCCTAGGATGCAGGGTTCCCAGCCTCTTTGCCTTTCCTTCAGCAGCACACTCCTGCCTCCATGCATTTGTACTGGCTGCTCTCATTCCAGGAATTATTTGCCTCCTCATCTCCAGCTCCTGGCTTCCTTCAAGTCCTAACAAAAGCCCCATCTTCTAACAGTGGTTCCCAAACTTTTTTGGCCTACCGCCCCCTTTCCAGAAAAAATATTACTTATCCCCCTGGAAATTAATTTTTTAAATTTTAATAGCAATTAATAGGAAAGATAAATGCACCTGTGGCCATCACCACTCCTGGATCGCTGCAGCACCCACCAGGGGGCGATGGCGCCCACTTTGGGAATCACTGCAAGAAGCCCTTCTCAGCCTCCCAGAATGTTAGTGTCCTCCTCCTGTGCATTATCTCCAATGGGTCCTCCTTTGGATTTGGTTGGTTGTTTGCGTGTTGGCTTCCCCATTAGACTGTGAATTCCTCGAGAACTGGGACTCTTTTTGCCTGTCTCTTCCCAGTGCGAAGCACAACATCTGGCACATAGTAGGCGCTTCATAAATGTTAGCTGACAAATTGACAGCTAGTTCCCCCCATTTCTATAGTTCTGGGGTTTGTGAACTGGGAAAAATTATAACTGTATTTTCATAAAATGGGCTTTATAACTCTGTAATTATACATGTAAAAACATTGTTCTGAGGGGATCTGTGGGCTTTGTGCCTGAGTGCCAATGGAGTCCATTAGACAATAAAGGCTAAGGACCTCTGCCATTGTCTCCAGTCTATGTTGGGGGCAAATGGATATCTTCAGCCAGTCCAAACCCGGAGTGCCTGGCGGGCATCTTTTGAGGCACCAGACTAATGCTCTCTACAAGATCTGGATGCCAGTTTTAAACAATGGAGGGTGGGTAGGAGGTGGAAGGGGAGAGAGTGTGAAACCAGTTTACACGAGTATAGATTATGCTGGGGGCAGCTAAGTATCTCAGTGGATAGTGCCAGGCCTGGAGCTGAGGGGACCTGGGTTCGAATCTCACCTCAGATACTTGATATTGATATATCAGATATTGATCCTAAGACAGAAAGTAAGGGTTAAAACAAACAAAAGGCTACCAAAAGGTGGATTAAGCTACTTATCTATGGGATTCCAGTCAAACTGATCCTGGCCCATTCAGGTTAGTAAATATTTATTAAGCACCTACTATGTGCAAGGAACTGAAGATACAAAGACAACAGAAAGGAAAAAATAGTTCCTGGGGAAATAACATATTCTTTTAGGGGTACAAGTGGTGAACAGAAAATCATTTGAAGAGGAAGCTAGCACTGAACTGGAGTGGGGTGGGGGTGGGGGTAATCCATAAAGGCTTCCCATAGGAGGTGACCCATGAGCTGAGCCTCAAAGGAAGCTAAGAATTCTCAAACAAGGAAACAAGGACAAGGTGTACAAGTTTGAGGGGCAGGTTGGACAAAGGGACAAAGATTGGAAGAGGGATTGCTGAGCTGAGGGAATAGTGAAGAGACCATGTGGGCTGGATGGAGAAGGTATAACGGAGAATAATGTGAAATGCACTTGGAAAGGCAGGTCAGGGCCAGACTGTGAAGGACTTTAAAAAGCCTTTTTTCCTAGAATGCATTTTGTTCTAGAGGCAATAGGGAGCCACTAAAGATTTGTGAGCACCAGTGTTCTTTTCCTCAATAAAATGATCATGCTGAAGAGGGCTTTAAAAATCATCTAGTTCCACCTCCTCATTTTAAAGATGGGGAAATTGAGAGCAAAGGTGAGGAAGTGAAGGCCACGAGTTGTCCAAGTCCAGTCAAAGCAGAATATCTCAGACTTTCTTTGGTTCAGAGGACAGGGATGGGGCAGAGCTGGGCCTCCTGCAATTGGTGGGTCAAGGGTCCGGAGGGGCCAGAAGAGAGCAGAGCCCTGAGATAGAAGGTTTCGCTGTTGTTACTAGGATTTTGGTTTTGATTTTTTTTGGTTCCAGAAAGGAGAAGATCCAGCCCACAATGCTCCCTTTGGAAAGAAGAGAGAGCTGAGCCAGGCATGGAGCACCTCTGAAACTCAACTGTGCATAAGCGGATTTGCTTCAGTCATTTCTTGCTTCCTTTTGGCTATTTCTTAACGTGACACTCACTCCCCTGCTGCTCACGCGAGCCTCAACGTTGAGCTAAGGCTGGAGGATTTGGAGTCCAGGCACTTACAGGGTGAACTGGAGCCAGTTTAGTCTCTGCCCAGATTTTGAACCCATGGACTCCCTAGTCTGAGGAGGCAAAGGAAAAGGGTCCTGATGCTAGAGTTAGGCTTTTCTGAGTGCTGAGACCAACAATAAACTGCTCTTAAATGCAGAAAGAGCTTATGACAAGATATAACCGTAACATATATTTAAATAGCATTAGAATGAATGGATTCAAGGGGCAGCTAGGATGGCTGGGGGGAGTGGGGGGGGATTGAGAGCCAAGCCTACAGATGGGAGGTCCTAGGTTCAAATCTGGCCTCAGACACTTCCCAGCTGTGTGACCCTGGGCAAGTCACTTAACCCCCATTGCCCACCCTTACCACTCTTCTGCCTTGGAACCAATACATAATATTGATTCTAAGATGGAAGGTAAGGGTTAAAAAAAAAAAAGAAGAAATGGGTTTTTCCTTAATATGGTAAACATTATCTCTCTAATGCAGATTATTTATCTACTATCATGGAGAAATGCTAGAGGTCTTTCTAATAAGACTGGGGGTAAAGCAAGGATATCCAGTATCACTATTATTTTTTGATGTAATCTGAGAAAGGCAAGATATAGCAATAAAACCAGAGAAAGATATTGAAAGAATGAGAATTAGCAGCAAAGAAAAAAATGATAACTTTTTGTAGATAAAATGGTTTATCAATGATACATGTAAGACCCAGTGGAATTGCTGGTTGGCTCCAGGAAGGGGGAGGGAAAAAAACCATGAATCATGTAACCATGGAATAATATTCTAATTTAATTAAATAAAAAAAAAAGAATGCTACCCACCTCCAGAGAAAGAACTAAAAAACTATTGGAGTCAGAAGGATGCAGAGCAAGCATATAACGTTTGGTTTTATATGAGTATTCTCTTACAACAATGACCAATATGGATGTATGTTGCATAATAATACATGTATAACCTAAAAAAATAAAAGAATATTCAAAATTTAAAAAAACAGAACAAAAAAATAAATAAAAGACCAATAAACTTAAAAAAGATGGTTTATCATATCACTTGACAGCAAGGTAGTACAGTGGTTAAAGCACTGGGCCTAAAGTCAGGAAGACCCAAATTCAAATCCAGCCTCAGATACTAGCAGTGTGACCCATGGCAAGTCACTCAGCCTCTCTGCCTCAGTTTCCTCAACTGTAAAATAAAACTGTAAAATTGTAAAAAGGGATAGTAATAGCACCTACTTTATTGGGTTATTGTGAGGTTCAAATGAGATATTATTTGTAAAGTGGTCAGCATAGTGCCTGTTTCATTGTGCGTATTTAATAAATGCTCATTCTCTTCCCTTTCCCTTATTTAGAGAAGTCTAGAGATTTAATTAAAATTTCAGTGGAACGATAACTTCAATAGAGCAATAAATAAGTCCTCAAAAATCAGCCTTTTTGTATACTGCTGACAAAATTTAGTAAAAAGACAAAAAGAGATGTCATTGAAGATAGCAATATCATGTGCAAAACATCTGGGAGACCACTTAGCAAGACACACATAAGAATTATATCATTGAAAAAGTTCTTTTGATGGAAATAAAGGAAAATTTCTATAACTAAAGAAGAATTAATTGCTCATATTTGGGCCATGTTACCACAACAAACATGACAATACTATCTAAATTAATTTTCTAATTCAACATCAAACCAAACTTTGAAATGACATTTATAAAATTAGATGAAATGATAATAAAATTCATGTGGGGAAAAAAAAGATCAAGAATCTCAAGGGAAATAATGGGAAAAAGTGGAAAGGAAGGGCACCTATCATTACCAATCCTCAAACTATATTGCAAAGTAATAATATCAAACCAATTTGGCAGTGGTTAAAAAACAGAAAAGCAGATCAGTGGAACAGATTAGGTACACAAGACCCCAAATCACAGTAGCATGGTTTTCAGTAAAATAAAGAGAACTAATGACTAGATAAGAGACTCGCGATTCAACAAAAACTTCCAAGAAAACTAGAAAATTACCTGGGAGAAATTAGACTCTTATACCATATACCACAATAAGTTCCAAGTGGATAAGTGACTTAGATATGAAAGTTTATATCATAAATAAATAGAAGAGGGGAAACAGATACCTCTCAGAATTAAGGATAAGGAGATTTCTTGACCAAACAAGAGATAGACTGGCATAAAAAGGTGATGCCTTAAGATATATAGAAAAGTGGAACAAATGTATTAGTATATAAGAGCCATTTTCCAATAAATAGTTAAAGGATAAGAATAGGATGTTCTCAAAAGAAGATATGTAAGCTAAAAATTATAAAGAAATGTTTTGAATCATTGATAAAAATTAAGATAACTTTGAGGTTCTCCTTCACACCCACCTGATTGGCAAACATGATGAAAAAAATAAAATTACAATAACTGGAAGCTTTGTTTGTACAACCAAGGTAAACCAAAGAACTGTGGGTAGTGTTTAGAAATGGCCCAGTCATTCTAGAAAGAAATCTGGAACAATAATGTCACTAAATGATCATACCCTTTGACCCAGAAATACTATTACTGGACTTATATCCAAAGAGATAAAAAATGGGAAATGATACATGTGTACTTTTTTTGAGGGGAACAAAAATATTGATAGCGGCATTTTTTGTTGTAACAAAGAATAGGACACCAAAAAAAGGGTGTCCATCAATTGGGGAAAGACTCAACAAATTATAGTATATAATGAAATGTTATTGCGGCATACAAAATGAGAGGGAAGAATTCAGAGAAACCTGGGAAGTCCTATATGAACTGATATAGAGTAAAATGAACAGAACCAGGGGAACTGCTTATGCTACTACAATATTGTAAAAGAACACAATTTAGAAAAACTAAAGAATTCTGATCAATCACTATAGGGACTGGTCACGAGTCCAGAAGACTGATGATAAAGCATGCTTCCCACTTCTTGGAAGAGAGGTGGTGGACTATGGTACAGAATGGAACTTGCATTTTCAGACATAAGCAATCTGTGAATTATTTTTTGCTTGAGAATGTTTATTTATTACAAAGGAATGCTTTTATTTTGAGATTGAAGTTGTGGTGGGTAGTGGAGAGAAGTAATGATGGAGAGAGAGAGAGAGAGAGAGAGAGAGAGAGAGAGAGAGAGAGAGAGAGNTGGTCTGAGGTTGTTGCTGCTGCCACCTCCTGGGAGAAGACCGACCTGCTCTAGGACCTTAATTTACTATTCCATCCTGCAGGGCTCACATAGAACTAAGATCCCTTTCTAACTTAAAATAGATTCTTCTCTTACGTAGCATTTTTTCCTGGCTCTGTCCCTTAGACTTCATCGATAGTTCAGACAAAATGTCTTGGTTTCTTCTGATCTTTCTGCCAGTTTTCTGTGGACTGATGATCAAAAGACCAGGATTCTGGTTCAGGATCTGCCATTAACTAGCCACATGACCTTGGATAAATAATTTCACCTCCTGTATCCTCATATAGAATTTATAGTAGGAAGAGACCTTTATAGGTATTTTCATCCAATTCTCTCTCTCTCTCTCTCTCTCTCTCTCTCTCTCTCTCTCTCTCTCTCTCTCTCTCTCTCTCTCTCTCTCTCTTTCTCTCTCTCTCTCCCTCCCCTCCCTCTCCCTCTCCCCTTTTAACTTCCATTTTAGAATCAATTCTATGCATTGGTTCCAAGGCAAAAGAGTGGTAAGGGCTAGGCAATAGGGGTTAAGTGACTTGCCCAGGGTCACATAGCTAGGAGGTGTCAGAGATCAGGTTTGAACTCTGGTCTTCCAATTCCATGCCTGGCACTCCATCCGCTGTGCTACCTAATTGCCCCCCTCTCTCTCTTTATAAAAAAGAAAACAATGGCCATATAAATTGTCCCAGGTCATTTGCTCAGCCAGCCCAGAGAGTCATAGATTCATAGATCTCAAGCTAGAAAGGACCTCTCCATTCGTCTAGTTCAATCCCCTTCATTTTACAGGATGAGGAAACTGAGGCACCTAGACATTAAATAACTTACCCAAGGTCAGAGGGGTAACAAGTGGTAGAACCAGGATGCAAATTCAGGTTCCTATGACTCCTTTAAGTTTCACATGCTTTCCACCATATGTTGCTATATCTAATGTAACAAAATCAGGGTTTAAAAACAGGTACTCTGATGCCAAATCCAACATTCTTTCTGTTTTGCCATATTCCTTCCCAATCCCATCAGTTGTAAAATAAATGGTTTGGACTAGCTGACTCCTAAGGTCCCATTAAGTTCTAGCACTCTATCATTATCTGATTAATTTTAAACAGAGAAAGATGTAACCAGAATAGTCTGTCAAAATAGATTCCGTTTAAATGAATTAATTATAGCAACTCACACTCAAAAAAGGGGAAGAGTCAAGTCCCAACAACGGCTAGCTAGCTTTCAAATAGTTGTCATAAGCTTGAGTAAACCACAGATTCTTGGGTTGTTGACTTCTTTGCCCTCCATGATGAGCCAAGGCTATATATGCAACTGGACCATGTGGTTCTTAGCAATGGAAATACCAGCTCTTCCCTGAGACTTCTTGCCCCTCTTAGACCACCCAAACTACTTCTTGCAGCAGCTGCCCTTTGTTCCCTCCCAGTATGGGTCAGAGTCCAATTCCCAATGCCTTTTCCTACCTAGACATGGCCATTCTGGTGGCTTAAGAAGCAAGGAGGAACTTAGAAGCTGTGTGTTGGGGTACGGAGAACCCCACATTGTGAGTGGTCTAGTCCTTGGTGATAACCTGGTTTTTCTAGAATGCTGCAATCAACACTTCGAGGACCTTTTGTGATCCTTCTCTCCTTTTCTCTATATTCACAGCATATTCCAGAGTTTGGCCAAGAATCAAAGTCGACTTCACCGTCCTGTACTTTGCAGATTCCAGTCTTCCCTCTCCTGAAATCTAGGGCATTCACACCCCTCTGCTCTTAGGGCACCTCTTCTGCTCGGAGGCAGCTTTCAAATATCACTGACAATAACTCAGCCATCCTTCCCCTGGTGGCTGAGAACGCCTCTGTCAAAAGACTTCGAAACTGTAGTATTCTGACCTTGCAGAAAATGAGCGAAGCATGCTTATCAGTTCTATGGGGTCGCTGCCAAAATCTTTTTTGGGGATGTTTCCACTTTGAAAGATAAGAGAGCTTCTATTACCCATGTGTCCTTGGTGAAGTTATTAGCATCTCTAGGCCTTAGTCTCCTCATATGCAAGATGGGGATAGATTAGACCACTTTCAAGGTCTCTTCCAGCTCTGAAGCCTCTTCTTCTATGACCAAAAGATACTAATTTCCAGCTTTGTTAATCACCAGGTATTTATGACTTTGGGTAAACCATTTCCCGTTCATGGGCATCAGTTTCCTTATCATTAGAATCAAGAAGTTCAACAAGTTGATTTCTAAGGTTCCATTCAACCCCATGATTCAATGACTTCAAGAAAATGTCAGTCTTAATCAGTGGGATGCTAGTTAAATGTTTAACAGCTGACTCTCCAACAACTACAAAAACCCCAATGTTCTCCATATATTTTTAAGTTTAATGATCATTAACATTGCTTTAAGCCTAGAAAATCAACAAAACAATAAATTAGTGCCTGATTTGTAGCATTTGTGGTTCAAAAATGTAAATGCTCATGCTGAAAATTTCATAATAAATTCTCCCAAGCTGGTATGAGCTAGCTCAAGCACATTCTTGTCCTTAGTGCAATTATCAATTTTTGTTTGAGTCTTACTCTGCCTTGCCAATGCTTCGGGCATTTCTTCTCTTTTAGGTAAATATTATTTGTTTTAGTAGGCTTTCTATTTACACTGTTGGAAGTCATTGTGTATTTTGTTTTTCTGGTTTTGCTTACTTTACTCTGCATCATTTCATTAGCTCCTAGAAACAGAGTTCAAGGGGACCTCAGACCAGGTCCAATCTCTTCTTTTTCCAATTGAGGAAACTGAGGTTAAGTGACTTATCTAAGGTCACAAAGGCAGTAAGCTTCAGTGTTAAGATTTAAAAAATAAAATAAAAATAATAGCTTGGGGCAGCTGGGTAGCTCAGTGGAGTGAGAGTCAGGCCTAGAGACAGGAGGTCCTAGGTTCAAACCCAGCCTCAGCCACTTCCCAGCTGTGTGACCCTGGGCAAGTCACTTGACCCCCATTGCCCACCCTTACCAATCTTCCACCTATGAGACAATACACCGAAGTACAAGGGTTTAAAAAAAAAAAATAGCTTACATTTAAGTTATGTTTGAAGGTTTACAAAGCACTTCATATTATCTCATTTGAACGCAGGTCCTCTTCATTTTTTAAAAATTATCATATTTGTTATTTCTTATAGAATAATAATTTATGTTATATTCTAGAACCACAGTTTGTTTAGCCATTTTCCAAACTGATAAGAGGGAGGAAGGATTGAAGAAAATAAGCATTTATTACAGGCCTATTATGTGCTAGGCACTTTGTTAAATGCTTTACAAATATTATATAAATATTATATCATTTGATCCTCACAACAGCTCTGGACAAAAAAAATTTTTTTGTTGTTGTTTCTTGTTCTTTGCTACTACAAATGAGTAAATGAAGACACTTAAAAATTATTTTTTATTTAAAAAAAAACCCTTACCTTCTATCTTAGCATCAATACTGTGTATTGGTTCCAAGGCAGAAGAGTGGTAAGGGCTAGCGATGGGGGTTAAGTGACTTGGCCAGGGCCACAGAGCTAGGAAGTGCATGAGGTCAAATTTGAACCTAGGACCTTCCATCTCTGGGCCTGGCTCTTAAACCACTGAGCCATCTAGCTGCCCCCAAAGATATTTCTTAAACACATGCTATGTTCCAGAAGTAATGCTAAGCACTGAGGTTACAAACACAAAGAAGGGAGGATATTTTGGTCTGGGAAGTGACAAAGATAGTAAGTGGAACCATAAGGCAAGTGGCAATTGATAGTGTCTTTTCCATGTTGGTTTAGAGATAGCTAGATGGCTTAGGGAAGGAACGATGCTGGACTTAGAATCAGAAAGACCTGAGTTCAAATTCTGCCTCATATTTATATTAACTGTGTGACCCTAATTAAGATACAACCTATAGCTGCCTCAGTTTCCTTATATGCAAAAAAATATCTTTTAAGGTTGCAGTGAGGACATAATAAGATAATGTTTGTAAGATGTTTTTTTTAAACCTTGTAACAGTATATAAATGCTAGTTTTTGATGTCTATTTCCAGAGCAAAAGAGAAGGTTGAGTGGCGGTGGTGGCGGCTTGGTGAGTGGGGTAATGGAAGATGCTTATGGCAGGATGCTAAGTGAAGTGAAACATGTTCCAGGACCAGCTAGGTATAGTGGACCATCACTAGTCAGGATGGGAAGACCCCAGGGCAGGAGTTCCAAAGCTGAGTGGTTTGTTTATACCTGGGGTAGTGATACACACACACACACACACACACACACACACACACACACACACACGCATACACACGCATACACACGCACACACACGCACAGGAGAATTGGCCCAGGTAAAGCATTGCAAAAAAAATGGGGTAAAATGGATATGATTCTGATTCTTGCTTATCTAATCTATCTCACTGATCAGTTTTTCTTTTTTTAAAACTAATACCAAATAGTTTTGATGATTGATTTTTAATACATTTTGAATTCTGAAAGAAATTCCTACTTTTTATTAGTATTTCCTTAAATATTCTAGATTTCTTATTTCTTCAAATGAATTTGGTTATTATTTTACCTAGCTCTATAAAGGAACCCCTAGGTAGCTGATTGACATGACATTAAGTGTTTAAATCAATTTAGATAATAGTATCACTTTTATTATACAGCTGCAGAATAACTATGAACAAAGAATATCCCTTCAATTATTTGTCTTTCTTGTTCTCTGTCAAAACTGCTCTGTAATTATATTTATAGGAGTCTTGAGTATATCTTTTGTACATTAATTCACAGAATTTTTATCCATTTCATAGTTGTTTAAAATGAGACTTCTCTTTCTATATTTCCACCTGGGTTTTGTTTTTGGTACATAGAAAATGCTGATGAATTTTCTAGGATTAAAAAAATTTTTTTTAATTATCTTGCTACTTAACTGAAACTATTATCTCATTGTATTTATTCATTCTTTGGGAATGTCTTTTCCTGTAGAAAAATGGATCAATGTTGGCAAACTTCTAGAAAGGGAAACTATTATTACAATGAGCCAATATGGCATCATCAAGAATAACTCAGTTATTGGCCAACTAAGTCATTTCCAATTTTCTTAAATGATTACTAAACTAGTAGATCAGAGAAATGCTGTGGATGTAGTTTGTTCAGATTCTGCCAAAGCTTTTGATACAGTATCTCATCCCTTTCTTATGGAACTGATGATGGGATATAGATTAAATAATAAAGGTACACGTTTTTATGGGGAAAGACATTCTCAGAGAATAAGTAAATACATTGAGATAATTCGAAATTTCAGGTAAGTAGCAAGATTTACTATACTCTCCCAGTTTAGAAACTAAAAATTTTAACATCATATTATCATAGGAAATAACTCTTCCACCTTCTGAGCTGGGTGAAGGTACATCTCTAATCATTCTTTGTCTCTTACTTTCCTTTTTTTGCATTTGAACCACTTTTCACCCTTATCAGTGGGGAAGAAAGGATTACTCTTTGGGAAGGTGGATCCCATTGCTTCACTAAGGGAGGAACACTGGCCAACCTGCCCTTCTTTAGTATTTTAAGAAATGGAATATCAGTGAGTATGAAACACAGCTTCCTTTAGCAACCTTTGGCTAGAAAAATATATTGTCTCAACTACGTTTTTAGTCACTCTTTCCCTAATTGTAGACCTGGTCACCCCAAAACTAGATGATATGTTTAGCAAGGACAAACAGGGTAAGTGCTTTCAAATGCCACAGAGAGGGTGTTCTTGTTTATAGATAAAGAAGGAGTAGAGCTATCCACCCAGAACTTAATAAAAGCCAAACCCTGGGAATAAATTACCTTAGCTTGAGAACTGAACTGCTGGATCTTCAGAGACTGGGGTTTGATAAAATGAATGGATTCACATATTGCTAATACATAATAGAACTCAACATTAATTTTCCTCAGATTTGTTTGCAGGATATGCTGTTTTGTAGTTGCAGCTTTGGTTCCTTCGCTTTTTTAGAATATTCTATTCTGTTCTTTTCTCTGATTTCCTGTCACTGTAATGCAATCCTGAGTTATTTGAATTTCTCCTGGCTGTAAAAATATAATGTTTGGCATTGACATCCTGAAATTTAACCATTATAAGCCTTGGAGTTCCAAGTGTGGGTTTTTTCCTTTTTTTGGAAGAAATCTGTGAATTTGATTAATCATCATTTTGTAGTCTATAAAACAGCATATGTCAATAGAGGTTTTAGGTAGGTTTATTATATAAAACAGTATATAAAAATGTAAAAACTGCCCTGAAATTTGGAATTTAGGTTTTAAAATTCATGATATATTTCTGGTTTATCTATGGTGCTTAAATTATATCTGCACAGCCTAACTTGGTCATTTTAGTCTGTATATAATTCAAGTGTTCCTTCAAAATTATTGTCTTTTACTTTGCATATGCATTTTTATTCTCTTATCAGAGAAAAGGTAGAGATAATCCTTTGGAGAGATTTTCTACAATGTGTTCAGAGTTGTTCATTCTGCCATTAAAATAATCTGTATTGGGAGAACTAAGTTCTAATTTAATTTTTCTCTTTTTAATGTAGATTCCTTCTGCCATTCTTACCTACTTACCACCATGTGCTCTGTTTTTTAGTGATTGGTTTTGCTCTTTATCAAACAAGATACTTCATGTCCCTCTTGCCTAGAAGGCTCTCCCTTTTTATTGAGGGTTCCTGGTTTCTTTCATTTTTGTTGTTGTTGAGTCATTTTTCAGTCTTGTCCAACTCTTTGCCATCCCATCTGGGGTTTTCTTGGCAAAGATATGGGAGTGGTTTGTCATTTCCTTCTCTAGATAATTTTACAGAAGATGAAACTGAGGCAAACAGAGTTAAGTGACTTGCCCAGGGCCACACAGCTGGCGTCTAAGGCTGGGTTTTGAACTCAGGAAGAGAAGTCTTCCTGACTCTAGGCCCAGCACTCTATCCTTCAAGTGCCACCTTCAAGTAATCTCACTTTCTACCAAAAGCCTTTCCTTATCTCCCTTAACATTTTAGTGTCATTTCTCTAGTGATTACCTCCAGTTTATCATTTATATGAATTATTTGTGCTTGTGTTTATATATAGTCTCCCCAACTAGACTGGGAGCTCCTTGTGGGCAGGGGCTGTCTTTTACTTTTCTTTGTATCCCTCATGCTTAGCATAATGATTGGGACAGAGTAAGCATATAACAAATGCTTCTTGACTAATATCATTTTTGAAAAAAAGAAAAAAAGTTTTATTTCTGTTATCAACTATTTTAGAATTCACTCCTGTTGTTCCAGGATCTCTAGGAATTCATAAGAAATTTTTTTCCCCATTGAGAAATTTTTCTTTCATTCTCCTTCAGAGTATAATGATAGTTCAATGTATAATGATCTTTCTGTTTTTTGATTATATGTACTTTTCTTTCTTTTTCTGTTGGTTTATCTGCTTGTTATTTAGGCCTGTACTAGTCTTTTTCCTTTACTTTTTGGGTATTAGCCTTTTTAAAAAAAATTATTTTTAGTAACTTGTCTCTGGCTTCCCTCTTCATTCTTGTTCCTTTGCCCTTCTATTGCTATGGCACAGAATGTCCTCATCTTCTACTGTTTGGGGAATGTGGGGGATTTGCTCCCTGTCCAAAGTAAACTTTCTTAATTCATATAAAAAATAGTTCAAAATCTTCCTTCCCATTGTGGACTCACATTCTTTCATGTGGCTTGGCCAAATTAATTTCTTCTGCCTCTTGTGTTGTAGGAGGGTGGGGATATTTCAGACTGAGCCACCATTTTTTAGGGACTAGGAAGGGGTCCTCCACAGATGGACCCTGAGACAGAAGTTGGTGAGGTTGTTTGCACTGAAGTTGGCTAATGGCAGTTTTATGTATTTTAATTCTCTCATGTAATTTCATGAGGTTTTTTCTTCCTTTAGTGTTTGTTGTCATCTTGAGGGTTTTTTCTTTTTTCTTTTTTTTTTTTACATTAAAGATGTCTAGGAAAGACAAAATACTCAGTCATCTCTTTGACTGAAGGAGTCACTCCAAGGTATTTACCCTTTGTGGTACTAAACTTTTCTCTATCATCCCCTACTTTTCTCCTTTAATTGTCCTTTTAGGATCTCTGGACCATGATGGAGGACAATCGCCTCATCACCATTCCAATTTAGGTATCATTTTATTGTTTCGTTGTGTAATTAAAAATATTTTAACTGAAAAACTTCCTGGAGTATATTGTATATTAGGCTCACAGTTCACAAATGAATCAGGTACATACTTAAATGTTAATTATATTTGTTAAACATTAAAAATAATTAAATATAGCATAATATAATTAAATGTAATATATAATTATATAATATAAATTAAATATAAATATTACATATTCAAATAAAAACCATTTCTTAAAGCATGGGACTATCTTAATGGAGACTAGGTTCCTGAATGCTTCTAGTTTTTTACTCCAGGAAATGGGAAGATGGTGATAGGATGTGAAGAAATGTAGGTAGTATAAGATACTTACAAAAGGAAGCTAACATGGGATAATAAAAACAATATTGGAATAGGTATTAGGAGTCCTATGTTATATATTTCTTCTGCCATAGATTAGTTGCATGACTTTAGGCAAATTGCTTAACCCCTCAAGGCTGAAATCCTTTCTACTCTAGAGTTTTCCCTCTCAAAGCATTTCCCTAGCTATAAAACAAGAGATTAGATGATCTTTTGAAGCATAGATTTATAGCTAGAAGGAACTTTAGAGTTCATGATTAATCCATCCTTTTTATCACACAGATGAGCAAACTGAGATGCAGAAGTTAAGGGACTTGTGCAAGGTCACACAGAGAGTAAGTAGAAGAGATATAATTTGAACCCAGGGCCTCTGACTCTATTTATATTAGGGCTCCTAATTACACGGCTCCACAATTACATGATTACATCTTAAAAAATGGCAAAAAATATACTGATTCCAAGTTATTCCTTAGGAAACCATGAGTAAATAGTTCTCTGTACTTCAATTGAAATAATAATAGTGACAGCTTTTTGGAGGGAAAGACAGACTGGATAATTAAAGAAAGCCAAGTTTTTGTCCTGAGTCGGCTCTCTTTAGAAGGTTAGAAGCACAGAGGACATTCATGATCTTAAATCCTCCCTGCTTATCAATGAGAAAGCTTCAGCCTTGGCTAGTTGTTTCCTGCTTAGAGCAAGGGATGATCTGCCCCTCCCTGGAGGGGCATATTGATGCCAGATTTAGTTTTGGATATCCCACTGACTTTTTAGCCCAACTGCAGGCTGCATGGATTTCCCATAGAGACCTCAATTTACCAGCCACAGCCTTCTCCTGTAGAAGAGATTATAGGCTGGGCATCCTGCAAGTGGCAAGTGGTTTAGCAACTCAAGTGAAAATGAGTAACTGGCTAATAAATCTTTATATCCTAAGATGTATTATTTATTTGTCTCTAAACAGTTATTTATTTAATTTATTTATTTTTCAATTTTTCACTTGTTTATTTCTTTAATTTTAAAAATAGTTTCTCATGTTTGCACGATTCATTCCCCCCCCCCCCCCCCTTTCCCACTTCCCTTCCCCTTCCTGGAGCTGGCAAGCAATTTCACTGGGTTATACAAATGCTACTAAGATGTATTCTTTAGATAAGCATGAAGAAAACATATTCTACAAGGAAAGCTATATGGGTACTCAAGGGCCCTGACCCTTGTGAAGAGAGCCTGGGATGTTTTTAAAAAGCTAAGTGATTAACAAGGGATGATATCTTTTTGGTTAAATTTCTATGTATCTAAAAATTTCTCTCTTTGGTTAAATTTCTGCCAAAAATTCTATTTCTATGATTCAAAATTTCTATGTGATTACGGTAAACCAGCCATCTTTGTGGATAGAATACCAAAGGGAACAAGTATTATCATGACACCACAAGGGTTCTTGACCATCCTGTAACAGTATTAAAAAAACAGGACAATCCCACGGCTCAATTTAATTCAATTCAACCAATGTTCATTAAAACGCCCAGCCCATGTTTGCCCAGTGCTGCAGAAATAGGATCCTTGGCTGAACAACGGGTAAGCTTCCCCATAGCACTGGAACCCTGATGGGACCTCCCTGGACTCCTGTCCTTGCACCTTTCCTGAGCTGGTTTTCAGTTCTAGGCACATGGACAGGAATTTGAGGAGGGGGGGCGGGAGGGAAGGAGAGCAGGGAAAAAAAAAAAAGAATAAAGGCGACAACGTGAGCATGCCATCATTTCCCCCCTCGTTTATATTATCTCTGGCACCAGCCTCTCCTCATTCTTCTGCACCTATGCCCTCTTCCTTTCCTCAGTCCCTTGCCCTTCCGATTCCTAAGGTCTCTTACCCCCCTAGTTATCAGCTTAATGCAATACAGGAATCTCGATTTGAGATACCCAAGGGTAGTAGAGAGGACGGGGTCCTCTCGGGGCTCGTTGGCTCCACCAGGTGCACTTCGGGGAAAGATGCTCTAGAGAGCTTCGGGAGGCGTGCGGATGCAGAGCACAGGCAGACACCTAGCCGCGAGTGCGCGCCCGCTGCGACGGACGGGGCTGCGGCCCCTTTAAGAGCAGGCCCCGCCCCTGCCCTCCTGTCCCCTCGGCGCTGCCAGCGTCGGCGGCGGCCGCGGCGGCGGGTTGGGAGCTGACAAGATGGCGGCTGGCGGGGCTGGCGCTGCGGCGCCTGAGAGCCGGCTGCTACCTTACGCGCTGCACAAGTGGAGCTCCTTCTCCTCCACCTACCTCCCGGAGTGAGTGCGGGGCCCGCCCGGGGGACTGCGCCCCGACCCTGGGGGCGGCGTAACGGGGGAGCGGGGGCGGCGAGGAGAGGCCCGGGCCTGCTGCTGCTTGCTGCTGCTGCTGCTGCTGCTGCTGCTGCTGCTGTTGCTGCTGCTGTTGCTGCTGCTGTTGCTGCTGCTGTTG